>NW_020897704.1:8383238-8782907 GCF_003984885.1 Neopelma chrysocephalum
ATTTCTCCCTGGTGTTGGCTTCTTACACCCACTGGGTTTTGTAGAAATTCAAATTGCATTAAGAAAAGGTTTGTTGCCTTCAGAGATTCAGAGAAAAGCCTCAAAAATTCTGTCTGAAGGGGTTATCCAAAGAATCAAAACCACACATAAACCAAATGGGCTTTAAGGACAACATTATACTCAAATTCATTTTCTTCAGAGAATTGGACTTTTGACAAAATTATTTCTTTTATAATGAATAAAATGCCATTTTTTTAAAAATAAATAAACATGACCAAAAGGTGTTTAAGGGTACGGTCAAAACTGTACTAACAATTCTAATGGATAAACACTTCAGTGATGCATTATATGGTATAACATAAGTGTTTGATGGTCTGGTTACCGATGGTGATGACATCCCTCATCTCTTCCTTAGCAGGCAGATGAGAGGAAGAATTCCTGTATTTATCACAATAATCTCCTAGAAAGGAAACTATAGCACAGCTTGGAAGATGTGGCCTTTTCTCACAGAAGAGAGTAAAGACGTCAGCTCCATGAAATATAACTTTCAGAGGTATATTAATGCTGGCAATTTCAGTTCGCTCTAACAGGCTTGCCTGTGAGCTGGCAATTACAAAGCAGCTCCGTGCTATGCTCCGTCATCTTTTCTCAGGGATGGCAATATTTAAGAAAGGATGTGGTAGAGAACAACAGCTATTAAGGATTTCAGATGCCCCTGTTTAACCTGCTGACCTATGCGGATCAGCACCTGAAACTAAGCAAGATGTGTAAGAATTGTGAGGAAAAAAAGTTAACACAAAGCTTTAATGAATCAGCTCCTGAGGAGTGGATGCAACCACTGTAATTTGCTCAGCTAACAGCAAGAAAATGCTACTGTGAAGAAAATGAATTAGGATGGGATAAATGGGAGCTCTTACTATATTTGCAAAGGGATATCTAATGCAAAAAAACACTACAGAGAGCAAATGAGCTGTCATTTGCAAAGACTTCACTCTTTATGGCAATTGAAAGAGCTAACTAGGAGGCTACAACAGTAATAGTAAATCTGCTATAATGGCATTTCTGGAAAAAATTTAAATCTGAGTTGTTTACAAGTAGATGACAAAACAATAGGCATTTCAGTTCTTATTATTCTTACTGTCTTTTAGTTGCAATGAGACAATTTTGTTGTAAGATAGCAAAATCTACATGTACCAGCATTTAGGAAACCATAAGAGAGAACAGAAAATTGAAAGAAAGAAAATTAATCCTCCTCCATCTGCTTGTCTCAAAGAAGGGCATATGTCATTTCATCCTATTATTTAGCTCATACTCCAAAAGCTTCTAGTTCCTCTTTGTTCTCTTATCGGTAGTTTTGATTGAGTTTGGTTGTCAAGTGTACAGGCTCCTGTGATTTTAGTCTTCTCCAGGGTTACACACTGATAAGGCCAATAACTGATATCGTTATGCAGCAGTTTCTGCTAAAGAAATAAACATGGAAAGAAAACAGTTTTCTTTGTAGAGAGATGTCTTCAGTGACAGCTCTGAATTACTAACTAAATGGAAGCCCTGCCAGTGCATTTAGTTTAGCAGGTCACTTAAATTGCTCATGACGAACAAGAATTCTTTCTTTGTTCAAGAAAATACTTTTATATTGAAATGGAGAAAATGCAGAAATTTCTTCGTGGTATTTACTGAAAATAAATAAAAATATTTGTTGATGAGAGAAAAATACCTTACAGGAATCAGAAAATGCTTTTTCTAGAAACTCACAGGACAATAAAATCAGATTTTCATTGTGTGGAAGATTTGATTTATAACTTGGATAGTAACAGCAGCTCTGTGAAGTACAAGCCATAAAGAAAGGCTTACAGGAAATCTCTCCAGATTGTACACACTTGGCATCACATCCTTCCCTTCTTTTAGCAGGAGTCAGACCAAACACAACTCTTGACAACACGTGAAGCTTAGGGGGGACCCCAATTCTACAATGTGTCCCTCCCAGCGCGCTAAACGCACTGCTGGATCTGTAAGGAGTTTAGTCCCAGCATCCTCAGAGCTGTAGAGCTTTGAACAGAAAATATACATGCATTTCTTTTTACTTCATATAGGCTTCCACAACAAGGAAGGACACAACTCATAGGCAGAACAAAATGAACTTGCTTCTAGAGTTCAATTATGTTATCGTACATGGTGATAAAAATTCAAAATAATACGGAGAAAAAGCAGCGAGTACTCAACAACTATTAACCCTTTTTTAAACAAAATAGCGCTTTTCCTCTGCTACTAGCCTTTACAGAGAATCACAATTTTTGACACCTTTTACCACAGCAGTGTTGTTCTAACACTGTGTTCTTCTCAGTTGGTAAGGATAACTAAAAATTACTAGATACCAGAATGTTTAGGAGGCATTTGTGTAAAGGCAAAAACATTATGCATGTTTTAGAATGATGATTGTCATTTCAAAATTATACTCTAAGGCCAAATCATTCTCTAATTGTTTCAACAACTGTGAGAGCCTCAGATGTTTTCTGTACCTATATATGATAGCAACCATGTATGTCAGTGGCAGTATTATTTGTCAGATACACAACACAAATTTGGGGCTGGTTCCTACAGTCACAGATGATACTGCCAGGAAAGACCATTACTTATCCTGGTCTGACCTCTTGTGTGGATAATAGGAACTAAATCTAAACTTTTTAAATTCCAGGAAAAACATCAATTTGAAATCTTTAAGAGCTGCAGAAATTCATAACTTACTTTGTTAGTATCTTGGGATTTTTTTCATATCAAATTTCTCAATATTAATCAATTCACCTATTGGTTCTCTTTTTGACAAATTATTATTTCTAATACTTCAGTCATTCTCTCTGAGTCCTCTCTATGTCTTTGACTTAAGATATCAAAACTAGAAGCAATATTGCCAAAGAAAGAAAACCAGCAAAAGGCAAAATAAACTCTTAGGTTCATTAATTCAAGGATCCAATCACTCCCAGGTGTCACAGCATCACTCTGGGAGTTCATGTCAAGAGAGTTGTCAGCATTGCCAATCCTACGGATCTCTTTCAGAGCCACACATCTCTGGGTACAGTCTCACACTCCAGAGGTATAACCTATTCCAATTCTCCTTTATTTGCAAAAATTTTTCATTTGACTATATCAAAATACAGCTTGCCTGAAGAGGTCAACTGAACAAGAGAGTCAAGGTTTGTTTATTAACTGCTCTGTTCTCCTCACTTTGTCAGAATGGTAAATCTGTGTCATCCACATATTTTCATTATGCACTACTTTGTTAGTGGAAATGCTGAATAGCATCATGCCAGTTACTGACTTCCACAGATGCTCACCAGACAAGCCTCCTCTGGAACAAGACTAACAAAAAAAATATTTTTTTAGTCTTCCTGGTACAATGCTGTGTTATATTTTTGTTGATACTGTTAAAAGCTATTTAAATGTACAGAAAAAAATAAACCACAGCATGAAATTGTTATTTTGCACACTTGCATCTATCAATGTTAGTTCACTTTTCAAAAATAAAGATAGAAATGAAGCTGTTAGGAATGACCCTGGGAAGAAAAAAAAGTTTCATATGATCTTAACTGATAGTAAGGAAACTGGATAAGTAAATAGAGTAATAATTATTAGAGCGATATTAATTATAGCTGACAGAATTTAATACTTATAATTAAAGCTGTATCTTTACTGTCTTCATGAACATATTATTTTATTCATGGTGTCTTCTGAGATAGATAAACAAAAATTGTCACAGATACAGGAAGCACTTACATGTTACAAGATTGCCATTAAAATCCATAGAGGAAAATTAACATAGAATTATTTTTGCAGATAATATTAATAATTCTTATTACTATTGTTAGCTGGACACACTGTGGTCACTGTAAAACCACAGTCTCTTTACAGTATTGTCCTCTGATATGTTGGAGCTTCCCTATTTACAGTCTCCCAGAAAATTAGGAAAAGCTTTGGATACTCTACCCACAAAGAGAACAAGCCCATTAATAGCAAGAGTCGTGATACAGCTGCAGATATATTAACAAAAATTAATTGAGTATTCAAAATCTGCATGGAGGCAAAAATAAATATCCAAGACTATCCAAATAGCCAAAAAATCCAAAATAATTTTAATTGAATTTCTTTCTAAAGAAACATAAATAAAGGCAATAAAATGACAAATTTTTTCACTACAGTTTCAGATTCATGACCTACAGTGTCTCACTTACTGGTGAGCGATCATGCTGCCACAAGGGAAACGATAACACACTCGGCAACACTGAGAAAGGACTGAAGGCTGAAACAGCATCCTTTCAGCCCCAATGAAGCATAAAGTCAGGCTACTTACGATGACTGGAACCACTTCAACCCTAATACTACCTCATTTACTTTCTAACATTCTGTTGAGATAGCAAAGTTGCAGTAAGGATTTGGAAAGCCACAACAGTCCACTGCTGATTCATGCTGTTACTACATTATATTTATGCTGCTATCACACTACTTTATGATGGGAGACTTCATTTTGGTCAGAGCCAAAGCAGATGGTGAACTACATGTTAAGAGGAAACAACACTAGCTTGCCTATATTAAAATATATAAAGTCTACATATATCGGGTGAAATTAATTCTAGTCATAAAGAACCATTACAAGTTTCAGATATAGTCACACAGAACTCTATTTCAATGATAAGAGATTTAGCTGTTATTCACATGAGGGTAAATAGAGCTGCAAAAGATGCACTGTAAGAAGAACGACAAAAATCCAAACTACGGTATTCCTGAAGATATAAAGAACACACATGGCTAAATACAGACTCTTTGGATGAAAGAAAAATAAAAACTCTCATTACTGTCACAATATAATTGTTATCCTCACGTGATCACTAGCTAAATCTTTTATTTGGCAAAACATGCCTGTATGTTTGTATAATCATTGAAATAGAGTTCTGTGTGACTTTATCTGAAACTTGTAATGGTTCTTTATCACTAGAATTAATTTCACCTGATATATGTAGACTTCATATATATGCAAGCAAGCACGTGTGAAGCTTCAAGTACTGCTCTTCAGCTCAGGAATAAGTTGTTATCCATCATTAAATATCTTATGTGTGAATGCTTTAGGATCCCATCAGAATACCTGGACCCAAAAATTAGAGTTTCCGTAACAGTGTTCAAAAAGAAACCTCCTTTAAAACAGCAATGATTACACTACATTCAGACCAGGCCAGTCTCATTCATTCAAAATTTGCATTTGTTATTCATTTTTGTTGCTACATCTGGGCCTATTTATTGGGTGGCAGTTCATTCTGCAAGGACAAGTCTCAACAAAAACAATCACAGAAGGGACATACAGCCATATTAAATACTTTCCTGCAATTAAAACAACAACAACATTAATGAAAATGAAAAAAAGCACTTCATCTAGCACAAATTTCACCAGGCAATGTCCATTAAATATTGAGAATTAATTCCTGGGGCATATATGAATAGCTGACCAATTACACCATAAGGTTAATGGGTTCAATCTAATCACATTCAAAATATGCAATTTTCAGGGAGCATAATGAAATAAAGACTCTTGTAAACTGCAGAACTTTGCAGATATGCAACACTAGGTAGTCAGCTTTACAAGACGAAAGAGTTAGGATCCTAGTGTTTTTATGATACCCAGAGTTCAAGACAGAAATTATTACTGTGTCATTATTGCTGGAATGATCTCTGAAGCTCTACTTTCAGGTAACTCTCCATGTCCTCTCTGTTTTGCAATCTTTCCTATTTCCTTCTTCAAGAAATTCTGATTCTGAAGAAACTGGTCCCTTGGTCAGGAACCAAGTGATATGTTGGTAATACCCTTTTTTTTAGGTTGCTCTGCTAATTAGTCACTGCAAAATGGGTAGTAATTGAAAGGTTTAAAACCAATCAATTATTGGCAAGAATATACAAAACATAGTATGATTTTACAGAATAACTGTAAGTTATAAAAATGCAATCTAGGTTACACTCAGTTACAGGAAAAGGATAAAATTAATTAGTAACCAAGAGTTAAAGTTATCTTCCTATTACAACCACAAGGACACATTTCCTACAGAAAAAAAAACAAACTAAACAACACAAACAAACTGTATTCAAATCTGTAACACTAAATTCCTTAAACTCAAATAATAAGAACAGAGTTGTACATAAAGGCAAGGGCTTGGGATTCTCTCAGGAGTCAAATAACTGTCCCAAAGATGGAAGGCTTGCTAAAGGAGCAGATATTTTTTCCATGAAAACATTCAGAATGTAAAGGGATCTTGCAAGCAATATGAATTGTATAAACACTATGGTCCACAGTTTTTCTCCACACGACAGCAAGTTTTACAAGTGGAAGTATGTTCAATATCTCTTTCCCTCTATTGAGCAGTCTCCACTGCATTTGCCCCTGGATGCTGCAGAGCTTCCATCCCTCCTCCTTACTGGCAACATCTCTGGTAACAATCACTGCAAGAAACAAGACTCAGGCTTTCAGGAAACATTCAAATCTTCAAGGAAGTCTTTACGGAATATTTAATATTCGGATCATTAAATGTAGGATTTCTGTCAGTGCCATGTTCCTTTGTAATTAGTGGAATGAAATAAATATTTGCAGAGGGTAGGGCGAGATCAGAAGTGACTGATTGGCACTTAGGCCTTTCCACTGACTGCAAATGTAATTTAAAAGTGACTTTATTTCTAATTTAGACCTGACTCCCAGGATTCGCTTTCTTTCATTAAACCTTAAGCCTAGGTATATAAGGTAACACATTTTCAATCTCACTGGTCTCTGTAACATGAATCATATCTACATATAGTATTTGTACTGAACCATGCACCTGGTTAACACCTTTTTTGTTACTTAGAAGATTAATATTGAAAAATAAGGAAGACGTAAGCTAATATCACACATAATTGATTTAGAAAATAGAAATGACTGCTCACGTCATATAGTTGTTTCGTTTTCGTTTTTTTGAAGGACACAGAGAAACAGTAGTTAGAACTCTGTCCTACTAATATATGGTATAATGAACTCAATTGTCAAATACACTAAATCTGTTACTAAAAATTTTGTTCTGCATGAAAGAAGGGGTAGAAGTTAATGAATTGCAGTGTATTGTATCCAAGCACAAATCTGCACTTGCAGTGCTTACATTTGAAATTTTTAATTTGATGTATCATCTAAAATTGCAACATAGTCCCTATCACAAAAAGCCAACTATTCATATAGGAACTAATTTGGAACTAACTGAAGAAAAACGCTGATGAAATCCAATGTTTGAAATGGCATGAACATTCACATGGAAGAAAACACAGAATATTCAGGATTATAAATTACTATATCCCTTTTTGAAGATTTTTGTTTCAAACAGTAAACAAATGTAAAAGTATTACACATTGATACTTGTGTGTAATGAGTCAAAATATGTCTCCAAACTGTTCTGACGAAAGACATAAGTTCTAAGACCTTTGCTCTTCAAGCATATACTTGCAAGAAAGAGTAGCTGGCATTCACTGCAAAACACTTCTTACATCTTACACATTTCCTCTAGAAAGAGCCACTGCAGCTTTTACAGTGAAGTACCTTGTTCCCTTTTAGATACTTTTAACTAATGTGCTGAGGTAGAAGGCACTTGCTACTATGTCCCAGTACCTTGATTTTCAGATTTGTTAAACTCCTGAGTAATAAATGACTTGGTAAAAGCCATGTGCCTTGGAATTACACTTAAAAAAGGTTAGAGTAAAAATGAAAAAAAAGTTACTAAATCTCAACACTCATAACAAAGATTACAGTTATAAATATTTATAAAAAATGAAGAAATTGAGAAGATATATTTATCCTACTTATATCAATATTGAAAGCTAAAGACTCTTGTCCTATTTCTTATCACCAAGGTTTTCAGCTTCCTACTTTTCATGCTGCATTCCATATAAAAGTTCTACTGATAAAGTATCTTGACCCTGTGGAGCTAATCTCCTTCAGGAAGGATTTTGAAAATGTCTTCCTGTTTTGGCAAACCTATTTCATTACAAAAAAATATAGACAGATTTCCCTAGATAACTCATGGCTGCAGTAATTAGGTATTCCAGGAGTTGGCTTTGCTCAACTGCTTTGGAGAGAGCAGGGCTTTGTTTCACTGACTCCTGTGATTTCTTTGATAATATTAGACTAGTTCATATTACAAAGTAACTCGTGAGTTTCAGCAGCAAATACATATATTTAAGCTACTTGCAATTCAATACCACTGTACTTGCAATTTTACTATGTACAACAGTTCCAAATATCTTGAGGAGTAAATATGACTTCTGGGAGAGAACTAGATGGAAAGAGGGCAACACAAACAGGTGCACATTCCAAATTCAGATATTACAAAATTTATCTGTGTTACTGTAATCTGTTAAATATTTTTAAAGTACCAGGCATGAGTATTATTACTATAGACTCTTGGCCTATAAACTCAAGCAAAAGAAAGAAAAAGAGGTGAATTTAGGTGTAAAAATATGCACATGGCTAGCTGTATGAAATGTAAATAAAAAGTGGGGGTTTTTTGTTTGTTGCTACTTTTTTAATGATTTTCATTCTCAGCTTTGCACATTAAAGCCAAGCTTTGAGAAAAAACTACATATAAAATAGGAAAAATAGGCCTACAATCTCACCAAAAGAGAAAGGAAAGCCACACTGAAACTTTAGAGATAAGTAAGGGTAGTGTTAGGATTTTTATTTCCTTTTCCGTCTTTCTTAGGTCATTTTTAGTGTACTACATAAACCGGTCAGAATCTTCCAGTAACTTCTAGACAGAGGGCAAGTCCACCTCCTGGTACAAGGCAAGCACCATTAGTTTCTCCAAGTTAAAAGAAGGACGACATACAGTTTATCTTTTATATTTCAGTTGAATATTAAAATTTTGCAATAATAAGTTCTGTGGGACAAAACTTATATTTCTAAGACTGCATGTCAAACCATCTCCGTGTTTACTTTACAATATACTCACATGTGAAGTCAAGATATTCATGATAATCAAAATATGCTGAAGTTTTTGATGAAGTTGAGGAGGGTTGTTAACAGATCAGTTAACCCTTTTCCAGTCACATCATTCTCTGTTTATCAAGCACTTTGCGTGCAAAAATAAAGTCAGTACTTTTATTATTGTAAATTGGCTCTTCAGAACATAAATGATTCAACAATGTTGAATCCCAGCCGTCTGCTACCAGTACTCAGAGATTAAGGAGCAATCGCACTTTAGATTGCTAGCTATGATGTTCAAAGTCTAAAACAGCAGAGATCCCAGTTTCTTGCCAACACATGACAACATATTGAACGTCTTCCAAAAGTGCTCTCAGCAGGGAATAAAATCACAGTAATGTTAGAAGACAAGCTCTTTAAAGTTAGAAAGATTTCCATGTTCACTCTCCTTAATTCTTTACAGGTTTTAGTACATTCACAGAAAAGACCCGCTTAGGTTCCATACACAGAAAAGTGAGGGTGCAGGGTCCAGAACCACAAAATCATCTAATCATAAAGCTCACAGTGAAGGAGGGCAAACACTCCTCTTAATCAAAAAACTAATCCTTTCAGAAACATTTTTTTTCCTTTAATTCAGAAACATTTATTTTTCCTGCAGTAGCAATGGAAATTAAATTTCTAGCAAAGTACACACCAAGAAGCTAAATTAAAATATATTTATTAGTTATGCCTCATATAATATGAACAGAGAACTCCTGTACTTTCATGCAGAAAAAGTAACTATTTAAAAATTTACATTATAAACTAGGTACAAAATCACAAAAGATTAATGAAACCTGTAATACTGTAGTTCAGTGTAAAAAGATAGAAAAAAATCACATTTCTGATATCTGACATGTTTCTAGAGTAGATAATTGCTAGGAAGGATATTAATATTAAACTTTTTAAATGAAAGCCTGTTACTTATATACACAGCAGTATGAATTGGTCTTCTAAGCATCTTGTTATTCAGCATATATCTAAATTTTAATAATTTTAATAATGCACAATTGTGCATGCATTCACTTTGGTAATGAGGTGAATAAGGCTTACTTCCTAGTACTTATCTAAAATAATAATTAAACAATAATTATTTTAACTACTATATAAATCAGAATAAAGCACAGCCACTATTCTGAAGATTTTATGGCTCAAGTATAAAACAAGAGACAACAAATTCACATAAAAGTAAAAAGAAGCAACAAAAAACTATTCAATGTGACTGTGCTATTAACAGATTCAAGTCTACATGTCAAATCTATTCTGGGCAAAAAACCCAGAACTTAACAGAAGGATTTAAAGAAAAGTAACTGAATACGTGCATTAGGTGCTCCATTTAAGTAAGGTGGTCACCTGGGAGACAGCACAGATACTTTCTTGAGAGCTCAAGTGCGTGATGAGGCTCTCTCATCACTGGCTGATAAACTGGTAGTCAGCATCTCAATGCTGAATTTGAGATGACATGCAAGGTGTCAGTATTAGTCCATTAAATGCCTTGAAAGACAAAGTGTCTTAAGTTTTCCTTAGTGCTACAAAGGAAAGGGAGCTAAGGGAGATGCAAAGCAAGAAAGTAAGAAAAAATGGTGGACTGAAAAATGATCTTTACAGCTTCTTTGCAGTCTGGGTGAATGTAATTGAAGTAAAAATGCACTTGTCAAGGAAAAGGACACTGCAGTAATAAAGATGTGAGTTGATGACAGCATGGGTGAAAATGTCTGTTAGACAGACAGAAAAGCCTATATCTTAGAATCATGAATAAGAAAAGACAGATTCCTTACCACAGCATATTGAATATATTTTTACAGCTCAGCTATGTCAACAAATGATAACTTACTTAAACTAGAAATTTGGACTAAATCTAACAAATAAACCAGTATCCGTCTAACTATTACTTACTTAATAATAGTTACTATTATCTTATATTCAGTTCAACAGCTGAATCCGTCCCTGAAGACCTGTATCCTTACAAATCTCTCAGATATCTTGTACGTGACACCATTAAACTCAACAGTTATATTTTCTATTAATATTTCAATTCTAAATATGCTTAAAATTGTGCTTGAATATTTTATCACTTGAGAGCATCAACCATTCATATCTCTCAAGAATTCAGGAGAATTTTGGAATTATGGCTGTAGGTAGGAAAATGAATAAAAGTAAATCAAAGTCTAAGACATGCTGATAAGTAGAAAGGTTTTCATTACTTGCATGTTTAATTACTTAAGCTTAGATAGTAGAAACTAAATGAATTTCACATTTCTCATTCACAAGGCATACTTTATCACATTTTTAAAAATTGTATTTTTATCTATATTAAACTTACTGCCTTTTTTCTTTTTTTTTTTAATCTGATATTAATATGGAACCAGTAAATTAACACAGAATATTTATACCATCAACAGAAACATCATAAACCAAGTATGACCTGTTTGATTCTATAAAACATCACATCAGTTACAAAGGAAAATCTGAGGCAGGATCAAAAGGTCTTCCATTTACTGTCTGCACATTTTGTTCCCTGCTCCCCCACATGTGAAGTATAAATTGCTAATCTGAAATATGAACAGAGCTACAGAACTACCCAAACTAGCTCTCTGTACCTGGGTTTGTAGGGTATCTTGTCTAGGTAAAGAAGACTCTTCCTAGAAGTGAGAACTGTGAGAGAATAACAAGTTCTAATGAAAACTAAAAAACCCTCACACTTTTCAATAATATTAATCTTTGATTACATGATAACATGTAGGTTTAGTTTCACTGCTATCAAAAAGTGACACTGTGGAATTTGAAAATTACATGTAATAATTTTTGCCCTCGTTACATAGCACTGCATCACACAGCTCGTTGCATTAAGTAGTAAATTCCAAAATGGGATCAAAGCTTCCTAGAAAGATTAAGCAGCAGGAAATGCAAGCAACTATAAACTCCTAGGAAAACAAAACCATTTGACACTTCCCCCCTCTTCCTAAAATCAGATGTTTTCTCTTGGGGCACTGGAGTTTGATATAGTTGTTCTCTGTTTCCACTGTATGTTACAACAGTCTGGCAGGAACAATTTATAAGGACGTGGAATGGAGAAGTGGTGTGGAATTTTCTCTGAAAAGCCAAGAAGTCCCAGTTTTCATCAGGCAGAAACATGGGAAAACTTCTACACGTAACGCAAATTGCTTGAGATTTATATATAGAGCATCACCTTCCTCCTCACTTGTCCTTGGTAAAACTTACATTAACCTGCAAATCTCACATTTCAGATGAGATCTACACTGATATCTTATACTTAACCAAATAGATAGCAGTGAGAGCAATAACTTGTTCAAATTATTCAAAAATGACAACTTCTATCATGACTTATCACCCTACAGTGAAAAAATGATTTTTTATGTTATTTGAAACATGAAAAATATGGCAGAGAATCAACACAGTTTTATATGCTTGTGTTGCAAGTGTTTATATATACACCTGTTTAGGTACATACATGTACAGCTATAATATATACATATAATATAGATACATGAATATTTGAACATTGGAGGCCTGAGTTGGAACCTTTATTTCTTCCTCTATTTCCCTCCCCAAAACTTACTTCTGTTGATATCTTAATATTTAATTCTACAGATACAAACCAAATACCAAGAAATTTTCAGGTCATATCACTCTATAGTATGAGTCCAGTCAGCCTAACTTCTTTCACTGAAGAATTTCTTTCTCTGCTACACAACAATACACAAAAAAGCCCCCAAAGCAAGAATGACATACACATGGTGTCTGTAATAAGGAACTATTATTATTGAGGGACAAAAATTTGGTATATAAGTCAAGTAATCCGTTCATATGAGGAAGAATGAACTTCAAACTTTTACTGATTGCTTAGCTGCAGCAAGACACACTTACGAGAATGCTCTTAAAATATCTGTTTCCAAAGACTATTTTCTATCACTGTCCTGTCTGTAACATTACTGCTAATATACTTCATCAAATAGTAGGAATAAAAGTATTGCATAACCAAGTCCTTTAAAACTGGTCTTTGATTCAAAACCTGATCAGTGTCTCATCTGGCATATCGCCACGTCTGATGTTCTGGGGAAATTATTCTGACTTAAAATTCCTGTGAGGTTTGTAATTCTACTGAAAGAGGTCAAACAGACATGTAAAAGAAGAGCAGGAGTTTTCACAGCTAGTAGTAAAGAACCTGGCCCTCTGACTGACAATTAGGAGAGACCTCCTTTATTCCTGTCATACGCAGAAAAACAAATACAACACACACAATGTGCAAGAGAAATTACTATATGTATATGATTCTTGATACAGTTTACGGTATAAAAATCTTCTGCACAAAATGTACTATAGCTACGACTTCTCAATAATGTGAATTCAGTGCAATCATAGTACTCCAACAGCATATACTGAACTTCCCGATTTTCCAATGTAGTTTAAGTGCTTATTACTTGAGCTACTACTTTGAAGACTAGGCAATGATCTACAGCTATTATTAATGAAGCAGAAGAATAATGGATTTTATTCTTGCCTGTGGGACAGAAGTATCATTTAGAGAATTGATAACACTTTAGTCATTTTAAAAGGTCATGTTACACAATAAAGAAGGCCAAGTCGTTTAGTGATAACATATGACAGTGATAAAACTAGCACTGGTCTACAGATCCTCAAAATTACTAATTGCATTTCTATATTGTAAGCAAGCTAAAGCAGTCTGATAAATGTATTCCAAGTGTGTTTCTGATTTTTACACTTTAGAGTCTAGTTTACATAGCCTATAAAGAAATTAAACCGAAAAAATTACCTTAATTATTAAATAAGTAAACAAATCTGAATGCATGTAAGGACAACAAATCTTCATAGTACTATACCTTGGGATTATGTACTTAAAGCATAGTTGTAATAGATTCAGTAGTGAGGGGAAAATTATACTTTTTCGTGCAAGAAAACAACAGGAAAAATTTAACAGGAAGGATTAACAGTGAACAATTGTAGTTGAGAGGCATGGATATCAACATTAAAGTTGTTTTTGACAAAATACCCTAAACTGAGAAAATCTGATAGTGTTAGCAGGTAGTATAAATTAAAGCTGTTATGTTGTGCCCTTAGGGATTAATTTATTGTGAAGATAGGCAACAACAACTGAAGTACTCTGAATAAATCATTTTATGAAGAAAGATAAACTAGATTGAAGTGATGCACAAATTTGCACAATGGTTCATTTGTACAGGGCCGCAGAGTTCAGTCAGATGGAGAAAAATAAGCTGGTAATGGGCCATTTCCCCAGGGTAGGCAATGGTGGGGGCTTCACAGCACGGGTTGTTTACATTCAGTCTCCAAACAAGACTTTAAAGCCTTTCAGGCATTGAACGTGTTATCATAGGATAAAATCCAATATAAACATTTCTATGAAAGTGAACTGTCACCAGTTCATAAAAATAACTGAACTTCTACAGATGTATGCAAATGATTTGCCTACCTCGCATATTCAAACCCTCTTCTAAGCAACTTCCTGATATGCTCTTTGCTTGAAAAATGTAAGGTTTTGAAGTGTAGGGGCCTGAAGTCCTTTTACTTCCTACTGAAAAACAGTCTCCTTATTTTAAGAGACTGCTTGCCCAGCTTTTTTGAAAGAATTAACATGACCTTGTTAGAGAAAGCTGTTATATTACATAGATGAGAAATTATAAATAAATACTTCCGTGATGCATTTAAGATTAAAAAAAAATCCAATTACCTTTTCAGAAAATCTCTTTGTGAAATATCAAGGTAACAGCACCTCCAGAAATCATCTTCTCAAAGTCTGCCTCAGTTAAAACAAGATCCTTTTTTTCCCAGAGTGGACAAAGAAAACACATCTCCTACAGCTTATAGTACATCACTTCAGGCCCAACAGTTTTGGAGCAACTCTAACTAACAGTAAGACATTGTCAGTCTTGCTGCAATTGCTACTATTCCTCTTAAATTCATCCCCAAGTAATGTTAGGAAGGTAAATCTAAGAAATACCACCCTGTGCTTGAAAAAAATATTCCCCTCACTTACCTGAAAATCTTTCTCTTCCAGGATCTCTTTCCTCCACCTGACAAGGAAGGCAGCACAGACGTACAAATGGAAGTGAGAAAAACCCTCTGGTTCAGACTAGAAAAAATAAAAATATATCACCCTTTCAATACACAAATAATAATACTTTTGATCACCATATACTCCAAGGGTATTTTTATGACATTCACTACTAACTACAAATGTCAGCTATATCTGTCTCTCTTTGTATTACAAACATGCTTGCATTTCATCTATGCCAAACCTATTCATAGCTATTATCTATAACAGGGATGGAGGTGAGGTATGCATCCATTTCTCACATTTAAATTCATTCTTTACTGATGGTGCTTTCCTTTTCTGGTGTTACCCATTAGCTTATATATAGCATGAAATACTGTACTGTCCAGCTCAACATTGTGACATGAACATAATGCTTCATCTCCATTATTAGAAGCAAACTCTATTACCAGTAGTAGCTTTTGAACTATAAATTCTGCTACAGAGAATTATTAAGCATTTTAAAAATAAACAACTTGCTCTGTATTCAATTGAATTAGAGGTTTTCACTAAAGGAAAAAATCTATTCATTGTAACATGAAACATTTACAATTTACTTTTCCATTCAGATCTGCAGCCTTCGGTTCTAGTTCCAGTCAGCAGAATCTGTCACTTTATAAAATTCCCTCTAGAAATTAGTATTTTATAAGTATACCTAAGAGTCCAGAAATATTTGTGATCCTATTTTTAAAAGACATCACTAAGTTTTCTCATACTACCAAATCAATCTTAGCTTTTATTTTCTATACCACTGAGAACTGAAAAAATAATTATGATATTAAATTATCAATGCGATGACTGAACTAGTGCTATGTAAAATCTCATTTAAAAATAATAATTATAAAATTAAACTACACAATCTGGCAAATGTAGAGATATTTAAATGCTGATATCTATATAATTTACAAGATCTAGTTATAGCACTTTTAAAATATAGCAAGTTTTTTCATAGTCTCTGCTGGTATTTCAAAACTGCAGTTTACTCTTTAGAAAAATAGAGTATTGTGATCAAGTATAGTGAATTGAAACAACTTCTTATGTAATGCATAACACCTATAAAATATCTATTTTATTACTATTTAACCAAGAAGAACATGGTATTTAAAATATGTGCTAAAACTTCCCTGCTATCGTAAGGGGAGAAGGAAAAGTATTCCCCTGCTACTTTTCCTTCTCCTCTACCTTCATCTGATAAAAGAGCAGTGTACTACAAGAGGTTTGTACAAACATCTTGTTAACAGCTACAGAAACTACAGATCATCTGGTCCACCAAATTGGTAAGAATTAAGAAAAGAAATACTGCCAATTATTTGGAGGGAAGATTTAAATTTAAAAGTGTACTTGGAACTGAAAATAAGAATTAGCTAATTTTGGAAGCAGAGAAGATATATTTGGATCATAAAATCCTGTGATATGTTTCCTACTCTAGGAAAACACTCAAATAACATTGTAAAATCCCAGGAGAGAGAAAGCATATGGTAATTTTAACTAAACTCCCTAGAGTTTGTCTTAACCAGAAAAATCAAAGTAAAGTCCAATTTACAATACTGAAGTTAGCATTTTACAGAATCATGTACTCAGTACCGTTCTACTGAAAAATCCATGTCTTTTCCTTCAGTGTAGACATTTCTCTTGGGATGGAAAGTTAATATATATAAAAGCATAAAATAGTATCTCAAGAAGACATACTTGTAAGCCAAGTGCTGCTTCAACTTATCATGTCAGACACTAATGTGATAATATTTAAATAATCTAACACAACCCTGAAAAATGCAAGGAGCTAATTCTAAGAAAACAAACCTCCTCCTACCATATTGTGTAAATAAATTCACAGAACAGGAAGTATTTCTTTTAAATTCAGCCTTTGATAATATTTTATAAACTTTTATCTCTAAAATGAGCAAAATATTTTAAAATTTTAAAAATTAAGTATAAAAACAGTACTTGTGGTCTATTTTTCTCAGCCTGAACTGCAACCTCTTTCTCACTTTTAATACGAATTTTAAAAATGTCTTTTAATGTAGTAGCCTTTAATCATACATGAAGTTTCTATTTTTTTTGGATATACAACATAATCTTATAAGTGATCACCTTTCTTCAAATTTGGAAGGAAACAGGGAAGTAATGTCCAATGAAAACAGACTGTGTTTAAGTCCACAGTCTGTACAAGAAAACATCAACACACTTTCCAGAAGCCCACTCTGAAGTGTGAGCTGTCACCAGTGAAGACTTTCTGACAGAGCAAGAACCAGCCCAGTTCACCATTACATGATGAACTATGATCTGTGTGAACTATAGATCTACTTCAAAGAATGCGTAACTGAAAATCACGGCACCGGCCTGAGCATGTGTAATCAAACAGAAAAGCAGGGAAGAAGAGAAATGACCGTTGTGGGATGAAGGCAAACAAAAATGGATTGAGACTGCTGAACGCATAAACTAAAGTACAGAATTACTGCAGAGGGTAGATAAGAAAAAGTAAGACCATTTTTGCAGATGAAGAAGTAGAAAGACTGAATAGCCTATAGGCAGAAAAATTTCAGTTCAAATAACAATTGTTAATCAGGATATTAGATGTATTGGATTATATGTTACCCCACCTAAATATAATAAAGGTGTAGACTACTTTAATTACATGATATAAGCAAGAAAGAGAGAACTGAGAGGAACTTGGTTTCATAGTAATATATACTAATTCTTCTTACACCTCCTCACCCCTCCAATATTACATAATTTCTTGAAAAGCACATGGGAGAAGGAGACAGGTTTAAATAAATCTATCTGAAAGCAGCATTTTAACTTTGAAAGTCAATTTACAGTAGCTGTTGGCAAAATTGTTTATTTTGCTCTCTCTTATAGTGACTCACAAAACCACATTGCATAGGTAGTCAAATTAGATCATCAAAGTACTCTCTTTTTCTGATAATAACCTAAGATCTGATTTTAAACCTAAGAATTCATTCTATTATCACTTAATAAAGAAAATTCTCCCATAAAAAGTCAAGATAAATAACTTAAAAAATAATTAAAAGCAAAAATGCCCAGACCTGCAATACTGAAAATTGAAAATTTTTGTAAGGAACTATAGAAAAATTATCACGAATTACATAAGAACAAGTACTTTGTCTTGTGATTTTTTTGTTCAACTTTTTTTTTTCCACCAATGTAATTTTCTTCAGCTTTTTAAAATGAAACCAAATAGGTTTAAATATGCAATTCATTAGAGAAAAAATGCATATCCCCTACAGATTTAAAAATTCATCATGCTTCAGAGATAAGTCTAGGTACAAAGTATTTCCAATGGATAGTTTCAGACAGTTTTAGAAATTGAGTAAAACAGCTAATGCATAATTGCCTTTTCTAACACCTGCTACCTATTATACTTTTCCATTTGTAGCTTTTGGAGTTACAAACAGTTTGATCTCTAAATGTACAGAAATGCAGACTGCCAGCTAAAACCTATTTAAAATCAAGTATAAACAATGACCTTGATTTAAATATTTTAGTAAAAGATCTCAAGACAGATGTACAACCTTCTAGAAGACTTATTCTGAACATATTACAGACAATTCAGAGCACATTATCTAAGAACCATCTGTCATTATCAATAAAAATCATTTAGATTGTTAACATCACAAATATCTCATTGCCCTGCAAATGCTGTATCTCCTCTGCAGCTGAAATGGAAGGCATACTCTATATTGCACTTCCCAAACTTCTTGAATTAGACAATCACTGAAAGAATGCAAATTTTGTTGTATGACTAGACTGATTATTGTCTAGTCGGTGATTAGTCTAAGCTGCCTCCCACACCCTGGATAATTTAAGATTTAGGGAGGGTAATACCTCATGCTATTATATTTGTTGATAAAGTAAATACAATACATGATTATTATTTAAGTACTCAGTATAATTAAAGCTATGAAGTTTTGACAGGGTTAGGTATTAAACCACCACATTTCACACTCAAACAATGTCTCAGACACAAGGACTTCCAAACACTCAATGATTATGTACAAATAAAGCAACTTTAAGCACCTCCATTTCTTCTGCATTACAGAGAGTAGACAGTAGAGATGAAAGAGATTTAAATATTTTTGTCCAAATTATACAAGCAATCTACGGCAGAAAAAGAGAAAGAAGCCAGCACATGAACAGCAGGGAAAGTGGAATATGTTTTGCCTTTTCAATCAGCCAGGACCTTTGACTTCCTAGGCACAGACTCAATGCACTGTCAAAACTGAGACATGAAGTTCCAATCTGAGAAGAAACGCACCATGACCACAGAGAGGTCCACCACAGTAACTAGCCTGTCACCAGGAATGATCAACAGCAGATGATTAAGAGCATGGGAGAGCAAGTATATAGCAGTACCTCTCCAGAACACACTTCCAACTTTCAAAGATTTCATGCTCACATAGGTGTTAACGGATTTGTGTTCGCTTGTTTTCCTAAATCTTTTTGCAACTCTAAGCTTTTTGGTAAATCACTAAGTCCTGTGGCAAAGAATTCCAAAACACAAGTGCATGCTACATATCATGTCTGCTTTAAACCTAAGACCTGCTAGTTTCATTCAAAATAGTTCAGTTATTGCACTGAAAGAGTATGAATAATCAATTCCTGTTTACTTTCTTCAGTCCATTCATATTTCCTTCTCTTTTGTGGACTAGAATTTTTTTGTCTATTCCACTGTCCTTCATGTACCAGTTCCACCATCTTTGCTCAGCCTTCTTAAGCATCCTTTCCTGCAATTCTCTGATTTTGAAATAAGGTCCAAACTATATACAGCATGTAAGTTGCAAAAAGAACATTACTCTTGTAGCTGAATAATGCTACTTTTTTCTCCTTTTCTTTCCCAGTAATTTCTAGCCTTTGTTTTTTTTTTTCTTTTTCCACTCTTGACTGTTACTTGAGCTCATATTTTCCTCTTGTTCTTGACTGTAGAAAGCTACCTGGAAGCCCACAGTTATACTAATAAAGCTTGGATTTGTCCAAACGCACAATACCACTTTATACCTCTCCACATGAAATCTCACCTGTTATTTATGCCTGATTGTTAACAGCAACACGTGACTCATTGCTGTCCACCTCTCACCGTTACTACTCTTAATAACATGGTGTTGTCAGCAAACTTTGCTGTCTCACTTGCTCTTGTATCCCTTTTTAATCTCCTCAGTAGAAAGAGCTTAAGCCTCATGTCAAATTCTAAAAGAATGACGTTATATCCTTTAATTTTGAAACTTGTCTGCTTGTTCTTACTACCTGTTTTCTATCTTTCAGGCAATTATTCAAGGGCATTCCCTTGAATTCCACAGCTGTGTTTCTTCTTTAATAACCTTTAGTGAAGAACCTTCTTCACTGTTTTCAGCAATCTCAATATTCTACATCAACATGTGTTCACTGGCTCTTAAAGCTTTGTGAGGTGTGATTTCTCACCATAAAAATCATGACAACATTTTCTTAAAATGACATATTTAGTCATGGTGAAATAACATTATGATTAAGCTTAGAGAACACTGAATTGAAGTCAACCTAATCTTGTCATTCTAAAAGATCCTGGAATAGTTTGAGGACTGCAGCAATTTCCATTGTACACAGCAACCCACCAACTCAGGTAGGATCATAACCTTCTCCCACCTGTCAGTTTTACAGTCAGTTATATAATGAAATTTTGATTATTCAGTAGTGCTAAAATTTATATTTTAGTCATTATACATGTTAAAAAGCTTTTCACAGTTATATGTAAAAATAGGTATTAAACCACTTTTTTTTGCTGAGTGTGCACATTTTGGATTGTCTTCTGTCATTACTTTAGTTTCACTATGACTATTCCCAAGAGGATGATCCTAAAAGAAATAAGTGACCAACAGCACTTGTCTAAGATGAATCTAATCTCACAATAAACACAGCAATGAAATTGGATCTTTCATGTTTAAAAAAATAACAAAACCAAAATAGACCCTCACTTTTTGTAAGGTTTACAAGTAGCTGCTTCTAATGCAAACATCCATCAATTAACATGAAATTTATGGGTTGGTTTGATCTTTGCATTAAAAAAAATCTGATCCAAACACATTTCGTAGCACTTCAAAATCTGTAATGGAAAGTAACATTTCCAGGTCATAACAGTAAGCTAGAAGTACCTGTCACAGCCAAAATACAATGCAAAAATTATTATTTCAATCCTTAGAGCTCACTAAGTCCCTCATAGAAGAGCTATTTTAAGAAAACCTTTACAAGAACTGTGTTCACATTTCCTGATTCTGCTAGGCATGTTAAAAAAAATTATTTATTTTACAATGTTCTATTAGATTTGGTAAATTTATGCTGAAAAATACGTGAAGATCAGGTTTCATAACAATTTAGTAATTGGCCCCTCTGATTTAGTCAACACCAACTTAGCAACAGTTCCTAAAAGATGACTTGTGATATAAATCTCTACTGTGAAATCCCAGCCACGAAGAACATAGACCATTGCTGGATTTTTTTTGGATCAATATCTTGCCCTGTTAGAATGCTCCAGCTGGCATGCAAAATTCATGTTAAGAATATTAATCAATATCAGATACAAATGGATGCTAGTGATAATTTACCTGATTTATCTACTCTCCAACTGCTTAGTTTTAAGAAGCATCTTTCATATAAATCTCCACATTACCTCGTATTTTGAGAATGGAGTTTAAATTACTGCCCTCTTCACTTGCTAATATGCTCAATTCAAATACAATTCAAAATGTCAAGTGGGTATTTGACTTTTTTTTTCTTACCTTTTCCAGAATAAATTGGGGTGGGGGGGGGAGAGAAATCAATGTTTCTCATTTGGTTCATTTAAAGAATTCACCATGAAGTTTTTAAAGAGTTCAGTCATGACTAGGATGTCAAGCAGATTCTCACTCAATGAGGTACCTTCACATCCAATACAGAAATGTGATTTTCCTTTACAGCTATTTTTCTCCTCATGCATGGTGGTTTATTACCTTCACACACAGAAATGTTGCTCAATCTTAGCAAATGAATGGAGCTTCTTATGCAACTCCCCTACCATCCTTTCTTGAAGAATTGGGTATTTACAGAAGAAAGTGGAGTAATGCAGTCTTGTTGGAGAATGCCTTCGATACAAATGCGAGAAGATGCTGCACTGCTCACAAGGAGAACACTTTGCAACACTTATTTCCAAAACTACTTTGAAAAGAACCCAGACAGACACAGAAGCATTATGTTTAGTAAAACGATCAAAAAGCATAATGATTTCTTCTCTCTAATTTCCCATGTTAATAAGCTTCTTCTCATCTGCAGTGAAGAGTGACCATGAGTTGTTCTTTATACTTACTGGAGAAACTATTACTTAATCTGCTGCTTTGAACTTCTACAAAGCAAAGGCAAACAACTTTCATTTCACCTACTAGTTATGTCTATGATGAACATAGCAAAACCACGGACGTGGCAACATGAGCGTGAATTCTGCCAAAGATAGATCAATCGCTGCCATTTTAGATAACAACAAACAACATAATGCTGAGGGATGATATATAAACCCCAAATCTATTACACATATTTATGGCTTCTCAAGTAGAAAAAAACCTACTTTCTGTAAAGTTTACTTCTATGTTTTTAAGATCCGAAACTCCAAACTTGTTTGGTGACCAGAACAGGAGAACCAGCAGCAAGAACTAATGGAAATCCTCCAGGCTGATTTTAGTGCATTAACAAGTAACAGCCACGTAACATTATAAGCCCTCATCAATAACAATAGATAATTCACACTGTTTAGGTTTTAGAGAACAGTTGATTACTTACAGCTATACTTTCTTTCATTCACCACAGCTGATGTATTAGAGAACAAAGTATTTTGGTTAGAGCCATTAATATGGTTCCTAATTATCTTACCAAACCATGATGCAGTGTAATGACTCAAAGCAGCGAATCTCCATGTAATTAACACTGAACATCACTATACCCTTTACTTCCTCTAACAGCATGAAACACAACATACAATTAATTTTGTTTCTTGAATGCACATAAAGTTGAAGCCCACACTTATCTACACCCCTTAGTTCCAAATATTTTCCTCAGAAAAAGGCTTAGACAGTCAGATCATACAAGCTGTTAAGAGGATACGAGAAGAGACCACCAACAACAGCCTCTTCAAAAACTTCCACATGCTGGAAAAGTCTAACCCCCTAGCCATTTCCCAGAAAATTAACTTTGCATCTTCAATTTACTGAGATTCTCCCACCTAAACCTAAAATCCCTCTTGCATGCATGAAGTTATGGAAGTACCAACTGAGTTGTTACAGAAAGGCGGAGGAACAGTAAGGTAAGGATAAACTCAAAAGTGACTGACTGGTTGCCTCCCAGACACAGGTGAAGTTAAAGAAAACACTTTCTAAAAGCTGCAGCTATTTCTTTTTTAATAGGTTACATAGTAGATTTGATTGAAAAGCTCCAGACAAAACATTTTCAAAGGTATGCACATTTGGGATACGAAAATTTAAATCTAATCTTTGTTTCACCATTCAATGACAGAAAGAAGCAAAGGCTTCTTTTATTTTAAACTAGGCTTAAAGTTAGGCGTCAATTATTCAGACATGATTATCCAGCTGGAAAGAAATTTGTTTTGAAGTTTCCTTCTAATTAAGACCCTATTAATTCTATCTGAAACCACTAACCTAATTTGAACTTAAACATTTAAATTCCATCTCAAGTAGTGACTCGATGCCAATTAGTTGGCTAAAAATGTGGTGGAAAAACAAGGGAAGCTGTGTTACACCAAAATCAACACTGCTTTTATTTCCAGAATTCTACTTAAAAGATACGATTTAACTCACAAAGCACAAACTAAATCCAGATCATTAGCAAAAATATGCTGCAACTGATTTAAATCTGAATTACTTTGCTGTAAGGCAAAATATTTTTACATAAATATTAAACTGCTTTAAGCAGACTACTGATTTGAAATAGGGACAGGCACAATTGATTAAAAAAGAATATGGCAACTTTTCCACCTAGGAGGAGAACTTCAGCACATGATGTGAATCAAAACCAGGTCATACTTTCTCAGTAACCTGCTTTTAAAAGGCAAAGGAGCACAATTAAGCAGCATGACTAATATTTACTAAAATAATTACCTATTTCACCCTTTGAATTTCTAAATTATTTACCTCATGTATCATTTTAATTATTTTTACAGTTCATTCCCAGAGAACCTTGATGCTGAGAAATTAATTAATGGGCACAATAGAAGAACTGTCAGCATTGTTTAAATATAATTTCAGTACTAGCCTCATTTACATGTATCCCTTTATTCTAAGCAGTGGTACTGTTGAATTTTTTGTATGAAATTGTTAGTTCATTAAAAAGAACACAATGTTATCCTTTTCTGCAGATAGTCATTGATTATCACATTTGCTGAAATACATGCTCAAGACAATCATTAGAGCTTTTAGCCCATGGATTTCAAAGATACAGAAATAGTTGTATAATAGTTCTATAACTGTTTGATTATTTGGCTTTAGCTTTATCATATTATTAGCTTTAATAAAAGTTATTAAATTAAGACTTCAAAGCAGACCTATGAAAAGAGTTAGCTCACCATTTCACAACAGAAAAAAATAATTTGAATAACCATACATGTATATATCACATATTTATACTGAAAGACAAAATCAAAACCTAAATAACAGTATTAAAAAATAATGGTTGCTTATTCCAACTTCTTATCAAATAACAAGAATATGCTCACTGACACACTGCCAACATGCAATTCAAAGACATCCTCTCACTAAGTATGTTTTAAGCCACATACATCACTTCCAGATAGGGAGGTTCTCGTGCCCTTTTGGATAAAAGTTGATAGTTTGGCTGCAATTAACTCTTATATAAAATATAAGAGTTAATTAATATAATTATATATAATATAATTATAATATATATTAATATAATATAATAATACTGGTCATTTGATTAAAGCATATTAAACAAGCCAACAAAGATATTACTGAATTCTTGTTCAGTGAATAGAAACTCTAAAATCCTCAAATTCCCACTTCTGTAAATTGAGGGAATGACTACATCAATATAATGTGTAAAAGTTTTGTGAAGATTTCTTATTAGATTCTTAACATAAAATGACATCTATATCAAAACTTGTATGGTCTAAGAAAAAACTATTTTCTTATTAATATTAACAACAAATAAATTTTCAAGCAAACTATTCCAACTATTTTTTCTTTCTCAAAAGACATACCGTTAGTGCTGAGAATGAAGAAATATGTGTATCACATTCAGTCACATGTTTTCTAATAGGTGGTCTTGTTGACTAAGATGGTAAATGGAAATACCAAAAAGGTATTCAGTAATCAGCATGAACTGTTGCCTTCCTTTCCTATTTTCCAGGCTAATCTTTACAAGCTTAGTCACAACAGAGTCTAGTTCATGACACAGAGTCAAGAACATCATCTAACTTTCTAGCACAGCCATTACAAAGATACTCAAGGCTCACATCACTGGCTGTTTCTATCCCCTTCTCTCATCATTAAACCACATTACATTCTACAAACTAGAAACTAGCAACAAAATCCTTAACTTCTGATCACCAGTATCTGATTTCTGATCAGCCTGTTGAGGCTGGGAATAGCTGGGACTGCTATTTCCTCCATTTGCTGGCTGGCAAAATTCTTATTCACGAAAATACTGCTTCCTTGGAGAGCAACACTATCTGAATCAGTCACTACCTAAGGATGGAAATTTGCCTGAATGTTCAATCTTGCTTCATGATGAAGATCTAATTACACCAAGCTTTTTGAGATCATATAACTGCTTACAACATTCCTTGAACTGCATGCTTCACATTTCCTTCAGCTTCTATTAAAACATACTAATAATGACACAGAAGCTAAAGTAGGCAGTTGCTGAATGCAGCAACATCTTGTCTGATTAAAAGAGAAGAAAAAACACAACATCTGAAAACATAATTCAGCTGCTCTTGAGCTACGTCCAGCACAGAGGCTCCACAGCACTGATTGTGCAAAACTGCAGGTTTATAAAAGGGCTGATGTCAAAAGCAACTGAAAAGCCAATGGCATTACTCATTCCAAGTATCTGAAAATTGCTAGTCACTCAATATCACAGCTGGAAATGTTAATAATGCACGAATTTTAATTAAATTCATTAAATACTTGATAGCTATTGCCAGGAGCTTGATCTTATCTGGATGAATAAGACTAGCTGCTTCTTTTGTTAATACAAAAGACTTCCCAAGCTAATCCAAAAAATACTCTTCAGACCACTTCTATCCCCATCCACCAATTGGTTAGCACACAAAGAATTAATAGTGATGATCAGGTGCAGTTTTGCTGAACTCTGATCAGAATGAGAGTACATACAATTGCCTTCATTAGCTTTCGCAAAAATATTTCCTGTGAATAACACTATGGTTCTGAAGATGCTAAATGTCTCCATGGATGCCACACCCTGCCCAGTAGTTAAATATCTTTCAGGACACTGAATCAAGGTAAGCTCTTTGATTTGAATCTTCTTAAGATGCTGGCAATCAACAGCAGAATGATCAAGATAAAGTCTGCACTAATAATAATAATTCACACCAGCCCATTGATTGAAGACAGCAGCATGAAACAAAAGACTTGTGGGAATGGCAACACCCATAGAGTTGCAATCTACTTTATCAAGGTTCTCCAGAGGTTACCTCTGATGCTACTGTTCTTACCTTGGAAAACTGAAAGTTCTGTCTTGATCCTGAACAGCCCGGAGCAATTATGAGATCATTACGATAGTAACACTCTTGTACTTTTCTCCATCTCAGGTGCATCATACATTAAGCACCAATGCTTTCCTAGTAGCCATTTTGATAGAAAAGATTCTACAAGAATATCCATTAGCAGTGTAAATGAAAAAAAAGTGGCAGAATGTGTGGCAAATTTTAAGATATTATCATCTGCATACAACTGTATTAATTCTAATATCACCAATAATGCATTGGGGTTTTTTTCTGGAAAACCTTACTCCATCACAGATACAGCACAGGTGAATAACTTGAAAAGATCTTGCCTACAACAGCTTTTTCCACAGACAGCCTGAGATAACTTGCTCTGCTTCATGTTTTGCCCATTTGACATGCCATCACCCTTCTGTGAAGTTTAAGTTACTCAATCTCTTATTGCTGTCAATAAACATGACTTGCTGTTTTCTTTCCATCAGTTTTTGTGAGCAACTCTCCACTAGGACGTGTTGACATTTAAATAACTGAGTCTTCAGTACCAGGAGCTTGAGACAGCCGACAAAGCGAGCCAGATTGCCCTAATCACTACCTCCAACCTTGAGCAGCTCAAAATAGGAAGCCAGCTTTGATCCAAAGAAAAGCTTTCTGGCAGAGTTTCTTGATCGAACACAGCATCTTCAGCTGAAATTCACAGTTAACATCTACTATAGTACTTCTGCAAACTCCTTAATCAAAAACTATTGACCAAATAATTTAAAAGCACAATACTAGTCCCACTGAAACAACCTGGACACTGCATACTGCATTAGATTCCTAAGCATCTCTCCAAATTTCAGAAGCATTTTACAATTTATTTTATTCAAGCCTTTAAAAGAGTGCTTACTGTGGTTATAAGTGACTCTTACTGGATTTATTTTCTACTATTATAAAATTTAAAAAATATATATTTACATACAATTTTCTTCAAATCTCTTTTATTAAGTTGTAACAGGCAACAAAAAGACAATCATAAAAAAATCATGCTGCCAGGCTTCAAGATTAATTTTATCAACAAAATGAATGTGAAAGGAACAAATGTGTAGCACAATAACAGTTCAGCCTCTAGAAAATTACAACAGAAACTAAACAAATATTATCTACCCAAACTGTGAACTAAAATATCTATTAAAAGATGTACCATCAATACACAAATGCAGCTGTCCTTCACCTTTATAATATTTTTCAAATTAATTACACCAATTTTTCCTAAATGATTTTGCTTACAGCAATGAACACTGAAGACCCTGAACTTTTAGACTTTGAAATCTGACTAAAATATATTCCAAAATGCTGGAAGAAAGGATGTAAAGCTGTATGTTCAAGCATAAATTTAAGTCAATGCCAATGTTTTAATATCTTGGAAATAATTTAACCCGCAAATACAACTTCATTTGGTACACAGCTACAAGATTTTTGACACAGCTTACTCATCCTCGTCTACTTTGTGTATGTAGTGATTCCTTGATTCCCAAACACCCTAAATCAATATCAAAATGGCAAAGAATATAGAAAAATTAAATAAAATAAACTAGATTTAATGCAATTAGATACCTTGCAAAAAAAAGCAAGCAGAGATTTTATGATGATCAATACTGACCATCTAATACCACTTTGGAAAACTGTTTTCTATACACCTTATTTTTCAGGGTAGCATTAAAAACTTACTGGTTTGAAATCTCTACTCTTACAGAATGGTTCTGTGGAAAGATGAAGCTCGTCACATACTGACAACATCTGTAGCTCACTCCAAACCAAACAGAGGCAGTACAGTGCTAACAGTTGGAAGAAACGTGCTCTAAACAAGCACTGTGCAAAACGAGCTGCAAAATGAAGTAATCAGCTCACACGAAGTTATACGAGAGTTTACACACTGAAAAGACTCCCAGAGCCACGCAGAACTGCTTGTCCAGGCACAGGGATAGAAACAACAGTGACCAACAAGTAACTGATTCCAGAATTTTTACAATTCTCAGGACTAGTGATGAGCTACTGAACATGGATCCTGGCCACCTTTCAAGAATCTGCATTTGCCACATAACTTTCAGACAGCAAGGACTCTACCAGGAATATTTCTAGGGTTGTTTATTTTTCAGGTTACCTCACTATAGCATGGCCAGCCTTTGAAGGCTGTGAAAAGTTGCTGCATCCCTGGGCACTTAAATTATAAACCAAATTAATAATCATTTCTGAAAAGTGAGAAGGTGCTGCTACAATGGAAACAGGTGCGAAGGAATGGTTGTCAGCACTGCTCACTGAGAGCCTACAAGGAACTGCAGAGTTCTGTTTCCATAATGGGTACAGGACCAGAGACAAAAAGAATTTAAAACAAACAAAAAAAAAGTCATAGCCCAGTTAGAATAAGAGACACGAAGAATACATGTGTAATGAAACAAGACTCAATACCAGAGAGGAAGGGGATCTACAAGTCAGAAAACCAAAAACCTCTTTACCACATATCTAATTTACATAGTAAGTATTCAAAGATAATATTAATAATCACGCTTAAAAAAAAAATACCGTAATCATACAAAATTTAGTCTGCACTTAAATATTTAACTTCAAAAAGTGATACACTGCCAGGAAACAAAACATATTTCAAATTGTATTTTATGGAAACCACAACATTTTTTCTTAAAGTTCTTAATTATGAAAATGTTTTATGAAGAAGCAGGTGTTGGCTCGTTTCAAAATTAACCAAGAGCACATCACCCCCAGAAAAACAATTTTTTTCTGAAATACTAAAATGAAGTCAAAATACACCTAAGAGTCAACTTTCCTCTGTCTGCAATTTAAGCTTTAAAAAAGTATCATTAATGAAAGTTGTTTATACCTCTCAGAAAGGACAGATTGATTTGTTTTCCCACTAACACACTGCTTTTCCACAGGTTTGACAAATTACTATGAACAAGAAAAGAATCCCATTAGAAAGAAGAAAAATCTGTTTTTTAACAAACAGGAAGTCTATTAGAACTTTAAGCCTCAATCACGAAAATACTACTATTAGTTTTGTGGAACATTCACCACAATGTATAAGAACGTTTTTCAGCAGCATGAGAATTTATTAAAGAATAATCAGAAGATAGTCTTTGTTGAGCTGATTTGTATTTAATAATTTATACAAACTTTCAAAAAAATCTGATCTCCTTTTACAGAAAGGAAAGAAAACAGTACCTGATGTTATCTGGAAATTTTCATCCATAACTTTTTGCAAAAGAGAAAAATAATTGACTATATTTAAATGAAAAAGGAGGAAAGCCCAGGCATTTCAAGTGTTATCTCTATTGCCCTATCTACTAGGCCATGTTTTCTCTCCAAAATATTCATTTCTGCCTAGAACACAAAAAACTTGCTGTATAGCTTTTTATATCTATTTAGCTTATTCAAGGTATTATTACTATTTCCTAAGTCACTACATAAAACTTGCATTTTCAATACTATTTATTGTGTTTCATAAAAGTTCCATTAGAAACAAATTCAGAGCAAATATAAGTTGGAGGTATCATTTCCATTTATTACTTTTCATAATGCCTTTTTCATTCAGAGGTATCAACACAATCTACAGAATTATTGCCATTGTTCTCAAAGACAGATAAAGGACAAAAAAACCACAGCATGTAATTACTCTAATCTTTTAAAAACAATGGAATACATATTAAAGGTTATACAATACAATGTACTGTAATCATATGTATATTTATGATGATCCAGTTTAAGAGTATTGTAAAAGATTATTATACGTCTTCAGTTTGTGTGGGTTATATTCCTTTTCAAAAACAGGCACCAGGAGGTCAGGATGATGTCTGCAGAGGAAAAGTGAGATCTTTAGGAGTTTCCCTTCAGAACAACTGAGGAAGGAAAGTTCCAGGGACCACAGTGAAGACCAGAAGAAAAATTACAGCAAAGAACTGGGGGCCTGCACCAACCAGAGCTAGAAAGACTGATGAGAGGATCAGGAAACAAACAGAGTTTGATGAAATGAATCCTGTAGAGGCCAGAGAGGGCTCTCAAGAGATTGCTAGGATTCAGAAAGTCATTTCTGAATGACACAGCTACTGCAGTGTTTTGGTTTGGACTGCAAGTGTTCTTTTGAAATACATTCTCACTTTCATGTGAGAATGTACTCACTTTCATGTACTGAATCACGTTTCTCTCCACAGATCCATTCCTATTGCATTATACTGTTTGCCAGTGCGGACACTCAAAGACAGAAATCGAACCCAAAAGCAAACCCATCCTACAAAGATGCATTGCATAAATGTAGAGTTGCCTACAAACTCCTCTTAATTCTGCTCTCCCATAATAGAAGGAATTTTGTGACTAGTAAAGTAAATAATTATTCTAACTTCTACTTAACAAAAAACAACCTTTAAACAATTCAAAAAACCATTTTGGAATGCTTTCAAGTGAAAGAGGTAGCCCACCTCAAAGCTCAGGTCAACCTAAGTTTCTACTGGGCATCCAGGATCTTGTCAGATGTAGTAGTACACGTAGTTAAGAACTATCCCCTTGCACTTGAAAGTCTTCTTGCAAAGTTTTTTTAATCTCATATTCCACGTTGCTTATAAGCACTACATTTGATGTCATGTTTTCCCATACACTCCCTCTCTGCAGGAAAAAACAATCAGACATAAAGTATTTTGTTTCAAAAACGTTCAGCCAAACTAAATCACAGTAGAGCCTTCGACTTTATCTCAGTCATCTGCTTCATTTATAAGCAAAGAATGTTCCATGTGCTGCAATAAATTCAAAGCCTTCAATCTGTCTCCTGTCATAAGAAAAACAAGAACACTGCAGTGCAAAAGATGGGAAAAACTGTGAATTTCCATTAATTCCTGAAGTGCCCAAACACCTTTTGATTCCAGACTAAAGCAGAATATCATGCCCAATTTCCTCTATTCTGATATTCAGGAACAGAGAACTAATACAGCCACAGCTTCAATTACCATTTAAAAATTAAGATTTCTCAGATGTTGGTAAACATTTATCACATAATTCTTAGCACTCTGAAGTAAAAATGGACACCACCATGTTCCCTCTAAGAAAGGAAAGCATAGCTAATTCAGAATTATTAACACATGCTCTCTTTCATTATTCACTCTAAGAAAGTATGGACATGCACAATTGCTAGTCCAACCTCCAGCAGTAATAGTATTCATCAGTAATCTTCTTGTGAGCCTTTACAATGGCCCTACTACTTGACTTCAATCAGCTGTAAAGCTCTTTTATTCTGTTATCACATCAGTGTGAGGGAATGAATGCCAAGGATTGAATGCCCTCCTAAAGGAGCGCAGTCATGCTGATAGAATAGCAATGAGCTTCATCTGACACTGCTCAACACGTTCTTTCACACTCTCACTCTGGCAGAGGAATGCATGCATGACAGAAATAAATATCTGTTGAGTGGGAATGCTAAGAAACATATCTACAGAATAACATACTAAATAGAGCATATCACAGTTTAATAAAAAGAGCTGGAAGTTGATAAAAAGGATGCAATTAATGGACAACTGGCAGCAGTTGTGTTCCATTTGTTAGAAGAAAAGGATGAGCAGAATAATTATTCTACTAGTGAGGAAGATTCAGAATTTCAACATAGAACAACTCTTCTATTAACACTCAATTCTCCTTAAGCACTTTTTAGTTTTGCTGATGCAGGGATCTAAGAATAGACTTGTTCCTGCTCATTTTAACAAAGTGAAGAAAACAAGTGGTCAGATCAAAAAATCATGACTGTTGATATTCTAAGTAGAATCTGTCTCCTTGATGTACTGTTTAGTGTTGTGCACATTGTTTTAGCCAAAACAAGGGGTTTGGCCTGATATGAAATCTGTACAAGTATGCCCCCCGAATCTAGACTGACCTATCAACAAAGTTATCAGACAACTCAGGAAGGAAACTGAACCATCATTCATAACTTAATATTGCTTTCAGGATTAACTCAGAGTTTTTTACTTTTACTTGTGTCATTTCAAATATATCATCAATACTCCACCATGAAAGTAAGCTATGCTTTAGCAGGAAAAATAAAAAGTGCATTTTTTAAGCTCAAGTATATGGGTGGATTTTCAGTAATAAATATATTATAAAATGCTTTCCAAAAATTTATATTTCAATAGTTAGTTATGATAAAGTCAATTTTCTGACCAGCTATGAAGCCGTGTTGCTCCTCCAGAAAGATTATTTCTACTAAATATTTTTAAAATATTTCAATCAAAACTTGTTTTCATCATATGGAAAAACATACATAACACATCTTGTGAATATCAAATAGAGGAGCAGCTGAAAGGAGGAAAGATATCAAAAAGTTTGTCAAAGAAAATGATGCAAATAACCTAAGAAAAAATTCTTTTTTAAGGACATTCTCTTTTACATCAATACTAGGCTGCAAGTCCATTAATTCTGTAAATCTTATACGTCATAATCACAAAACCAGTGGGTTTATGCTTCTATTTCCTGACAGTCACTAAGATATTTTGATTTTCTCCCATCAGCTAAATGTTTATACTAAAAAGAAACAATTTTCCTTGTATGTGGCCTTATTTAAATTCCTGTGCTGCTCCATAAAGGACGAAGAGGAAGGAGGGTGCTGTAGACTGTGAAATGCCTTTGTGTTCGACCAGAAGCAGATAATTTCAACAGCGCACTCCACTCCACAGTCCATTTTAGAGTGAACAAGAATACAGTGAATCTCTCTGCTGTGAAGTATGCCAGCATCAACTCCAGCTTGGAGAAACAGGGGACGACATCTGTGCCTCTTCTCAGGAATAAGGTGTAGATGTGGCAAGTGAATGGGGCTTCTGAACACTGTTTTGAGAACATGAACTGACATCTCAGCATAGTGGAGATGCAATAAAACTTAATGAGTGACCCGACTGATCGCATTTTCTTGAGGAATTACACCAATCCAGTGACATAAACAGCAACTTTCCCAGCAGAAATGTGTTAAATACTTTCCCTCACCTCTCAATCATGCTTGTAAAAAGATCAAAACTCAGGATGGAGCTCTACAAAACGCCTTCACCGGTGAAAGCATATAGCTAAAACTGCATCTGCAGTGGTGCTAGACCTTAGTATATAGTATTTTGGTGACACCTTTTCCCAGTAATGTAAGGAGGAGAAGGCAACAACAGAAGTCAGTTAACATTATTCCAAAGAACTAGGCTGCACCAAAGGTAGATTGTAACAAGACACGTGCTTGACAAGCTAAAGACATCTCAAGGTTGTTAACACACGTTTTTTATACATTAATGAAGTTATGGGCATCCGTTTCAGGATTAGGTATGAGATTAGGCTTGCTTTAGCACAGGTATGCATGCTTCCACATATGCTCATCTTCACACTTCCAAGAACTCTTTCTAAATATGAAGAGTTTTCTGATTCAGGATTTATTTGCACTTCTGAAAACAATGAAGCAGAATAAGGGCAAGACAAAGAAAAAAAAATTACTGCATTGGTGAGTAAAAACATTTAATGAAGATTTACCTCTACAAAGTCTACTTTTCTACTGATACTAGCAGAATTTTTGGAAATGACACTAGGAAAAAATATTTATAGCAACAAGCTGATTAATCTGAAAAAAAGCTAAGGTGATAAAATGTATAGAGCAGCTTAAATCATATAAATATGCACTCAAACAGATCTAAAAGAAAACAGATACTCATTACATTTTAATACCAAAATGAGTAATTGTTAAATTCCTCATTAAAAAGTCCTTTGCAAGACTTATTTACTACAATAAAAGTACCTGCAACATTACTCTGACTGTGGATAATTTTCTGTTAATTACCTACATTTAGCAATATGATGGAAAACCTAATAATGTGGTATTTAGTACTTATATAAAGGAACAAACTGGCAGAAAAATTTGAAATGGTTTTAAATGACTCAAAAAGATAAAAGAATTTCCTTAGCTTCCCTTGATTTTTCAAACAGTTATTTGAAGGATCAAAGCATGTTAACACAACTGTTTTATTTAGAAATCTTAAAAACAAGACAACATGTTTCTCCTACACTTTGTTCTCCCCACTCCATCCCTGCTCCCCTGCTGAAGGAATAACATTAGGCTTTGTCAGTGTTGTTAAACAATATAAATGTCTTGTACGTAGTGGAAAGTTATCATGCTTAAAGAAACATTTATTTCCAAATATATGCACTCCTGGCATATAGAACTGATATTAATGTTTTGTGAAGTACAAAATGCTTCTGATATGAAGAACGTGGAACTAAATAAGATAAATAATGGATATCAAAATGGATGCTTCCCTGACACCAGGAAAAGGAAGCAGTAAAGACAGAAGGAGATGAACAAAAAGCAGGCCTTGTCTCTGTGAGCAATATTAACACGTGAAGGAAGCCACTTTGTACTTTTTAACACAAAAAGGTCTACGTATCACAATCCCATTAAAAATAAGAGTTTTGACGAATAATTGTTTAAAGGCTTTCTTGGGTTATGTAGAAGACAAAGATATACTTTTCCTATAATACAAATCAGATTTTATGTAAAATATTTGTATGAATTTTTTTCTTTACACTTCTCTTTTCTCATTTATTTGTCAGCAAATCAAGCAACCTGCTGAACTGGACTGAATGAAGAGGCCAGCTCTCCTCTCAGCTCTCTTCATATTTGGAGACCAAACAGGGAAGTTAAATTTTCCTTCTGCGTTATATTGCCAAGTGCTCAAACAAAATGGACATGGAAGGAAGAGCAGAAAATATATTTGAAAAATAAATTATGACACATTCAAGAATATTGCTTTTAAACAAAACAAATTTACACAGAAAACAAAGGTACTGATATCTAGCAAATCGACATGTTACTTTTTTCTATTTAAATACATAAATTAGTAAAAAAATTCATTATCGATATTGTAAGCTAAAAAAATTGTGCAGGAAGAAGTGCTGCCTAATTTTGCATGTTGACTTTGCATTTCTTAGACCCTAAATCAAAAATAAAACATTCCAACCACAATGTGGTTAGGAAAAAACAGTGTCCTTGTAGAAGAAAGACATTCTTCTATCACATGGAGTTTTTAAAAAATTGTTAAAAATAATATCTTCTTCAACCTTTCTAACCTAAACATCTTGTATTATGTGGAAAATATCCAAATGTTATCAACAGAGCTTCGGTGTCCCAGTATGGTTACTCTAAAAGAACCTAGGTTGAATACCTTGTGTTTGACAGTAAGGGAAAATTCAAGGAAGGGTAAGCTTTAGGTAACTTCCATCCTCCAGCATCTTAGCACAGAGGTATCTCAAACCAGATATTGGAATCTGCTTCAATTCCTAATGATCGATTTTTCTCCCACAAGTTTGCTCAGTCACTTTTTGAATCCCCATAACATTCAGGACCCACAGAGTGTTATGGTAAAGAAATCAACAATTAAACTGTGTGCTGTGTAAAGAACTATCTTAGGTTTGGACCTGACACCTATTTTTAAATGTGACTTTTCCCTATGTCACATGTACTTTGTACATCCGTGCTGCATTACCCTCCCAACCTTTCTTCCTCCAGGTTATGGAGTCTTCGAAGGAGCATTTTCACTCATTCTTGGCTTCCTCAACCCTGACCGTGTTCCATAGGAACAACACAGATTTATATAACAGCAATTTTAGAGTCGTTTTCATTCTCCATTCTAGCATTTTCGTAGAAGTATTATGACCTCCAGTCCTCGTTCCTAAGTGGCAATGCACAGCTCGTGGTTAAAGATTATGTAGCAAAACATAATTTCCTTTTTCTCCCCAGATCTTTCCATGACACTTAGCATTTACATGAATGGGAATTTCATGTGCCATTTTATCACTGTCACTTCATCTCAGGTCTTTCTGCTTTTTTAGGTTCATAAGTTCAGTTCTATGCTTATTCTGAACATACTGTTACCAGCTGCAGGCTTTCCTATCCTGTTATTCACCTTCCTTTCCTGATCACTTGTGACGATACTAAATAATGACATGTTCAAAATTAAATACGTAATGTTTACACAATGCATGTACAAATAGCACACATAGGAAAAATACACAGACATCTGCAGTGCTTTCTGTTCCTCAACCTAGAAATTGTATTTTGATCTGAAAACTTTCTATTTGTTATACTACCAGATACTACTCATTTGTTCAGATATGAAATAAAGGAAAATCTGTTTTATTTCAACTTCATCTACTGTGCATTTGAAAGTTAACTGAATGACCTCTTATATTTTTAATCAACAGAGTGAGCTCCTTCACAGTGAAAAAAGAATACTGTTATATCAAAATATATCTTTTCACTAATACCTCCCAGAGGCTTGCAGTCTTTTTTGAATTGATAACTACTCAACAACTGTATTATGTCAAAATTGATAATGAAAAAAGGTTCACCAAACTATCCTGAAATGTGTTTAGTTGGGTTTTTTAAACCCTGCAATCTGCTCACCAACAGTGATATTTCTGTGCAACTTATCTCAAATTTCACAGTTTAATAATAAAGCACCACAACTATTAATGTTTTCTCTCTGCTCAGTCTCTGAAGTAATACAAGGCAACAGATAGTAATGACAGAGTTAAAATAACAATTTATATCTGAAGTATACTAGGATAAAATGACACTTAGACATCTTTTATCTTTTAATTTTTCCACTTCATTGAAATCCTCAATCCAGCTGAGATAATTTTTTTTCAATTTAAGCAGATTTACCAATTAAAAATAAATCTAGGTACAGTTTCCTGAATTTTAATACCAAAAATATCTAACAAAAGATGACACCAGACTTGATGTCTTTCAGAAACATAGCAAGAAGACATTTTAAATACTCAGACATAGTTCTGCCATAGTTAATCTTTAAACATAATTATCTGAGGCAATGTTATAAGTGCTGTTACTATTTCCAGTTGCTTCCAGATGACAAAGTTTTCTGAAATTCTTACCAAACTCCTCTAAAAAAAAATCTCAGTTTTAAGCAGTGGGAAAAAAAATCACATCAAAATTAGAAATAAACCTCTTATGATGAATCTCTGTTTTAAAATATGTATTAATCTGCAGATTAAAAGAACATCACACAGGAAGATAACGTGGGCTTTGTATGAATCATTACTAATCAGCTATCCCCAAAAAGGAAAGTATCTTTGATTGAAATGCTATATTAAAAAGTCTAGAATCTATGTACTTTAGTTCTTTATAAAGTATCAGTATATTTTAATTACTGTTGATGAGCAATTGGCATAGGTTTTCCTGTTCATTACTCACAGTTGTGTATCAGCTTGACAGTTAAATCTTTGTTGATATCCTCATTTCTAAATCTTTTGAGTGTGACCAATGCTTACTTTCTGCTAAGAAAATGGCATAAACCACAAATTCAAATGCTTAGTGGATTTATGAAGAAGAATATTGTAAGAAGGACTATTTTGACAGTTTGATTAACACAATCAAATAGTTTCAACAACATATGTCATCCTTAAAAATACAGGTACTGCAACTTCCTTAGTGGATGCTACTGCACTTAAATTAAAAAGCTTTCACAGTTTTCCAATGCTAATTTCCATGAAAAACAAACTGAAACACATTGAATGGCATTTGATGATGGCATTTATAAACACATACTTCTCACAAAAGAATAAGTCAAAAAGAAATGAAGCACAGCTACCTGTGTGTTTGCTTCTGAAGATGTAATTATATTTTAAAAATGTACATGAAATCTGTAAGTAGTTTGCATATATGGAAAATAACATGACAATTTTTGGAATTATTGGAATTATTGAGCTATACAGAAAAAGATTACTAAGACACAAGGTCCTGCTCTTTCTATGACAAGGCAACCTGTTGGGCTAGGTTCTGATTTATGGTTGCACAAATAAATGATGAATTTTATCTTGTATAATGATACCCAATGATTCTACCATGATACAGTAATGTCAGATCATCTAGGTATATGTCAGCTTTTCTTAACCAAGCACAAATAGCCTGAAATGGGTATTGTAGAAATGTGCACAGCTTCTACATTTTTTCAGCAGATGTTGAAGATGCACTGAGTAACTTTAGCTACAGACTAAGAACCATTCAACAGTCTGCAGGGATCTCTGTATAATAAAGTGCCTTCTTAATCCAGGACTATGTGAGATGGATCAAATAGGGTTATCTGAAAGCTTATGTTTGCATTTACCTTAGCAAGTAACTGAAGGCAATAGGAGATGATGGGAAGATAAAAGCAAGTTGGGCTGAGGTTTCTACAGGATATTGCCTACAAGCACAAACCTGCGTAACTAGCTGCATGGCTATTAACACCACATTGTTCAAAAAAGCTGGAAGTTCTCATTTCCATGGCTGTAAAAATATATCTTTAAAACAACAGCTTAATGGTTCTAGAGAGAAAAAACATTTTTAATTTCAAGGGGAAGAGGAAAAAAAAAAGGAAAATATGAAAGCTGCAGTTGGAAACAAAGGTAGAAAGGTATTTTTTGCAACCTCTGTCAGCATACATGAATGAGAAACTTGTGCCATTGGCAAAACACAATTCAACTTCTATCTGATTGTATGAACTCCATATTTCTCAAACATCAGGGTTAATACAAACTGAGAAAGCTATATAAAGCATGCGATTCTTTTCTACAATAAACTTTTTTATTAAATAAAAATCAAGTACTATTTTTCCCTCTCTACTGCAGAAACACACAGTTCCAGAATTTAACCCATATACCTCCAGCCTGAATAGAAATTTATCTTCCTTCAATTACCACCAGTCATGGCTTTCAAAAACAAAGGCAGATGTGGAGTCACCATCTCTGAAAGATGTTTCCCACAACAGCTATTTTCACATGGTAAACTCTTTCACTGTTCACAAAGTCAGGACAGTATCACAGCACAGTAATGATGCTCAAGTTGTGACTCAGGGATTATCCTTAGTCTTGAGTGAGCATTTTAGAGAAACTTGATTTTTAGCTTCACTGAAAGATATTACTACCCTGTGGAACATTACTGAAGACAACTGAGTTGCCTGAAATGAATCTTACCCACTGACTCCCATGTACAAGTTTGGTAACTGATTTATTAAACACACAGTGAAAATGGATTATAGTAGCCAAAAAAGTTGAATATAGAAATGAATGTTTGTTCATAGACATATGTTTTCAAATAGACAAATAGACTAGGCAAAATTTAAAACAGAAGATAGCATATCAAATTAATTCACTAATTTAAAATATGCGGGTATTATTAGTAATAACTGATTTGTATACTTAATCAGAATAACCAGTAGAACAACGACATATTTCACAAATTGTACTTTCATGTTATATACTCTGTTCAGAGATCTGAATAGTCAGGACAACTTACTTTGTGAACTAGTGCCCACCTGAAGATTCCTATGCTGAAATTTTTTGTTGTTTCAAAATTAATCTTAATAGTTAAAGGTGGCAAACATTGAGTGGAATAATGCTTACTAAAGACAGTTCAGAGGGCAGCTGAAAACAGATTTAATTTGAAAAGCACTGTCCACTTCTGATGTCACATTAGGCATCACTTTAGAATCTCTTCATATTTATCTACATACTGCAGCATGTGTATCATTATTTCAGTTTCACACTATAATTAATTCCAACTAAGCACAGAACAGACAAAATTTAGCACAGATTTATATACACTTTGAAGTAGTTGGGAGTTTTTTGATCAGTCATTCCCAAACTACTGCTGGGAGAAAAGAAACTAAATTGGGATAACCACATGAATACTTACGAAGAAAAATGGCAAGAAAATGAAGGAACTGAATGATGGAAGATCTGAGTAATGACAGAAGAAGAAAAGTACATATTCTATCTGATTTAAAGGGATTCATATTATTCATATTAGACAAAAGTTCAAAACAAGAATAAGAATTGAGCTTTTTGAAATTCTGTGAAAGTACACCATAGATTGTCTGGAAAATGTAAGAGAAAAATATGTTAAAAAAAAATCCTATGCTGTATCTACTACAAAAAGTTACAAAATAAGAGAAGCAAGAGCTTTATTCAGGAAAAGAGGAATTCTTGGTATCAGTAATTGTCATCGGCTATCTAGGGAGAACTGTCATACAGATGCTCTGAAATGCATATCTTAACTAAGGAAGACAGGCCAGGGAGAAAAAAAAGTAGATATGCAAATCATCAGCACAAGCTGACAGTGAAGTTGTAGGAAAGTCTTAGATCACCCATGAATAGGATGGAGAAGGAAAAGTGAAAAAGAACCAAGAACCCCTGTGAGACTGGAAGAAAGGGCAGAACCGCTCTCAAAATAGACAGTCAAGGACAAAGCAAGTGGCAGAGTAAAGCACAAAACTGTCATGTATCAGGAAAACAAGAAAGGCCAGAATATTAAAGAAGTAGTGATCATTACTAGGAGCTAAAGCTCTGGAGAGACAAAAGAAGATAAGATTCTTAATATTTCATGTAGTTCTAATTAAGTTATGCATTCCAGAAACAAACAATAATTATACCAATTTAATAATCTCTCTACAAGTACCTATGCTACTATAAAGAAGCTATTTTTACTGGATTTTACTGGGCTTGTTGAAACCTAGTTTGTCCTTTCTCCTCCCTCCCCGCCCCTCCGAGGTCGTGTCTGAATTTAGGTATTATGTCTTACACAATGACAAAGACTTAAAATTATCTGGAAAGCTTAACAGATTTTCTGTGCAGGCTGTGTTAGCTATGGATGTTTTAATAAATTCGAAACAAGGAACCAGAGAACTGTACAATGTTAGGACCTATTTACATTTGTTCAGGTTTTACAACAACAAGACATCAGAAAGAGAAGGAAAAAATCAAATGGAAGTCATGGTTTAGTTGTTAGTGTTCACCTCTATGAACACCAGTAACCAACTGAACTAACAGGAGTTTCAGAAAAGAGAACTAAAGAGACTCTCATTTAAAATACTGAAGTAAACAACTTGAAACTGTAGTGTAGCCTTAATGTAGTAATTTAGTCTTAAAAATGTAATGGAGTAATGTAGTCTTAAGACATCAGTAAAGCTAATGAGAGGAAGGAGCAGCTCCATCCTGCATTGCAGGGGTGCCCTGCAAAGTTCTTGTTGTGCTCCAGCTCCTTCCCCTGGGAATTGTGACTTACACATTGACTCCATAGACCTGCTCATAACCTACACTGGGGAGTCCTTGCATCCATGACACAAACAGGAGCAAAACCAGAATGCAATAGTATTGTGTACACTAACTCTCATGTTTAAAGAACAGTAGGGGTATAAGAAGAAAACCCATAATCAGTAAGCTCCAAGAAGTTTCACATAAGAAAGCTTGTAATGCAGTGTTCCCCTTGTTTCTTTCTTTTTTTTTTTTTTAAGAGTACCTAAAGGCAGAAAAAGTGAAAGAAGCAAGCATAATTTACACTGGATGAATTTTAACTGAACATCCTACAAAGACAGTGGCAATTATTTTACTATATTGTATTAAATAATGCTTACAATACATCTGAAATTTTTTTCAGTAGTGGTTAAGATCTAATAACAACAATCTATTTTTAAAGTAATGAAGGAAGCTTACTCTCCTTTCCTTACTGTAAAAGAAATCCATGTGTTTGTAAAAGCCATGCAGCTGAGAGCAGTCAGTAGCTTGGATCTGAACTGCTTCATGCATCATCAAAGGTATTTTTTATCAACAGTGAACCAGTTTGCCATAAACAACTGCCCCAAAGACAAACTTACAGTTATCTTTTACTACAGTCATCCTTTGGCTTACAGAATTTTTATTGTGCATAGCTAAAATTAAGAAATCTCTTTGACTTTTCCATACTAGTTTTAGATTACTGTATTGGCAGTTCATAACGAAATTTAATAACTGAAAATAAACAGCATATTACACAGACACTGGAGCAATATTTTTAAAACAGGAATAACTGAATTAAAACACGTTACAACATTTAGAATACTGTATGTAAAGAACGACCCACTTTTCAGAAGCACTGGTTTATGCAGATCTGTGTGACAAAGACTATAAAAATAACAAAATTAAATTCCAATAGAGTCATATCTGGTAGTGATACTTTGGAAGATGGTCATTCAGAGGAGTCAAGTTAGGTCTAAGTAAACTGAGAGAATACCTATTCATTCAACAGAAAGCATGGAGGACTGTTTTCAGAGAACAACCACACACTCAAGAGCAGTTGAAACAATAGTCAAAGGAGATTGAAATCTGACACTAATCTAGCCTACTTCACTAAACATCTGGAATAACCATAAAGCACATTAACAAAGCAAAAGTGTACAAGGCTTTTTCAATGAGGTTTTAGTATTTCTTTCTTATAATAAGTATATTTCTCCCTTTATTGCCATTTTATTAACAAAGTACTCTGAACATAAAATCAATTACTCTAGAAAGTGACATCCTATTTGCATAAGGAGCACTAACAAAGGAGTTTCGTCATTGAAGAGCCATCAAAGAACCTCTTTTTTTAGAGGAATAGGAAAATAAATTTGTAAATAGATCAAATAATAAGTTTAATGAACATTTGGAGTAATTCATTTGTTATCTAATAGAAAGTCATTTAATGCCACACTGAACTCAATAAAATCACAGAATCACAGAATGGGTAAGGCTGGAAGGGACCACAGTGGGTCACCTGGTCCAACTGCTCTGCTCAAGTAGGGTCATCCGAGAGCACACGGCACAGGATTGCATCCAGAAGGTTCTTGAATATCTCCAGTGAGGGAGACTCCACAACCTCCCTGGACAATCTGTTCCAGTGTGTGCTCACCCACATAGTAAAGAAGTTCTTCCTCATGTTCAGATGGAACTTCCTGTGTATCAGTTTCTGCCCATTACCTCTTGTCCTATTGCTTTGTAATACTGAGAACAGCCTGGCTCCATTCGCTTGGTACCTTCCCTTCCAATACTTGTAGACATTGATGAGGTCCCCTCTCAGTTGTTTCTTCTCAAGGTTGAACAGGTCCAGCTCCCTCAGCCTTTCTTCCTAAGAGAGATGCTCCAGACTCTTAATCATTTTCATAGCCCCCCGCTGGACCCAATCCAGGAGCTCCATGTTTTTTGTACTGAGGAGCCCAGAACTGGACACAGCACTCCAGGTGCAGCCTCACTAGGGCTGAGTAGATGGGTAGGATCACCTCCCTCAACCCACTGGTAATGTCCTTCCTAATGCAGCCCAGGATACCATTGGTCTTCTTGGCCACGAGGACATTGGACACAGACAACTTCTTGTCCACCAGGACTCCCAGGTCCTGCTCCACAAAGCTGTTTTCCAGCAGGTCAGCCCCCAGCCTGTCCTACTGCATAAATGTCTCGTATTTGAATGGTGCTGGATAACACTTCACCTCTACACCAGCATTCTTCCTCTAACAATTAGCTGATTTGCCTATAACGTGAGGCAGTTGGGTCAAATTGTTTTGTTCACATCTCCACATGAAGAGGAGATGTGGCTATGCAAAATCCTCTCCACATACGCAGACTTCCTCCAGAATGGAAAAGAGAAATAAACCATGTACAAAGACAGCTTTATGAAAAATTTCCTAACAATGGAGTTCCATAGCTGCTTTAGGACAAAGTAAGCTTGGGCTCACCACCTTCCATGTACTTAGTTGATTTCATTTATGCCACCATAAAGAGTTACACAGTCATATAAGGAGACAGATCATTAAACTCATCTAGATGAAAACTTACCCAACAGAAAATCATACCATCTGAAAGCAACAGTGAAATTACTAGAAAGATGGACAGGACAGCATGCCAGGAAACCTCTGACAGCTCACTCATCAGAAAGACATTCACCTTTGCCATTCTAGATGATTCAGCACATTGTGGGGCAGAAAAGCATGGGATCAGTGTAAGGAAAGTTGTAGTAATGAACAACAGCATATGTGGAAGCAAAGGCAAAAATGTGTTAGTGATTGCTTCATTTAGATGTCTCAAGTACAAAATGAGGAAAAATACCTTTCAAACACATGCAAGAAAACCCTTTTTAAAAAGTATGTGATATATTCTCAGTTCCTAACTTCACAGTCTGCATAGGCAAAATGTGAAGCAGCTACTCCTAATACACACTCATTTAACTTATGACTAACATAAATCACTTAAGTTGGAAAAGAGCTCTCAAGATCCTAATAACCTGCTAAAGAAGGGTCACCTAGACACCATGTCCAGTTGGCATCTGAATATCTCCAAGGACGGAAACCCCATAAATTAGGCAACCTACGGCAGTGTTTGATGACCTTCACAGGACAAAAGTGTTTTGTTGTGTTCACATAGAATTCTATGTGTTTCAATTTGTGCCCACTAGTTTTTGTCCTCTCACTGGGCACTGCTGAGAACTTTTAAAAATACAAACATAATCCAGAGACTAAGGGAATACATGGGTAATAGAGATACTAATTTTAAAAATACCTTTGAAGTTACAGAAAAGTGTTAGGAAAGTCTGATGCGTACAGAATCTAAAAGATGCACAAAATTAAACAGCATACGGATGTGAAAAGGGTAATTTTCCTTTCTGTCTTCTTGTATAGCAACACAATTCTCTTTCAGACTTGAGTCTTTAAGAACAATATCAATTTTAATAAAGCCTTACTCTAGAAACACCGACTACATTGAAGTAGCTAATGAGCAAAACAAACTATTTTCTAGACTGTATCTAGCATTCTACTAGCATCCTACATTCATTCATCAAGACCCTGATCAGTAAAGCACTGAGAGTACATGCTTAAATAACGAAATTCATGAGTTGCTCTTTGGAAGTCAATGATATCATTCACATTCTTTAAGCTAAGCATAAGAGAAAGTACTTTCATCCTCTCTGCATTCACAATCAACTTCCATTTAATCACAGAAAAATTAACATCTATTTGAACAGTACTGGAAGCTGCCTTTAAGAACTCGAACCTAGAAGAACCTACAGGCTTTCCTATGCATACCACTGAGTTTTGGTTTTGTATGGTTTTTGCATGTCTAAATACCTTCCTCCTAGGAAAGCATGGGTACACAACTTTTTCCTTCTTTCATTTTCCACATTGAATCTTTCCTGATGTCAATGAATGCTACCAAAGAAAAGCAGACAAAAACTGGCAATACATGAACATATTTGGAATCCACACTTACTTACATCAAAACAGTTGATCTAGTGATAAAGAATGTCATGTCATTAAAAGCCTTTTAGAATATTATGAAAGGAATTTTAACTCACTTTTCACAGAAACTCAGAGAGCTTCCATTTTGAGACAAAGACTTCTAAATTTAAGTGTCTACAAGCATGCTGTGTACTTAAGCTACACAGGTAATAAAGATGTAGTGAGTATGTTCAATGTAGCCTAAAAAGGGATTCAGCTGACCAGCCACTCTAAACGATCAATTTCATAAATCACTCTAAATCCCTCTCTAGGCTCCTCTGAGTTTATTTATCAGGTGAAGCTTAGATACCTAACACAGCAATGAACACACACAAACTTACAGTAACACCTATGTTATTGCATTTTTATCTCAAACTTAACCCCACCTTGGTAAGCCCCCAGATAGGAAGGCCAGAGACTAGGAACTTGAACTAGTCCTAGATATGTCAGACCTATAAATACAGACATTCCCATGGATTGGCAAGAAATATGCAAACCCATTCAAAGGCATGCATTTGTGCTAGATAACAATTTCAACTTTTATGGGGAGTCATATTTAAGCATCTCACAGAGGCAGCTACTGTTAGTTTTATAATTGCTAGTGTTAAGTGCTAGTGTAACTGCAGATCACAGTTTGGCATCTGAATGGGAATACTGCTCTGTCCAAGAACGTGGTCCAGTGCAAAATCAGAACCCCCTTAGACTGCTTTCACTGAGAATTTGGGAACCCTGTCTCTCCATAAGAAACTATAAAATAAATAGGAACAACTAACAAACTAGACTTAGATGATCAACAAAAGAGTACAAATTGTACATATACATCATTATAATTCTACAAATACCATTTGGCTTTTTTCTGTTCTAGGAGAAAACCTCAGACTGATATTCATATATAAATGTGAATGAGTATATTTTAAAGTCACACCAAAAAGCTGAATTAGTCCTTAAGAAATTTGGGGTTTCTCCACTATGCACATAATCCTTAGGCATGTTAAAGACTCTACATAAAGTTATATATATATATACAGTTAAAAGATAAAGTAGTGTAGTTCTTTTTTGGACTAACACTCTTACCTTCTTTTCTTTGAGTTTTCCATTATTCCAGATTGCAGTTAGCACAAAATAAACAATAAGAGGTCACTGACTTCAGTGCTATACCACTGAAATATAATTGCCTGCCACAATAAATTCGTAATGAGCACAACTCTTGCCAGTGGAAGGTTGCCCAGGCAACAAAGTTATCTCGGAAGGTAACTATCCATGTGGTAGAAGATGATGACAGTGAGTTTCCTGACAAAGATTCGAAGCGTATAAAAACTTTTCAATTGCTCAAGTTGAATGGAAGCTTTATGTAGCAGGAGTGTATTGACACAAGAGAAAATACTTGCTGAATACAAAAGGATCGAGAATCTTCCAAAGGAATGCAGAGTTAGAATAAGGACGTTATATTAAAACAAGAACATGTTTAGATTGCCAGTCTTGCAATAAAAAGTTCTCTTCTCACTTTTCACAACTTCCTACGGTTTCAAATAACTAAATTTGATTTAAATCACACTTTTATATTTAGTTCTAAAAAGAACAATATGAAAAGGTGCTCTTGAATTACAATGAAAGAAGGCAAGATCAAGGCTGGGCTCCGTAGACAGTAGGATGGTGAATTCCAGCTCCCAGGAAGGAAGCTAAAAAAAATTCCCAAGAGAAAACAAGAGGTGGCAGAATCAAAGGGAGAGGCATGACCTGAGTACAGGCTCCAGAGGATGCTGTTGCTTTTTAATCCAGGAGCTGGTTTCTCTTACAGTATATGGCAGGTGGACAAGAAGTGTCACTACCAAGCAATACAGTATTTTTATCTTCATTTCCTAAGAAAATCAAACTTATGTTCACATTTTACATCTGTCAGGAAAGGTTATATCCCGCTATGTCTGCATCCTCTACTCCCCCACATTTAACCTACCGGCCAGTTTCAGTCAAAATGACAAATGCCTAGAAATCTGAAAGACATGATCCTACTCACATGTTAGTAATTGTAATTAAATATTCAGATATCTAGACACTTCTAACAAGGTCACTAAGCAGGATTCTAAAAGTAAGTTATTGTCAAACAAGAGAGAAAGTGTCCATGAATTAAAAGGACAAAATTAACAGAATAGGATCCGTGTTGTTCACTAAAATACCAGGTGGTCTTGAAAAAGATTAGTTTGGTAGAGACGCAAAATTATTCAGGATAGCTTTTACCGGTAAAAAATAAAGTTGGCTGCAAAAATGTTACAGAAAGCTGTTGTGTCACTGAACCATGAAATGGTAAATGAAATTCAGCCTGGATATACACATAGAGGTAAAAACATTGATAAATATATAATAAATCTTGCAACTTGCAGAAGATGAGAGGGTATATACCTTCCCCATTGTTCTGCTCTCACTCTAAATGTTTGGTTTTGTCCGCTCTAACCTAACCTAGTTCAAGGATCTTTATGGTCCAAACCATGCTTTCTATTAAAAAAAACCAAAAAAACCAGACCACTGGAACAGTGAGAGCTCTTAGGCTCTCTATATTTCTGGCCATGGAAAATTAAATCTGCTTTCAGTAGATGTATTTTGAGTCTCTTGTCTCAGATGGCTTAAGGCTTTGAGACCAGAGTAGTAATAATATCTTTCTTTTACAGATGCTACAGTGTCTGTTGAGAAATGCACTCCAGTTTCAACTTTAATTGATTTTTTTTTTAAATGAGTACTAAACACAAGACAACTACTGGAAAACAGATTTAAATCATTCTCATGTTCAGGGAATGAAAATCTCTGAGTCTATATAAAAAAATAGAAATATAGGAAAAAAACTATAACTGCATTTTTGAACACTTCTTAAATTCCAATGACTCATGACCAGACAAAAATCATTATTCTGTATAATATTTTTTCCCCCTCTTTATCTCTTTCTTTTTGTTTGTTTGTTTGGGGTGGGGGAAGGGGGAGCAAGAGGTACTGGTGTTAATTTCTGTAACCAAACTTTTATTTTAATAATTCCCTGGAGTTAGACATCTACTTTTCCATCCAGATAAAGAGAAACCCTGTGCTTCTGCAGTTTTTTATGAGCTTCAATAAGATTTATGGGTTCTCAGCACTTCTGGAAAATAGTACCAATATTATTTATTGAAATATATTATTTAAAAAATATTATATATTAAAACATAAAATTAAACAAAATCCAATTGATCCAAAAACTAGTAATGAGCTACATAAAAGATACCAACAAATAAATGAGAAACAAGTATGTCTGTTACCATATTGGTCAGTAGAGTATATGAGGTCCAACATGAGTTTCATGACAATAAAAATGAATACTAAGTCAGAAAGAGAAAAAATACACTTCAGCCCTCCTTGAAGAAGGGAAGAATATATATGGCTGGTCAATTACATGTGATAATACTTGTTCTAAGTGAGAAAAAAATGAATAATATTTATCTTGGACAAACAAAGCATCAGTCTCCTGGATTAAGAAGAAATAATAAATTTCAAGGAGGAAAAAAAATATTTTTCTGAACCCATCTGCAGGATTTCAGGAGGAAAGATACAAGCCAGCAGGCTCCACCAGCAATGGGTGCTCCCTACTGAAGTGTGTCTAACGTATGCAGCCCGAGAAATGTACTATCTACCAAAAAGGAAACTTTTCCTAGGAAAGATGGCAAATAAGGAGAAGAAATCATTCTGATCTAACACTAGGGCTGCAGCCATAGCTGTTCTCTCTCATCCTCTCTCCCTTGCACTGGCTGTGGTACTCAGCAGCCTCCTCACTTTGCTAATCTGAAGAATAATAACAGAGGAGCTGAGGGGAACAGAAACTAGGAGAAAAACCTATTTCAGCAGTGAGACAGTAAATCAACTCACCAGTACTGTCAAATTCTGTCAGTGTTATTATTTGCTTTTTCCTATACCTTTTCTAAATCTTTGTAACTGTTTTGCATTTTACATGGTATGATTACATAAATATGCTTTAATTTGCACTTATTTTACATGGTAAGCCTTAAGGTATCTTGGTAACACTAAAGTTTTCCTCACGCAAGAACAAGGCAAAGCTGCAAAGCAGGACAGCAGGGCCCTGTAAACAGTACCTATCTCATTGCCTGGTTTTGTGTATCCAATGAGTCTGAGTCTGTGACTCATGGCAGCTATATCAACCTAATTACTGGTGAGCTGGTAATGCATCAGTCAGCTAAACAGTACTAAACAAAAAGACTTCATGGCAGGTGAAAATATTATGCTGTACATTTTAACTCTAAACAGCCACATAGCATATGATACTACATATTTAGAATTGAAAACTAATACAGATAGTTGCTACTTTTTTTCATTTTTCATGTTCTTTTTTTTTTCTCAGCAAGTTTTTAGCTATGGAACCTGTGCCAGTGTCTCTTCTGAAAATTTAGTACTACTGATAGAGTGAGTCACACAGAGAAATTACTGCACAGAGGACAATACAAAAAGGTAATTTATGTAAGAACATCGGATCAGAAGGAAAACACTTTAATGAAAAAATAAATGCACTTCATTGTATGCCTATGAAAATGCTTATCCTATTGAAAACACCAGTCAGCATAATGCCACGTTATCTTGTATCAGGATGATTTGATGGCATTGTTAGAGACTTCCTTCCAGCTGCAAACTGTCTACAAATCAAATGTAGTTTTGAACTCAATATTAAAGCAGTTTAAAAATACTGCTAGTTAAAACTGAACACTGTTCTGCTCTAAATATTGGTATACAACCACTGACATTCAAGTCCTGTAGTGCCATTTCCAGTCAAAAATGAAGAGCTCAGAATGGATGCCCCCACTGTAATGGCATTGCTTTCTCCCCCCAACACAGGAGTACATAGCTACATAAATATAGTGGATCTCAAAAGTGCCTGAAGGGCAACAGACATTTTAAGAAATAAAGAAAAATGAAAACTTGATGCAAACGTCAATAAAATGTCTTAGTCCAAAGCAGGGATATTTTTGAGGCTTTGATGGCCAACATTTAAAATATTTATTTAGAGTCGGACAGTGCAGAGGCTGAGCATTGAGACATCTCCACTTTTTCTAATACAGTATGTTGAATCTTAAGTTAGAAGCCCACAGAAGTCAGTCTCATATAGCAAAGTAATCTTTAAAATAGTGTCAAAACACCCTTCTGGCAAGGAACAAATATAAAAATAACTTGCATTGTGTAAGTCCATAGAAATATGTTAAACACCTATATCTCATGAATAATTCAGCTGTCATGCTACTTCATTGCACCAATCCTTTATGTCAAAAAGGATGATAAAATATAAGATAAAAAGGCAAGATATAATAAAAGATAAAACTGAGGTCTTACATTACACTATTTTGGTTTGTGGAATCTTTCACACTTGACAAAGTCTATGAACATTCGTATTAATCAGTTCCACATATTTAAAATTCGAGTGTCTTGGCTGTAACTTAACAAGGAATTTCTTTTTTGAAAGAATTTACAAGGTATTTGCCATATTTATCTTAAACCAAAAAAAAAAAAACCAAAACAAAACAAAAAACCCAAAACAATACAAAACAAAAAGCCTAAATCAAGCAAAAAAGTGAGATAATTCACTCCCATAAAAATTCAGTTCAGGTTAAAGAATAAACCAAACTAAATATTTATGACTAAGAAGTTCTCTCCACATATCCTTTTTAAGTAAAATGCATAATGTCTTTACTTTTTATACTTTATACAGTTGTGCTACAGAAGACAGCGATGTATTTTAGTAGATTTCATAGATACAGTTATAGAATAACAGAATATTCACTGAAGTGAGAATTGGAAACCTTTCCAAACTTCTCTTCCCCTAAACTCTAACTAGCTTAACTACAGGTATTTTGGATTATACGTTCAGTGATTTACTTCATAGAGCCCACAAAACTATTGATGAATCCTAAATTAAACTAGATAGAGAATATGACACTAGCCAGAGTACTTTTGCTACTGTACATTCAAAGACAGAGGTGGACACCATGTAAGTGTCCAGTTCTATTCTCAACAAAGTTAATGGAAGAACAGTAACAAATTTTGAGAGACTGAATGCAGTTCTAACACCTCCAGTCAACAGAAGTTATCTGTCACACTAGGAAATATACAACAGCAGTCTATTTAAGTGTGCTGTTATTCCCCTGAATACCCTGTTGCAGCTTATGAGAACTAGGGCCTGCTGTGAGAATGACCAATCTAGAATTTAAGCTGGAAACAGCACAATATTTATCTTTCCACTGCAAACAGAGGAAAACGGGCAGCTCAGCGAGACAAGCATGGTTTCAGCTTTGATGGAGAGAAAGGAAGAAAAGAGAAAAAATTTTTATTTTCTGTGAAAACATCAGCAGCAGGACCCTTTCTTTTAAGAGGGGCCACTGTTCTCTAATCATCAGATTTCTACAGGAAATAGGGGAGCCAGAATGCACTCCCAGTGCAGACATGAAGGGATCTGGCAGTTCCGTCTACCTTCCCATTTCTTTCACGAAGGAACCTGACTGCCACACCTAACCTGACCCTCCTCTGGCACCATTCCTATGCTGTTCCCGCATCATGTCACACACTGGGACTAGAGATGACTGTAAGCACTGCCTTGCAAAATGCCCCATCCCTTCCCAAGAGCCACAAGGTAGGTAGATGTAGTGGGTTGACCCTGGCCAGATACCAGGTACCCACTAAAGCTGCTCTCTCACTCTCCCTCTGCAACTGGACAGAGGAGAGAGAAAAAAAAAAAACAGCTAAGGATTCATGAGTAGAGATAAGAGCTGGGAGAGGTCAGTGACTGATCACCTTCACAGGCAAAACAGACTCAAAGTGGGGATAGTACTTATATTTATAAGAGCCAAACAGTGAGAAATAAAACAGTCTTCAAAACACCTTCCCCCCACCCCTCCTTCCTTCCATGTTCTCCCTCCTCCCCCCCAGTGGTGCAGGGGGACAGGGAATGGGGGTTATGGTCAGTTGTTGTTTCTGCCACTACTCAGAGACAGGAATCCTTCCCCTGCTCCCCTGGGATCCCTCCCACGGGATGGACCTCTCCAGCATGAGTCCATCCCTAGGGCAGCAGCTCTTCCCAAACTGCTGTCCCGTGGATCAGTCCTCCATGGGGTGCAGTCCTTCGTGGGTGAGCTGTACCGACATGGGTCCCCCAAAGAGGCCACAAATCCTACCCGGGAAAAACCTGCTCCAGCGTAGGCTTCCCTCTCCACAGGCCGCAGGTCTCTGGCAGGACCCTGCACCATCTTGGGCCTCCTACGGGGTCACAGCCTCTTTCATGCATCCACCTGCTCCAGCATGGGCTCCTCCATGGGCTGCAGGTGGGTCTCTCCACCCCAATGATCCTCCATGGGCTGCAGGGGCACAGCTGCTCCACCATGGTCTCCACCACAGGCTGCAGGGGCCTCAGCTCCGGCGCCTGGAGCACCTCCTGCCCCTCCTTCTGCCCTGGCCTTGGTGCAGGAGACAACGTAGACGTTGTTATTCCCATGTTCTCACTCCACTCTTCTCTGGCTGGAATTTCTTCTGCGCAACAGTCTTCCGTTCTTAAATATGTTATCACAGAGGCGTTACTGTTACTCCTGATTGGCTCGGCCTTGGCCAGCGGCAGGAAGTCTGTCCTGGAGCTGGCTGGCATTGGCTCCACTGGACAGGGGAAGCTTCCAGCAGCTTCTAACAGAAGCCACCCCTGTAGCGCCCCCTGCTACCAAAACCCAGCCACAGAAACCCACTACAGTAGAGTCTGAGCAAAAGCCCTCACATCAACAGTGTAGGGATGCCTGTAGTCCCTGCTGTGGATGATGTTACATTGCAACATGACTAGTTCACCTCTCTGAGCTTATACTGCAATTAAAGGTATTTCTGTTTACAATGGTTGAAGAATATCAGGGAGTAAAAGTACATGCACATACTGAGTAGGCACTGAAACAGCAGATGGCAAAAATGTGTAAATTTAAGCAGAACCACCATGTTTCCTTACTTTAGTGCTTTAGGATACAACGTAACAAAAGCAAGCCTGATAACAGGATCATCAGCCTTTGACTACAGTGAGACTAGCAGTTAAGCATCTATCCAGGCCCTTACAATTATTAGTATGATTGTTCCTCCCATCAGTATCTGGAAAGTTAATTATTTTTTTTAAATAAGATCCCCTATTAGATTTCTTGCCTTTACTCATTTTACATCGCTCTTTCAAATCCAACAACACAAGTTCATCCATAGCTAGACCCTCTGAAAAACTTCTTTAAAATATATCTTTAAACAACCTTTTGGCCTATATTAGGCTTTACAGTTAAGAATATGAATCAGATGATACAACCAACTGAACAAATTCCATCTCTAAAGAGTTTTGCATTCAGAGAGCATCACTGCTGATACAGTTGCAAATTATTAAGTAAGAAATCACATGCAGTGGAATGGCTTAGTGACAAGTTATTTGTGTAAAAATCTATAATGCTTAACACTTTAGCAAAAACTTTTCCCAAATTTTACTGGCTCTTTCTTGCAGGTTTAACTGCATTTATTATCCATATTGTCAGGGTGATAAGATCCATATTATAGGTTGATAATAAGTTTTGTATCAGCACAACTGAAACCTAATTAGCAATTTGAGGAATTGCTTGAGATTGTTCAGAAAAAGGGTTGGTAATAGAGGTGTCTACATGAAGATATTCTTCGCGGTTTTAAATACGCTATTAGACAAGAAATGCATACACTACAGTCTACTAAATAATGAATCCTAGAAAACAGCACAGATCTGCTGCACCTGCTGAGTCAAAACACAGAATTATTCCTTAATATTGTTTAATATACAAAAATAGTCCCACTCTAGGTGTAAGAATTCCATTTAGATATTTAGGTATAAAAAACCTTCATTTAAAAGATACACTTGGAAATCCCATGTAAATATTTAAGTATGAAGCTTTTAAATACTTCAGAGAACTACTGTCATATAGCAGAATTTGTTAAAAGTCATAATTAAATCAACAGAAACACTTGTTATTGATAAAGATCCCATTGAAGAGTACCTTAAGAGGTGCCTATGGACCAGCAATGAGAAAAGGTTCCCTTCAGCATGGCAACAGTTTGCGAAATTAGCCACAGACTTGGTTTTCAAAGGACGTTTCTCAAGGTTACATAGAATCATAACTCACAGATGAGCTCAAAGTGAAGCTTTGGCAAAAACATCTTTTTTTTGGGCACCTATGGCTGGTTAGCTGGATTAAGGAAGTGCTCTTACATGATTTTAACACACAGATAAAGCTAATGATCAAGTATTAAGTAATAGCATGTAAAAAACCTTCAAGACTCAGAAATAGTCCAGCAATAGCGACAAAATTATTCAAAAGGAGATAAATTAGCTACAGTGAAACATTTAAATAGTTCGATCTTTCAATTTATCAAAAAAGTCTTATACAGAATAAATATTTTCCAGTGGATAAAATGCCAGGTAATAACAGATATTACAGTGAATAACAGATACTATAATGAGACAAAGGAGGCAAAAGGACCCCAGATGGAAGCAACAGCCATTAAAGTGTATGAAACTAACTGAACATTACTACATAATGAGCAGACATAAAGACACTGATATTTAAAGATGTTACATCTCTTTACAAGACAAATTGTGATTTAGCCTCATGTTTACTACCTAATTCAGTTGAAAATTCTTACGGAATTTAAAATCTTTTTACTTTTTTCTTGGGTTTTTTTTCCCATTAACTTCAACAACAAAATTGGTAGATAAGGATATATAGTTTAAATACATAGTTAGAAATTGCAACCAGAAGCTACTGGAAAATGGAGCAATAGAACTGAGAACAGATAAACAGTTTTTCTCCAATATCAACTCTTTCTCTTGACAGCCAGGAAAGAAATTATTGAGGAAAAATAATTACTGCAACCAGAAGTCAGTAACATAAAGAGTTTTGTCTGGACAAACAATAAGACAGAAGACATGACAATGGGATGGGTGCTGAAAACTGAAGACTGAAAGCTAGTATTGAATTGAGTAGTTAAACAGATGGGCAATAAGAAGCCTGGCACTCACAGTCGATGGAGGGCATTGATTAAGTACAATTCAATGTTTTGCTTCTCTGAAGAGACAAAAGGGAATATTGACATTAACTCTGAGTGAGTGTTCATTTTAGTACTATAAACTCTCATGACATCAAGTACTTAGTTTTGAAGGGCAAGAAGACTGAAGACATCAAATGTTTCTAAGTAGTAGTGATCATTAAAGGCTTTTTCTCTTATTGTGATGATTTTTAGATGACATTATGGCAAAAGGTTCAAGAAAAACCACTCACAAAGATAGTGGTATGTCCAAAACACATTACCAGAGTTATGGAGGTTTAAAAAGTACTTACTTGGTATGTGTCCCATAACCTGATGGTACACCGCAAAGGAACTTCTCTCATCAGCAAGTTATTCATCCAACGGAAAGCAAATTGCAAGTATTTCACCTCATGTTGATCCAAGTGCCTATGAACTTGTTCTGAAGACAGAATAAACAGGTATTTTACTGCAACTTTTCTGAAGTCTTAAGTATTAAATGCACTGTCTAAAACAATAAAATATTCCTCCAACCTCAAGGAAATAAAATGTGGTGGTGCATGCAAGTTCTTGCAAGTGAATGAAAATACCCAAAATATAGATGGCTGGACTGAGTTGCGCTATCTTAAGAAAACATTAATGTCAGAGCTTACAATATATTCCAAAAATATATAATGTGAAATGATTAGGTACATATATCCTCATTAATTTCTTAGGCTACAAATTATTTGAGGCAAGACTACAAGAGACAAGGTGGCCTCCTAAAATAATGGCCTCCAAAAATAAAGTGTTGGTAATAAAAAGACAATATTAAATTAAGAAGTCAAAGAAATATAAGGAAAGAACACATAGAGGTTGCATTCACTTGAGACCAAAAAAAAAAGTGAGATTAATGTGTAGGAAATATAGCGAGAAAACCAATTTGTAGCTTAAACAATTTCTTAGTATAACAAATAAATGCAAATAAAGCCAGTACAAATCAATGGTTTCCAAAACAGTACCTATACACAATGGGTTTATTGTAGCACATTTACTATTTGAAAGCTGTGATAATCACTTGCATGGGTTATTGCTGAGCTAATACAACTAATCTACTACATGGCTTGTCTATATTTAGCAGAATTTTCTTCAAAAAGGATCACAGACATTCTTTAACAGGCTTTAGTTAGCAAGCTCAAGTATGATACTTGCATGGTCATACTTACATGATGTAAATGACAAATACTGCAGAAATGCTAATGTTTTGTTTTGGACAAATTTATGACAAGAAGTCTTTGTTAATGCCTAAATAAGACATTCCTATTGTCTTTCTGTATACAAATACATTCTTGGGAGATTTTTTCTACCCAGATCATCCTTCATCCTCATTCAAAAAGGTGTTTTATCAGCTAAAACAATGAGCAAATGCTCATCTTCCTAATTTTGCATTTCTCAGAAAGATCTAAAAAGGTACGAAAATACTAAATGAATTAAAAAAAAAAAATCCTGAGAGTATGGTAGCACTATTACAGGAAATATTACCTAAAAATTAAGGTAACAGAAGTTAAGTGATACTAAATTATAATATAGACTAAAGCTGTTCAATGTTTTTTTTCCCCCTTAAGATGTATTTTGTGGCTATATGAAGTGTCAGCCAATATAATATAGTTGTTTCAATGTGGAAACAAGAAGTAAAAATCTTCTAGATTTTGAAAACAATCAACAATTAGGTTTTTTAAAAAATAAGACATCACAACACATTGCTCCAAAGGTCCATTTATCACAACATCCCATCTTCACTCATAATTGAAAACAAATATCCATGAAAATGTATAAAGCACTGGTGTTTCTCCATGGCATGTGTCAACCTCCATCTGTCTGTGGCTAAAGCACTCCCCAGCAGACCTGTTACCTACGTTGCTGAAGGCGGTCCCTTCCATAACATAAATATAGACAAACATATAAAACTATATGCACACCTTAGAAACATCTGTCACCTTTCCTGGGAACTTTTTTTTCATAGCTATATATAAAAATATGTGAATCTTCAAATTATTCATTTAATTTCTATGTATAACACTAACCAGCTAATTAGATGCTTCTGCTGTACAAGAGACTGAACTTCTGCTATGGGATGTGAAATGGTAGGGAATGATGGTGGAGGGGTAATGATCTTGTGCTCTTCTAAGTGATCTCATCAAGTCCCTCTCCTTCTCTGTCATTACATGTCCAGGAAAAGTACTACAGCTTTATCACTGTATATTGTGCCTACATATTGTCAATATTTCTAAAATTAAATGAGAACTTTGTGATGGATTTTCCACTACCCATAACAGCCTCAGCCTTCCAACCTCAAGGTCTTGTGACTAATCTTCTTCCTTTCTCTACAAACCTAATAGCCTCTCATCACCTTTACATCCTTCTTTCCCAAGATTTCTGCAAAAGTCATCAGCCGCCCCAGCTGGCAGAGAGACAAAAGCCAATAGCAAGGATCGTTCTCAGCTCTCACTGTGCAAGTGCAAGGAGCATCAAGCCAACACTCCACAGGGAACTGTGGGGCTTGCTCTGCAGCCCTTCCTCAGCAGCAATCTGGGTCACACTTTTTTTGGTTGGTTTTTGTTTGGTTGGTTGGTTTATTTTTCAAATAAGCAACAAATGAGCTTTACAAAAGTCTTGAAATTCTACACAGTGGAGACGTTTCTCCTTTTGGAAAATGATGATGAAGGAAGTACTCAAGCTTGAAAAGTTATTGGAAGGAGAAGACAAATGTGATAACCATATAAGTTCTGCAACCTTAGAGAAATAGGTTTAAAATTAAGCAAGGCAGTTTATGTGTAGAAGTCCACATTTTGAAGACAGTAGAAGCTTCAGAAGCCTCTGATTTTCATTTTCCACACAAAGGCTTGCATGCCTCTAACTTCTAAACAGTTACAATAGTTCAGTTAGAAGGGACCTACAATGATTACGCAGTCCAAGTGCCTGACCACTTCAGGGCTACCCAAAAGTTAAAACATTTTGTTAAGGGCATTGTTGAAAGGTCTCTTAAACACTGACAGGCTTGAGGCATAGATCACATCTCTAGGAAGCCTGTTCTAGCATTTGACCACTCTCTCGTTAAATAAATGCTTCCTAATGTTGAGTCTGAATCTCCCCTGGTGCAGCTTTGAATGATTCCCATGCCTTCTCTCACTGGATCCCAAGGAGAAGAACTCAGCACCTCCCTCTCCACTTCCCCCGCTCAGGAAGCTATAGAGAAAAGTAAGGTCACCTTTCAGCCTCCTCTTCTCCAAACTAGACAAGACCAAAGTCCTCAGCTGCTCCTCACAGGACATGCCTTCCAGCCCTATCACCAGATTTCTTGCCCTCCTCTGGATACATTCAAGAATTTTCACATCTGTCTTAAATTGTGGGGCCCAGAACTGCACACAGTGCTCAAGGTGACACTGCACCAACACTGAATACCGTGGGATAATTAATCCTTTTGACCAGTTGGTGATGCTGTGTTTGATGCACCCCAGGATGGGGTTTGCCCTCATGGCTGCCAGGGCACACTGCTGGTTCCTATCGAGCTGCTGCCAACCGGAACTCCAGATCCCTTTTTGCAGGGCTGGTCTCCAGACACTCCTCTCCCAATCTATACTTATGATCAGCGTGACTTTATCATAGGTGCAGAACTTGTCATATGTTCTTGGTAAATTTTCAAATTTTGAATAAATCATTGATGACTGCCCAGTGCTCCCATTTAACAAGATCCCTCTGCAAGGCATCTTATCCCTCAAGAGACACAACAGCACCTCCCAGTATAGTATCATCAGCAAACTTGCTAATGATGCATTCAACTCCTGTATCCGGATCACTGATAGAAATACTGAAGAGATGTGGCCTTAGAATTGAACCTTGAAGGACACCACTGGTGAATGATTGCCAGACAGATGTAGCCTAATTCACTAGAACCTTTTGAGCACTGTCCTCTGCCAGTTCTCAGCCCAGTGCACCATTATTAGGTCACTTTTTCAGGACAAATACTAAATTACTACCGTGTGTCTGCCTTTGCTCCAGGCAAATTTAGCTGCAAGTTAAATACACTGAAGTGAGATACTGTGTTAAATCTATTTTTTTAATGTCACATTTAGATACCTATATTGCAGACTACTATAATTAGATAATCCACTACATCAAGCAGGATGCAAAAAAGTCAGTTTTATTTCTAGCGAAGTTACTAACTCACAAACATTTTTGTTCTTCACACAGCAGAAATAAAGTTCATTTGGTTGCTTGCAGCCATTGAAAGTAAGTAATGAAGAACAATAAATTGTGCCAGTTGTGATATTTCAGCTACAGTTGTTAATGGGAATAATGAATTTCTTGAAAGTTGCTTTCTAGTCTAAGCAAGTTGAAAAATGGATTACTAAATTCTGTGCATTACAGCCAATTGGTGCAAGACTGGAATAGAAGATGCACTGAGTAAAGAAGCTAATTCTTCCTACTTTGTAAGTAATTGTGAGTAGAGGCTAATTTGCTGATAAAGGTAATTTGGACCGACATAATCTAAATCTAAATTTTCCATTTCAATGAAAATAAGTATGTATGAGCAATGAACAAGAAAATATATCATTACTGTCAGCTTTAAGACTTAAAGTATTTTATATAAGCTACTTCCACTTAAGTTTCTGATAGAAAAATTATTTTACAATTAAAAAAATAATTCTTTAATCAAAATTCCAAATAAATAAGAATTATATTTAATAAGTTTCCCAATAGTTTCAATAAATCTATACATAAAGTTTGGGTGAAGGAAGTCTTTTGATTAAGGATAACATACATTATACAGATACATTCCAAAGTAGCATACTGGCAAAAAAATAGGTAACTTGTAGATAAAATCCATTTTTTATAACTATTCATATTTTTATTAAATACACTTACTGGATACATTATTTTGAATGATCACATTTAGCCACCTTAAACAGATGCTCCTCAAGCCAGAAGGGCCTATACACATAAAATATTTATTCTTCATGTTCAATGTCAGCTTCTCATGCTGATTTCAAAATTAAAATTATATGTGACTACAGAATCACAAACTAAACGGTTAAGGACAGAAATAACCTGTACTAAAGCATGACTTGACTGCTGTCCTGACTGCAGGATGGTGTTAGAACGAGTCTCTAGGCAAGCTTACACATAAGCAAAGAGGAAGTGCAAAATAATATAAAATTATGCACAAACTGCCAAATTGCAGTGGCACGGCACGGTGCCACCACATCCATCTGTATAACTTCATCACTTATATCATTTCAGAACATTAGCCTTTTGATTTTCACCTTTACTGAAAGATTCCTATCGATCCTAGCAATCTTTTCTGATGTTTGACTTTGACCTAGTTTTGAAATTTTGAATAATACTTAAGGTTCATTTTTTTACTTATATTTCATACCCTGAGCAGTTCATTTTTAACACTATTTTATCAATATTGTATACTTGTAAATATAAAAAATAATATTTCTTAAAAATTATCCGAAATGTAGTTAACCTAAGAATCTCTGGTAAAGAGGCCTTTTAGTTCAACAAAAGGAAGAAAAGTGAGTATTTCTCATGAAGAGCGACACAATCCTTCTTAAAAAGCACACAGTAGCTACAAGAGTAACTGCTCTAACACCAAAGCAAACTTAACAGTAAAATAATGAGCCATCCTTTGCCACAGAAGCTTATTGGCACTGCTATTTACATGCACAATTATTTTTGTGCATTGATCCTTAGAAAACGTGCAATAGAAAGACATTAGTACTCCTGTTTTTCATGGAATCATATAATCATTTAGGCTGGGAAAGACCTGTTAGATCTTGATACTAAACCATTAACCTAACATAGCAAAGCCCACCACTAAACCATGTCCCCAAGGGCCACTTCTATACATCTTTTAAATAACACTTCCCTGAGCAGGCTGTTCCATGGCTTGATAATCCTTCTGGTGAAGAAATTGTTCCTAATATCCAATCTAAACCTCTCCCAGCACAATTTCCTCTTATCCTGTCACTTGTTATTTGTGAGAATTGACTGACCCCCACCTGGCTACCACCTCCTTTCAGATAGTTTTCCAGAGTGATAAGATCTCCACCGAGCCTCCTTTTCTCCAGGCTAAACACCCCCAGCTCCCTCAGTCACTCCTCATAAAATTTGTGTTCCAGACCCTTTACCAGCATCATTATCCTTCTCTGGACATGCTCCAGCACCAAAATGTCTTTCTTGTCATGAGGGACCCAAAACTGAGCACAGGAATTGAGGTGCAGCTTCATTAGTGCCGAGTACAAGGAGGCGATCACCGCCCTGGTGCTGCTGGCCAGTTTCTGACACAGGTCAGGATGCCATACAGGCCAGGTCTTCTTGGACACCTGGGCACACTGCTGACTCATGTTCAGCCAGTTGTCAGCCAGCACTCCCAGGTTCTTTTCCCCCAGGTAGCTTTCCAGTCACTCTGTCCTAAACCTAGAGCATTTCATGGGAATTTTGTGACCCAGGCGCAGGACCCTGCCCTTTGCCTTGTTGAACCTCACACAATTGGCCTTGGTCCATCGATCCAGCTTGTCCAGATCCCTGTGCAGTGTCTTCCTACCCTCCAGCAGATCAACAGCCCCACCTGACTTGGTGCAAACTGACTGAGGTTGTTGCAATCAGTCCCCATGGTACAGTTCCCACATACTGAACTTGCAGTCCAAAAGAAAGAACCTTGTCACCAGTCAATGATTGCTTTCTTTTTGAGTACTCTACCCACTGAAAGTTAATTTTTAATTGAATTCTCTCTCCTTCTGAATAATTTGTGTATTGTTCAAAGCCAGGATGTTTATGGGAGACAAAGGTAAGGCTATGGAGTAAAATCTCAACACTAGATGTTGCCAGATACAGATTAAGGCTTACAAACCCCAATGTGAATTAATAAAATTCTGAACAAAACTAATTCTGTCAAGATTAGAGCTTAGCAATGACTTAGTAGTGATTATGTATATTAATTTTTATTAATATAAATTAATAACAAAAAACATTCTTGATGACTGAAGACGACATTCTAAAGATCATAAACGTACACCTCAAAATAAGATCGCATTATGATAGACAATTCTGCTTCAAGTAATAGTAGAGATCCACGTAAAATATTTACATGCTGATTATATCTTTTTCAGAGTTAGTTTGCTTTTTATAACTGGATAAAACTGTCCACTGTAAAAAATGACAATAAAAGCATTTTAAAAAATATACATTGAAAAGTCCTAAAAAGTGAAAATATGACCAGCAGAAACCCAGAAATATTACCAAATTATATTCTCCTCATGGCCTACAATTTAAACATAATGGTCCATTTGAATTTAGCTCACTAAATGTACTCAGAATGTATGAATCACTGAGAAGTATTTTCATCACACACAAAAGATATGGTCGATACTCTAACACTGAAAAGCACAAGACACTGATACTAAAGCAAAAGAAGAAAATACTAGAGGAAGGAAGGAGGGAAGGCCTAGTTGCCTCAAATGGAAGTAGCAATTCTGTGGTATCTAACACAAAACGGAGAAAACTATTAGGAAAAACATCTAGCAGCGATCAAGAAAGATCTACCCTTCTAGATAAGAGTGAAAAAAACATCCTATGTTTCCCAGTGGACCTTGAACTTAATATTCAAAGTGCAACACACAAGAGAGAAAAATATGTTTGCTTAGACACTTCTACTTCAAGGTACCATCGTTGGACTTCTCTAGCCTAATCGTAACTGTGTGCATTCATAAGAGGGTTTATGCCTAACACTTTTTAAATTCCCCATCATATTAAACATAGTTTTTCGTCCTTTTTTCCTTTTTTTAATTTACCATGAAAACAGCAAGTTTTGGCTATTTAAAAAGTGCTTACAGCAGTCAGGAATTTACAAATGATTTTACAGTCAGTCTCAACTCTTGTTAAGATCTCTGAACTCTGTAATAGCATACAAATATAATCTCCATGGTAAAACATAAAAATACGATTTAAAAGATACATTAATTAATTATAATGCCCAGTGAACAGCACTTACAAGTGCATTAAAGTATAATACAGTAATTAGAACCATAAAATCAGATATAAAATAACTACCAGTGAGCTAAATAAAATAGCTTTATTAAAATGAAAAAGAGCTTTATGGTGCAAATTAATTAAAACAATTATGAAATGCTTACAAGATTTTTAATCATGTCAGCACCAAGCTGACATATAAAGATGGACCAACAGACAAGGTCCTTATTAATCACTCATTTTCACTAGCAGCAGTAAGGTCTAAATAAATTCTATGTCCATTTCCAATTCAAAATGCTTTCACATGGTTGAGAATATCAGTTCTGCGACTCTTACAATTAGAGCTCTTTTTTCCAGATACCTCAACAATATCCTAATTCAAAATGTAATTAAACATGAACATAATTTTGCACATACAATTATGCATTCTTTAACCATCAACCAAAAAATCATTAGCATGATTGAATACGTAACAAAGATAGATCAAATGTCAGCTATTACCACAGTTTTATTATCAGTTCATTGTATGGCCACCCAAGAATCCAATTAAAAAACAAATTAATTAATCTATATCTATCACGTATACTGAACAGATCATTTGTTCTGAGAATTCTCATTAAACAACAGTAAACCGTTTAATAGGAATATGTATTAGTCTTGGTTGATATTTTGCCTTTTTGAGACCCAGATTTTCTTTTTTAAAAAAGCAAAACAATTTTCTCTGCAGTTTAAAAAGTTCAATCACCAGAGAAACTGAATGTCCGTCAGAAACTATGAAAGTATTAAAACTGCTCAGTAGGTATCTCTAAGTACTCTTTGGCTTAACTCGTCATATGAAATTAAGTTCTGAGCAGAACTGGGAAACATCTGTGTTCGAAGCATTGGACAGTTCTAAGGGAATAAGCAGCTTTATCTCTTGGGACAAGAACTTGCTGAATGCCAAACATCCACACAATGCTCAGAGAAGAAACTGTAAGAAACCCAAGTGAACTCTGGACATTTGAAACTTTAGTAGCCCAGAAAGAACACACAATTCTTAAATAAACTCAGAAGTTATAAAGGATAATTCCACCACTATTAATATTCTAATGAAGGATGTTTTATAAACCTCTCCAATTAAATAAGAAACCATAATATTATAAATAAATATTAAGAATTTTATCAACTAACCTTTTAGATGTATCTATAGCAAATATTTCAAAGCATGAGAAGTACACAGAATGGTGCAATTAAATAAGCTCTTTCACCATGGCTAAACAAAAATGAAAAATTTTTAATTGACTGCATTTCATGAAGAACTTGATCTGCACATATCTACACACAACACATAACTATTTACCAGATAGTCATATTTAAAATCCTTATGCAAATAGCAAAACTATGCAAAATATAAATTCAAGGCCACAGTATGAAAATACTTTATTAAAAGCCCTTATTTGTGGCATTATCTACAGAACTTCAGACAACTGGCCAACCAAGACATTTGCAACCCAAGACAGAAATAAGAAGTAAAGTATAACTAGTGGATCATGGTTTTTAAAAGGTGAAAGAGCATTTTAACTGCATTTAGGCATAAGTAAAAGTATTACCCCAAACAATACTATGTAGCATTTTTTAAAAGTCGTTATTTGAAATAATTCCAATATAACAATTTCAATTTGGCACTAAAAATACCTCCCTCTTAAAAAAAAATATAACTTTTTTAATAACACTAAAATGGAAACAAACTAGATATCGTCCCAATTAAAATACCATATGTAAGAATAGCTGTCATCAAAAACAGATGACCAGAAGATGCGTTCCCAGTGGAAACAGTGAAAATTCTGAAATATTACTGAAACTTTGAAAAATGTAGTTGAATTCTAGATAAACTTCCTTATGGGAAAGTCAAAATGCAGCACTCTTTTGATGTTTTTTGGTATTTTTCCATCACTTCCATTTTCCAGAAAAGGGGAAAGCTATATACAACAACAGTAAGTCCTTTTTTCTTTTTATTTTTAATAATTTTCTGCATTTTTATTTTTCCCTGACTTGTTACTAAGATTTGAGGGTCAATTCTACAAAACGATGGTGATTTCTGGTGAAAGAATCTGGAACATTAATAGCACAGAACTTCTTTACTACAAGAAAAAATAAGATCAGGTTGTGCAGAACAAAAATGTAAACCCTAAGCCAAGCTGTTCTATAAAAGATGCAGAAAAAAATCTTTTCAAACTTATCCTCACACAAGATGCAAAATACTTATACTAAGTTGAGTCGCCAATACTGCCTTTATAGTTTTCTGCAATACGAGTAAGAAGTCAACATAAATAAAAAATGCTTAACATTACAGTAGGTTGGTCTTTTCCACAGAACTGCCTTCTAGCTAATTTTAGAGAATGCTACATGATTTTAACATCTTTTACCAATGTTTGTGGAAACCCAAGACTACTTTTATCTATGAATGCTGAGACTTCTACCTCAAGCTCTAATGTAATTACCAGATGTCTTATAGTAAACTGAAGAAATTGAGACTCTCTCAAGCATGAAACCAGCCAAATGCTGAGCACCCGTAAATTCTGGAAACACAAATCCCAAATTAATTTTGGCATTCCTATACCATGTCTCTTTGCTTTCAAGTCTAAATGAAGCAAAAGTGGAAGACAGTATGCCATGTGAGTATGACCTTTTACAAACCATGAGAAATGGTTCATGATTTACAGCAGAAAAGCTTTGCACACATTACAGGAAATAGAATTAGTTATAACAGATTTCTTACATTATTGAGCTATCTATTGACCCTCCCTCTCAGTTTTTTTCTATAACTCCTACAAAAATCTGAATTATGATGACAAGGAGATAAATGAGACTGAATAATGTTTTATCTTCAAATTCCATCTCATCTATAATAATGATAATTAAAAAACAAAAAAAATTCCATTAAACACAATTCATCAAATTTGTTTTCTGGAGTTTAAGTAGAATGAGATTATGATTAAATTATTTTGAGAGTATTTTGGCTATTTGAAGTCTTCTGCAATGTTCTGCAGTATACACACAAGGACAGTTACTTTGAGGGGAGTTGTGATCCGTAATGCTGGGTTAATGAAGTTTGCTTGAATCACTAACATAATGCATTAGCACTCTCCAAAGCAAAAGCATCACTTTCCATACACTGGTAATCCATTACTATTAGAAAATAAGCTGTGTGAGCTTCATCCACTCACACAGCCACTTACTACATCAAGATTCTCTTCACGATGCAGTTACCCAGCATCAAGAAAATAATGTGACACAGTAAAAACAGGAACATTATTTTCTTCCACAGTAACCTTAATTAGCACTTAGGATATGTACAGATAATATAGATTGTGAGTTTGTTTTTTTTAAAAAGCCACTGAATTCATATGAACCATACATTTCCCTTTAACTACAGTATAGCAGACCCAGTATAAAAGACAAAACCAAAAAGAAATGAAGACTAAAGCACAATAATACATAATTTAACCAAATTGTCATGATGCCAACAAAAAGCCAACAAGTTCAGGATCTCTTACCTCAGGCATCCAAAAGTTTATGACAGCAGTACACATCTATCATTCTCTAATTAACAACTAAAACATTATTTTAATCTTGCATGTACTTTGGTGAGCTTTTCTTGCAAAAGAAAGTAACTGAGTGGACAGTCTTGTAGACAAAAAATAACAGCCCTAAGGATATTGAAAGTATCTTTTACTATCCAAAACTTTTAACTGGACCCTCTCTATTATAAAGGTTGTGATCAGTAGGACAAAGTCCAGTTGACAACTACTTACTAATGGCATCCCTCGGGAGTTAGTGCTGGGGTCAATACTGTGCAACACCTTTATTAAAAACTAATGATAGGATAGAGTGGACTGTTTGTGGATGTTACCAAACTGGGAGGAGTGGTTGACATGTTGAAAGTGAGAGCTACTATTTGAAGGGACCTTGGCAGGCTGAAAGAATGGCTGATAGGAACCTCCTGAGGTTCAGGAGAGGCAAATGTCCTCTATCTGGGATGAAATAGTCTCATTCAACAAGCACTGACCAGGTACAACTTGATGGAAAGCAGCGCTGCCAAGGATTTGGGGATCCTGGTGGACAACAGGCTGTACCTGAGACAAAAGCGTCCTTGCAGAAAGACCAAATGTATGTTGGCTTTCTAAGCAAGAGAGAAGCCAACAGGTCAGGAGAAGTGATTCTTCCTCTGTAGGAAACTTAGGAAACCGTGTCTGTAGTATTACATCCAGTTCTGTGACACTGGCATTCATGAGCAAGTCCAGTGGGTGCATAGGGAGCTGAAGCATCTTACACATGAAAGTAGGCTGACAGAACTGGGTTTGTTCAGTCTTAAAAAGAACTCTATGAACAGCTGCAACTACCTAGTGAGAGCATGTAGAGAATGTGGAGCCAGATTCTTCTCAGAGGTACACTGAGATAAAATAAAAGGGAGTGGACATAAGTTCCATTTTAAAATATACATATATTTATTTATTTATTTATTTATTAAAAAAAAACCAAACCACAATGGAAGTAGTTAAACTTCCATCAGCCTTACTCGAAGAAGCTGCACAATCTGCATCCTCAGAATTACTCATAACTCGACAGGGCAAGACTCTACACAGCTCGATCTAAGTTGACCCTGTCCCCTTAGATAGAGATCAAGAGAGGCAAGGGCAGAAGTTTGGAACACTGATTTCCAGAGGCCCCATATAACCTAAATAATTATAAATTTCCGTAATGTCAATTACTAGCTTCTTTTCCAAAGAGCAATGATAGCTTTTTAAAATACTTCCTAATTTCTTCAATGGAAAAACATCTAATGAAATTTCCACCATTCTGAAGCATTGTAATCCCATTACTTTTTAAAATAGTTTCCCTTAACAGCTATTCTACATATGCTACAGGTATGCCATATAGACAAGCTGCAAAATACACCTCCTAGAGGATGATAAATTCTTTAAAGTAAGGATTTTGCTTTGCTTTCTCCAATTATACTGCTCAAAACATCCTCAACCATGGAAATGATCTGGCATTAAAATTAATCTGAGATTTTACTTTGTAAGTATTAAGGACAGTAGGAAAAATCAACATTAACTAGCAAACACTCATAATGTCTACTGAAAGCTACAAAAATTATAAAGGTGCCACAGAATTATTTTAAATTAAATAAAAATCAGGAACCACATTTTACTTTCAGTTACAAAGAATGATCAAAGGACAGTATAAGAAAACACAACTGTTTGCTATAACTATCTGCCTTATTTTTTTAAAGGTGAAATCTTAAAAACAATGCTTCCTAAACCTACAGAAGTTATTTAACTATATCCCCAAAGCACTGAAGGTATAAATAAGACTTCAGCATGTCTTTCTTCCTTAAAACCCAAACAATAATATATTGTATTATACTGAACATTTTTATTAAATCAAAAAATAAAGTGGATTATCAGAATGCTATTTTTAATTTTAAAACCTTGGTTAAACAATTTTTTTATATAAATATTCATTGACCAAGTTAAGGAAGTCTATTTATAGGCCTTATAATTATACACTCCATTTAATATATAATCATTTGCTTCTATAAGTGAAATGTAAACACCAATATTGATGCAAACTTAAAATGACATATAAAAAGTCACATTACAAGCAGTTGGATTATTTTTGAAGTACTTAAATACACTGATTTAAAGATATTTTTAATATTATTATTGGCTACCTAATATACAGAAATATCCCCTTTTATTTTTCATATGCATTTGCATTTTATAAAATATATCTACACCAAGAATTTTTACATACATTTGAATTTATAGTGCAATATTACACAAACATTGTTCTCCTGCCCTTAGTTTTTGATCATTAAAAATACTTTAACATCCTAGAAAAGCACAAAGACCATTATCAAATATTCAGGATGTACATATGAGCAGGCAAAATCTCCTATGGTAAGCACTGGCCCAAAAAAACTTCACAGTATGTATAACAAAAAGATGGAATTAATGTTTCCAAGAAGATTATCAAATATTAAGCTACACAAGGAATATTTTTTCTAAGCCATCACTGACAGGCTAGTGTTGCCTGGTTCTGCTTGGCAACACTTTGTTAATACTCTGTTCATTAATTTAACAAACTATCAGGAGAGTATGTTTAGAATGGGCAAGCATTATCTCTTGCATTTCATTTAATTAAACTCTGTTCTAGCAATATGACAGTCAGCATTTCATGAAGGGAATTATTTTAAGGATGAAGGTGGAAAATATTTCAAAGTCCCCTGCAAAAACATGAAAGCATAATCTAAAATTACTCCTGCACATACTGTAATTTATCTATAAAATTAAAGATGTTATTTCCAGAGTTCATAATTAATTGGATTCCACAGAGAAATTATGCAGGCATTCCAGATAGCAAAATGATGCACAAAGGCACAAAACATAGTGCCAAAGGACAACCATAAACAACCACTGTGACTTGCATGAATTACAACAATCATTGAGACTTAATGTGAAATGAATACTGGCTGCCTTTTGTATGTGGTCATTACTCTGCTGCAAAGAAATTGCCATTGAATTTTGATTATATTGCCTTAATAAAAAGTAATGAAAGTGGTTCATGCTCTAGAGGCTTTCTTTTAAATGATACACGACAGTGATCCGCAAAGGCCGGTGTGCGACAAACTAATGATGACACCTCACCTGAGGAAGGCAATGTTACCCCACCATTGCAGGTGACTACAGTGAAGTTGGCTTGTCTTCTTGCAAACATTTTAACTAAACACTGTCAATGAAACATCAGTCAGAAATAAGCTTAGCCATCAAGACTTACCATCAATCCGACTAACAAGTTCTTCCAACATTTTCACTTTCTTCTGAATTCCTGGCTGTGCAAATGTGTAGTTATCCTAAGGAGGAGAACATATGCAAGTCATTAGTTGTAGAAAAGAAAAAGTTTCTTTTCTCTCAATTACTTATCTAAATCCGTGCATTTTTCTATGTTTTCCTATAGCGTTTCTGTTTTCCTTCTACATTTCCTAGGTCTGCTTCTACAGTAAAATAGTAAATCATCACAATATATAGTCCTGCGAGTCTCCATCTCTAACAGTATATATCCTATAGCTATGCCTGCAACAATTGCTCTCTACTTGCTAATCTACCGAAGTTACAGCTTTATTGCACAAGTCCAAGTAGCTTTGAAAGGCTCTCATCTTATATGCCAAAATGTGCCATGCTAGAGTTTTCTTAAGGTGATTTTTTTCTCATAAATTTACAATCCTAACACAAATAATGTAGGAAACATGAAAATTTAGACCATAATCAGAGATAGGAAAATAACTTGATCTTTAGAAGTGTGGAATAATAACTTCAAGAAGCATAAGAAATCAAAAGTCTGTTTTAATGTAGTCAAAACTGTTCTGAACCCAAGATTACAGTTAATGTCATGCATCGAAATCTAACACACAATCTATATAGCTAAAATGGCATTATATTTGCATATATTTGTTTAAATGTATTAACTCTAAATGGATTTTTAATTTTTGGATTGCAGCTCTATAATATAGACTAGAGTTTGAAATAATGAGAACAAGACAGATATCTCCGCTTGAACCCCAAAGTGATCAATCTTTTTAAATTATTACATTATTTAAATATACAGCAATGTTTCTGAATATTTAACTGAGAATCCCTTCATTCAACTCATTATGTTACGGTTTTGCTGTGGTTCTTGAGAGATTTAAGAAAAGAAAATTACCCATACATATTTTAAAAGAAAATTGCTATGTAGTTTTTTTGGGTAACCACTACTTACAGAGTAAATCAGGATAAAGGATTTTTCATCTCACCTGCTATTGTTTGAGTAATTCCTTTATCAGTTGGAGAGATGAGTAACTATCCAAAAGTCAGCCCAAAAAGATTTTCACTGACATTGAAATATTAATTTTTCTTGACTTGATTTCAAATTTTAACTTGGTAAAGTAAAAGGTATGATTATCAGTTCATTTTTATGAATCCTGACACATTTTTCTATTAAAAAAAAAAGCGTTATTGACTTTCTTGACTATATTTACATGATTTTTCTTTTGATTTGTTTTATGAAACTGAATTGCAATTTAATCTTCAAATTCTATAAAACTAGCATGAACTATGAAGCCTAAAAGTTCTCAAGGTAAAATGATACGCTAGTAATTGTTAGTTACAGTGCATCGCCAACAAGTGATTCACAGTATCAAAAAGTCTACTACTGCTCTCATCACTTGTAACTGACCACAGCTGTAGCTATTTTAAAAACTATAGCAAAATTTTCTACCAGCCTAGCAGTAGCCCTTTCACAGTAATTAATATTAGAAATTAAAGTATAAACCAAAACAGTGTGGATGAGGAAGCAAGAATAATTCTCTGAATTTTTAAATTTTCCACAAGAATCACCAAGTAAAACAGGCATCCATTTCATCTTTTGGCATTGTTTCTCACACAGAACATAAGCATTCTCTGTAGCGCAATAAAGCACCAAAACTGAAAGAACAGAAAGACTCACACAGAATTCAAATCTATTATAATCCTATTCTGGGGACAAAGAAACTATCCCATAAAAGAAACTATGCCTTTTCCAAGGCAGACACACTCCTGTATGAGTCAGGTATAATATCCAGGACACAGCTTCTTTAGGTAATCATTATAATTTTCTGCACAGAACCTACTCCAACAACAAAAACTGTACTTATCTTTTTTTTTCCATATGCTGTTCTATTTATTTAAAGAAAGTTAACCGTGTTTCTAAAAGTAGTACTGCACTCAAAGCACAGCAACATGGAACTCAATTATTTCCTCTGTAAAAGTGTCTTCACATACTTAACACTGAAAGTCAACACGGAGTTAAAACACCAGTGCTTCGATCATTACTATCTCCCCAGATAGTGCAACTCCCAACTGTGATCTATGAATCTGAAACTGTTTTCTCTCTCAAAGTCCAATTTACTCCACACACACCTGGAAATGCAACCCAAAACTGCCATCTTGATTTGAAAACAGGCAAGTTTGCTTTTCACTACATTTGATCTTTTGCTTATTTATTTTTCTGTTCATTATTTCAGCTGCAAATGAACACAGCTGGGAGTCACTCTTCTATTTGTGCTGACTCATCTAACTGGAAAGGTCTTTATTGGCTCCCCCAGCCCTCTCTTCTAACTAAACTATGTTCTACATATCCCCTCCTATGACACTTGTAGTTGACTTTCTGAAGTTTGTGTAATTGTGAGAAGGACTTTGTAAACATAAAAGGTATTCTGTTATCTACTATCCTTGCCCTTTCTGTGCTTATAGGTGGAGAAAAAAGCTAGTAATGCAGTTAGCGAAAAAAACGTTAAACTCAGGAAATTCATGAACTATCGCTCAGGGCAACATCAAAGTACAGTGGCTAAGATTTTAATTCCTCTATCATTCAATTTAACTGGCGATACCAGCTTTGAAATTTGACTCAACTTTTCCCCCAACTCTTCTATCTCCTCCTTGCCAAGTGCTGCAGGGGAAGGGAGAACAAGTTGTGGTTAAGTTCACCACACTTCATCTCTGCTGCTCCCCACGAGCCATACATCCTGCCAGAAAGCCTGCTCCTGTGAGGGATCCTCTCCACAGGCTGCAGCTTCCATCAAGGCACCTCCCCCTGCTTCAGCGTGGGGTCCTCCATGGGGGCTGCAGATGGATCTCTGCTCCACGATGGACCTCCATGGACTGCAGGGGCACAGCTACCTCACCATGGTCTTCATCAGGGGCTGCAGGGTACTGCTCTGGTGCCTGAAGCACGTCCTCTCCCCTCCTTCTTCACTGCCCTGGGTGTCTGAAAGGCTATTTCCTCTCATATTTTCTCACTCCTCTCTCATCACTGCATAGTGGTTTTTACCCTTTCTTAAATACATTACCACAGAGGCACCATCATCACCAATGGGCTCAGCTTTGGTCCATCTGGGAGATGGCTGGAACTGGTTCTGTATCACACAAGGCCTCTTTCACAGAAGACACCACTGTAGCTCCCCTGCTACAAAAACCTTGCCACATAAGTCCTCTGCTAACTTTCACAGAAAAAAAAAAAGTCTAGTATTCAACTCTCCTACCTATTCCCCCTCACAGTTGTGGGTCCTCTTTTCATTACTCATTCTACAAATTTTTGTTGTATTTCCTCATTTATTCCTTGTGTAACTTTGACCATTGCTATTAAGCAAAAGACAGTCTTAAAAATGTCATAACTAACTGAGAACAGGATTGTCTTGTCTCAACAGATCTGTACCAGAGAGTTCCCACAAAATAACTATTATTTCTAAACACTGTTCTTGACACTTTCCAGTAAGCATTCACATATGACAAAGTATGCATAAGTACACAACAAAATCCATGATAAATATAAAAAATTCATGCACTGGTGTGCAATATCTAAGTTCCTTGATGTTCTGCTGAGATGGCTTCCAACACACTTTCAGTGAACTATGCTAACCTACTTCACAGTTGAATGGTTATAATACCTAGTTCAGACTCTGACACATAATTAGTTTCACCGTACAATACAGAAGGTTAAGACTTTATAATGTCACAAGAGATCAAAACTTGCTTCAGCTTCAAATTTTTGTGTTAGTAGTCTGTACTTATTCTGTATAACCACCCCACTGTCCTGCAACTACAACTAGATCTGGCAGGACTTCTTCTCAAAACATAGTCATTATAATTTATAATAAAATACTAAAATCACAGACTTCACTAAACACTATTAAAAGTATTAGGTAACTTCTTACATTTTTTTAAAGGTAGAAAAACTCTAAATGGAAGAAACTTGAAAAAATGCACAGGACAAATTTAACTGGGACTATCCTCCTATACTCACAAAAAGAGAGCAGGGGGAAGAGGGTGGAAAGAGGGGAGAAGAGAGAGAGTGAGAGAGAGAGAGAGAGAGAGAGAGAGAGAGAGAGAGACAGAGAGAGAGAGAGAGGAAGGGACGGAGATGTTAGCTTTTTCTCAAAATAGGTGATGATGGGATAATTTTAAAAGAAGAAGAAAGCTGAAGAGGAAAGGAAAACAATCTTTTATGTCATCATGAAGGAGAAACAGAACCAGCCAAACTAAAAGAGAAACCATTGTGAATAATTTGACATAATGAATGCAGCCAAGCAGAGGTATAGGCACAATGCTTCTCCATCTTTTCAGGTCACACACGCTGTTCACCAACAATGTACTGATGAAAATATCAGCACCATTTATAGAAGTAAGTGGAAAGTTTTGACACAAAGTCTTCATGTGTTGTTTGTTCATTTTTAAGAAGGTTTTATCAATCAGAACAGAGCTTTTAAATATAAAGCATACATTAAGCATCACAGGGACACACAGACATAGATGTCTATTTTCTCTACTAATGTATATTTAAGAATTCTTATACACCAATTTAGGTATGTTCAAGTATAGTATCACATGAACAAATGACAACTGAAAGAAATAAAGCTTTCTTTCTTATCTCATTATGTCAGAACGTGATCTTAGGAATTTTATCTTTTTAACTCATTTAATTACTTCATTCATATATTTCTGAATTCTGTAAGCAAAATCCTATTAAAAATCTTAGTTTACCCTGCTCTCAAAGTTATGTGAAAAGGTAGGGGGAGGAGGGAGGGAACATGACACTAGTTGATGATAGGCAGCACATATATTAACACTATCAATGCTAGGCACAGTTTAGCCAAAATGTTTCTTGAAGATCGAGATTATAATGTAAAGTCACTCTTAAACACAGTTCAGGAGGAAGAGAGTGTGCATGCACAATAACAAACACAAGTGTGCTAGACTATGCTGTTAGCACATATTCCACAGCATGTTCTATAATTACTCCAAGATACTTCCTTTAAAATAAAAGCTCTTTTTACCTTTGTAATTATTAAGCCTGACTTCTGAAAATGTAAAATTACCTAAGTACTAAGAAAGAGATTTTCAAAGCATTGCAGCCCAAATTTTTTAAATGCATTTTTTAAATGTATCTTACTTATTTCTACATAAAAGGATGAAAAAAACCAACAGCTTATTAAAAGGTAGGTACTGATTCTCAAGTTAGAATAGTATCCACAGTCTCAGAACCAAAGATCCAACCTTCTACTGGGCTGTGTAGTCAAACCTAGTTTTATACAAGTGGATTTATTATAAATTACAGAAACTGTTCAAGTAGCAATAACAGAAGTGCTCAAGGTATATTTTTGGATTCTGGCATAGGCCAGACAACAGTTCAAATCTGGATAAGAACTTGAAATAATAAATATGGACACCTACAATCCCAAAAACTGATGCTGTTAATTTTAGGTAGAAGATAAAATATTTTTATGCTGAAGTATACTGATAGCACAGTATATTTCATCTATAGATTACAAACAGATTTGTTGTCTTCCTGAAAATTTTACTCTCAGTGACAGGCTAGAAAACTGCATTATTAGCTTCCAAAGAGACACAGGCTCTTTAAGAGCTTCTGATGACACCTGTTCTTAAGAAAAACTACAGCCTTCAGCATAAATCCCACCGCTACCCTCAATTTTCTATTACCTGAAGTACTAACCAAAGCTTATCATTACAAACTTAAAACTGGCTATTGGGCCAAACAAAAGAACCACCTTGGCTTCTCCCTTTTAAGAGCAGTCAGCAGCAAATTACTGTAGGGGATGGTAGGAGCAAAAAAAAGCCTGCAGTGATGTATTTGCAGCATTCCTTCAGCTTCCAGTTTGCAGTGCTGAGACTTCCCTAACTCAGAGTGGTATCTTCATAATTAAAGTTGTTTAAAGATTTTTCGTCAACAAAACTTCAAATTGTTCATATTCTAAACCCATGTAAAATGCTTTTCATCCTTTGACAAGTAGCCCAGCAGCTTAGCTACTCAATTACTCTTTTTTTTAAGACTATCACTCAGCAGAATTACAAGATACTATCTAGGTCTTGCATCAGACGAGATGGAAAGCAACTGCTCCCTATACACCTTCTTCATGCAGCTCATCATTTTAAAAACTTCTATTACGTTCCTCCACTTAGCTAAGTCATCCAAGTTGGAGAACATAATCCATCATCCAGAAACTGTTCCATACCTTCAATCACACTTATTTGCTCCATTATTATTTTTTTGACTTTGAAGCCATCCTTTCAAAATGAGACAGATTAGAACAGCATAGAGCATACTGAGCACAAGCTCATTTTAGGTTTTAAAAGTAGCAACGTGATGCTTACTCTCAAGAACTACTTATATAAACTCTTCTCCCTATGTGATAACAGGCAATGTTTCTACCATATATGCTTAGCTTTTTTATGAACTTCTGGTAAAAAGGACTCTATCAAAATGCACTTTGGAAACACAATTAAACCATACAGTTCTTCACAGGCTCACTGATTCCTTCCAAAAGCTGCCAGGTTTGTGCTGCTTTACAGGGGCTATAGAAAATACTAAATAATATAGGTTTTTATCTTTTCGCCATTAATTCTGCTCATTCTACACTTTCTCCAAACTTCCCTGATGCATGTCAAAATCTAATGTCATACCTAACCCATTCCATTCCACCCAATACAAAAGCAGTTTTGAGCATTGGTCTTCTTTTTTTACCCTTTACCAGAGACCTAATAGGAGAAAATCACAGATATATACTAAACTGAGCTGAGTTAGCAGTTAACCCTGAAATTCTTACTAGGCGTCCTGATAGACAGCATCCTAGTGATGCATTCAGTCTTCTCAAACTGATGGGGAGGAATATAAGTCCTCCAGTGACTAAGCAAGCTACTAGAAATCTCTTTAATTGAGAAAGGTAAAACTTCCTTACAGAAAAGTTTCTAAACTCTTGCTCTTCTTTGAACCTTCTTTTCCTTCACTGAAAGTTTAAAACACCATAAAGCAGTATTTGCTCCAACAGATTAAGAGAAATAGAATCAGATATCTGACCACGAATACAGAAAGAATTCTGGATAGAAGCATCTATTGTGGCCAGGCTTATGTTTCAGAAGATTTGAGTCTCATATATGACATACAGATAGAGTAATGGAAAAATACCACTTTGGAGTATCATCTGATAAGTGATTATTAAAAATGGTGAAGTCCATTTCTCATCAGAAGAAAAGCCATTCTAGAATGCTGAGCAAGCACAAATCCCTGCCTTGATTACAGAACCTATTTCTCATGAAATTTCTCATGTTCATGACTTTCCAAAAAGCTGTTACTTTTATAAGTGTTTTAGAACACAATTCTAATCAAGCAAATCATTGTTTTTCCTTGGAATAGTCACATCTTCCGGAAAAAAACCCACCACATTTTGTCACTCTCAGGATCCAACTTGGACAAGACACTAGCATAAAATGAACAATCTGGATTTCTGGAAACTACTAAACACTTATCACCATAGAGAAGTTCTGACTCACAGAGGAAGTTACAGCAATAGTAGCTGCAGGGACAGACACAGACCATGAATATGCAGTTGAAGCGTTGAAGAGAACAACGCACAGAAATAACTGCTGCTAGCATTTCTGACAATCCCTGACAAGGCTTCCACATTTCTCAAGAATACATTTCTGACTGGCATTAGAATCTGTTTATACAGGAACTGGAGTACGACTGCAGTACTGTCTTTCAGTAGCAGTTATACAATGTTAGCAGAGACTCTGAAGACTGCTTGTCAGATAGCCCATTGTCCCTGAACACACCACATTTGCTGTGCTATATTCAGCTGAGGAAGTCAGGATGAAAAACTACTTTCTCCATTCAGCTAATGAAAAGGTACAAAGAAAGCTATACTTGACCTATTTTTCCATTAAAATAAACCTTTGGAAGGTCCTATAAAGAATTATTTCTGTATGTACTTCTCAACATTTGAAATGCATGTTCATGTTATTTATCAGTTCCAGCAGATCTCTGAAAGGCTTTCCAAGAAGCATTCCATCCATCCATCATCCAGACTTCAGGCACACCTTAGCAACAACTTTCCATAACTCAGGAGTGAGAAAGAACTTTGCAGGATTCCCTTCAAAGATCATAAATCTTGCTATTTGATCAGCCATAGAAATAGATAATATATACCTCAGCATACTCCAGTCCCTGGAAATGAATTCTCTCTCTTTTATTCTAAAAGTTACCAGGCCATGATAAATAATGATATTAATATTTTAGTGCTATTTTTACACATCTGGTTAGATCCTTATGTAATGCATATATTTCCTCTTTGGTTATTTTATTACCATCACACTTAAACTTAAAATGAAGAGTTATACTCTATTTTATACATGAACATTACATTTTCAGGTGGCACAGATCAATGTGAACTTTTTCCTTGAATGTTAACGAGACTTTATTAAGTGTTATAAAGGATGATTTAGTAATTTTAAAAAAGTTAATTACAATGGATATATGGGAACTTCTAGTTAATTAAATGGAAAAAATACTCATGGGATAATTTTAGTTTTCCCATATGCACAGCCACAGGTGAAAATGCAAAAATGCTCATGCATCATCTACAAACTACAGTTTGCAAGTGTCCTAAAGACAACCAGCTTTATCATGAGCATGGAAGATACATTTTGCATACGGCCACACACACCCTCAGAAACAGGCTTTTGTACATCCGGCATAAATCAGCACACCTTGCAAGAGAACACAGGCTGGAGACAAGTTCTGTGGAAAAGAAGCTGAAGTCTCAACAGACAGCAAGCTCAGAATGAGTCAGTGGCAAGTCCTGGCAGCAAAACTGGTCAGCAGCCTCCTGGCCCAGTGGATGAAGGGATTATCCCCACTCAGCACTAACCGTGAAATCACAGAGGTTGGCAGAGACCTCTGGAGGCCATCTAAGCCCAAGCCCTGCCCAAAGCAGAGTCACTTGGAGCAAGCTGCTCAAGGCCACGTGGAGTCAGGTTTTGAACTCCAAGGATGAGGACTCTACAACCTCTCTGACCAAACAGTTCCAGAGTTCAATCACCTTTACTGTGCAGATTTTCCTTGTAATGCTTAAAAAGAGTGTCATGGTTTGAGCCGCCCCCTCCCTGTGGGGGGGTTGGAAGTGGTTGGTCCCAGGTGAGTTTCCGATCAGGGGCCAATCAGAGCTGTGTTTCACCCCTGTGAAATTAGGATATTACAACAGCCGGAAGAAATTGTTGGCGTGAGAGAGAGGGATTCAGAAGCCATGAGGTGAGAGGAGAGAGGCCTGCGGGCCCATTGCGGGGGGCCAGGCCCTCTTTCTCCCCCTGGCCGGGCTGCGGGGTAGCCCGGGACAGCATTATAACTGGACCGGGTGCCTGTGGTCAAAGGCTAGGGGTTTTTTCCCCCCCACTGCCCAGGAGAGGCGGTTGCATAGACTTGAGAGGGCAGTCAGGGGGTTGGAGATAGCCCCCCCCGGCAGGCAGGCACGGCATTGGAGCTGAGCCAGAGACGGGTCGAGGGGTGGCCTGGGAGCTGCAGAGATCATGCAGAGCTGGAAGAATTCCAGGCAGAGGATGAGAGAAAAAGTTCAAGCAGTCTCACTGCTACCCCCCTACAATGGCAGGGCATAGAGCGACCTGGAGCTGAGACTGAAACATGGAGATGGGCCAAGGGGCTCGGAGGTGCCCTCATGGGTTTGGACGAGGGCAGGTGAAAACTGAAAGACGAGGAATGCAGGGGGGTAATGCCCCCCCCTTGCCACGTGAAGTCGAGTTGCAGCAGCTGAAACAGAGAGAAGCCAAACCAAGTAGGCTTTTTCTGAGTAAGGACTTCTGGTGAAAACTATTTGGGGTATACAAAAGACTGAGCAAGACCCAGAAGCCCTGCGACCTGGAGAGGCAAGAGTGGACATCTTACTCTCTGGGAGGAATCTTCACAAACAAGGGGGGAAAAGACTCAAAAGCTGACTCCCTGTAATCATGATGAAGACCTGGTAAAACAAATGTTCCTTTGTAATCCAGGAGGAGACCTCGGCAGAGGCCGAGGAGCTGGTGGGGGTGCAAAACACCCCTTCCTTGATACCCCAACGAGACAGACTTTAGCTATCATCCTGAAGAGTTCTTCTGGATTGATGTGGAAGGACCCCAGGGGTGGTAGAGATTGTATTAATACCGTGTATTTATTTGATTTCTAGTTTCTACAGTTTTTATTCTGTTAGTAAAAATTTTGATATAATTCCCCCATGCTGAGTTGTGCCTGTCTAAAAACTTCTCTTCCACATTAAAGCAAATTGTGGGGGAGCTTAGAAATTCAATTTTTGTGGTGTATTTTAGGACCACATCCAGAATACCACATCCAGTTTTAGGGACCTCAATGCAAGAAAAATGTGAATAAACTGGAGCAAGAGCAAAAGGTCACCAAGATGCTCAGAGGTATGGAGTACATGCTCTGTGAGAGGCTGGGTTGTTCAGGAAAGGGAGGCTGTAGAAGCACTTAGTAGCAGCCTGATAAAACCTATATTATCAAGACAACACAGCTCTATTTTTAATAGTGGTGTATAGTGAGAAGATAAGAGACAAGCAGCATAAACAAACAAAAACTGTTCCATCCGGCTATCGGGAAGAAACTTCAACATAAGGACAAGCAAACATTGGAACAGGTTAACCCCCAGAGACTGTGCAGTCTCCATCCTTGGAGGTTTCAGGACCCAACTGGACAAAGCCCTGAGAAACTTGATCTGACCTCACAGCTGACCATGCTTTGAGCAGAAGGTTGGGTAGAGGTCTGTTCCTACCAGAATTATCCTATGCTCTTATGATTTTAGAAGTTCTCATTTGTTTCCTTGAAACAAGTAAGAAAAATTGGAGTGGGGTATAGTCTTTCTGGGACAAAAAATAAAGACAAAATTTAGAGCACAGAAACATGAAGCACTGAAAAGGAAAACCATTACAGCATATCGTCATCCAAAATTGACGGCTATAAGACAGTATATGCAGCTACAGATTACAAGATTAACTGACAGTTTAGAGAGAGACAAATTTATATTAAAAAAATCTCCTAGTATTTCTATTAAATCAACTTTTAAAATCTCAATCAAATTGTGATGAGACACATGTGCAGTCACTTAGGAACCTATAACTAGAGACAACCACCACAGAAAGAAGATGCAAAGTAATCTGAAAACACAAAATAGATTCAACTATCATGCAATATCAAACATTAAGTAATGGAAAAGTTCTGCAAAACTCTCTAACTGGAGCTAAAGATATAGAAACTCGCCGATCACAAAAAACTAGCACAAGTAAATCTGCCAAAGCAACATATGATTTGATCAAGTTTTTTATTTCTTCTCTTGGCTAAGAACAGTATACATGTCAGGTAGTGACTGTCCTGATTCTCAATGCCAGCTCTTATCCTCTATTCCATAGGTCTCTGTGGTTCAAAGATGTGTTCTTATAATAAATATACACAGAGTCACATTAGATACATAAGAGAGGCAAGTGAGATGACTGAGGAATGGAGAAACAATAGATACACCATGTGTAGCAAAACTCGAGCAAGACATACATATCTCTTAATAACACCTTTGACAATTCTGGAATCAAGAAAACAAGACAGTCAAGACGGGCTGGAAAGATAAATGAGTTTTCTGTTAAGAATAATAAAGGAATACAAATACAATCATTCTTCCATTACACTCTTATACAAACACACAAAAAAATGTATCTAGTTCATATTAGTCAAAAATTTCACAAGATGACCCTCATATCAAAATACACTCTTTAAACTTATCCACTAGTGGTAGGGCAACATCAAATGGAAGCTTATATTGAAGAATAAAGTGATGGAAACATTCTGCAGAGATTCTTTGATTGCAGTTATTACCATGTCACATATTCCTCTACTCTAAAATCCCTGTACAGTTTATTCAGACATCTCAGACCACACTATCACTAGTCACATATGAGTCTCTTACGCCATATTTTCAGAGAAAAATGATTGTGCATCCAGAATGGAAGTCAGCTAGAGCCATAGCATCATGCAATGAATCCACCGTGAATCTTTAAAGTTCATCTAGTCCAAACCTCCTGCCATGGACAGGGATAGTTTCAGCTGAATCAGGTTGCTTAAAGTCACATCAGACCTGACCTTGAACACCCTTCCAGAAAGGAGATATCCACAACTCCTTTGGGTTCCCTCATCGTAAAAAATGTACTCCTTATGTCCAACCTAAATCTACTCTCTTTCAGTTTGAAATGTCACCCCTTATCCTAACACTACAGGCCCTGGCAAAAAGTCTCTCTCCAGCTTTCTTAAAAGCCCCCTTTAAGTACTGAAAGGTTATAATAATGTCCTCCCAGAGCCTTCTCTTCTCCAGACTAAACAAACCCAACTTCCTCAGCCTTTCTCACAGAAGAGGTGCTCCAGCCCTCTGATCATCTTCATGGCCCTCCTCTGGACCCACTCCAACAGGTTCACATCTGTGTTGTCCTGGGGATCCCTGAAATGGATGCAGCACTCCAGGTCAGGTCTCACAAGAACAGAATAGAAGGGGAGAATCAGCTGCCTTGACCTGCTGGCCACTCTGATGCAGGGTACATTTGGCTGCCTAGGCTGCAAGTGCACACTGCTGGTCATGTCCATGTTCTTGTCCACCAATATCCCCAAGTCCTTCTCTGCAGGGTTAGTTTTCCCAGCTATCTCAACCTGCAACCACATGACTGTTCTATCTGGCAAGTAAAGTGGTATCATCAGAGAAAAGAAAAGAAACAAAACGAGAGAAGGGGAGAAGAAAAACAAGAAACCCATTTCAGCAGCACTCTGCAGTTGCACTGAATTAACTGTAACATCATTAGTCACACCACTAGCATAATCCTTCAAGCCTGCTTTTGATAGATGAGTGCATCCTTGAATACATCCAGTACCATTCCATTTATGTAACAGCTTAAATTTTCATCGATGCAGTTTAATTCCATTACAATTAGTTTCCATATTTTGCTTATCAGTACTTGATGGTTTTGTATGAAAACAGAATTTTAAGGACAAATGACCTAATCTCTAAACCTCCATTCCCAGGAAAAAAATTGAGCAGCAGGCCAGTGACAGACAATGTTCCAGAAACAGGTAAAACAGTTGGAGGGCTTGCATTTCTTTACCTGGCTTTCTTCCTTTCCAGTAGTTTCCAAGTTCTCACTTTTTTTCTTTGTAACTTTTCACATATTTTTTATATGATCAAGTATTTTAAAATTTAGTAGTTCTGAGACATCGAAATAAGGAAAACAGCATTTTTTACAGGAATCAACATGAGAAAATGACTATGCATTTCAACAGTGCAAGACAAAATATTAAGCTATTTGACTTTTAACCAGGAGAAATACACTTAATATACCTTCAAAAAAGTGAAAGACTTCTGTTGTTGATTCAATTTTATAACAATTTTGTCAAACATGAACTCTGTTAAAAGTTTCAATTCACAATGTGCCTTAGCCAATGAAACATTCATATTAAACTATTAGTCATAGGAAAGAATGTTGTAGGTACTTCTTCATAAACTTATATGCCCACGAATGCAAACATGTACACACAAATCCACCATTATCAGACTGTAACTTGCTGCATTTAACAGAAAATTGTGCCTGCATTTATAGCTTCTCCACATAGAAAAAAAATCAAACAGTGACACAGCATAAGTATCAAGTTTTAAATTGATATTTTAAAAATATGAAGACCATTTCAGGAACTATTAAGACAGCAATCACCTATAGGTTGCTATCTTAATGACTTAAAAATTAATAAGTAAGCCAGCTTTTCAGCACCTCAGTGAGATCTTGAGCAAACATTCTTCATGCTTGGTGACTGAGGCACAAAACATGCCTCTAGAACTGGAGATTTCAACTCTGCTCTAGAATATCATACCACAATAAAGCGTGCAGACATTTTGATGAAGTTTCATAATTATTTTTTTCCTTTTCCTTTCTATGCCAAACTAGCAGTAGATTTCTCCAATGGGAAAATCAACTTCTCTCCTGTTTTTCATAGATGTACTCTTTCTCAACAACCTTAAAGTCGTTCAAAGCCAGGACATTAATTGGTTAACTCCACTACTTACAGACAGGAAAAATCAATTTACCTGAATGCCATCAAGCAACTTGCTCATGCACCAGTAACTGTCAGCTTCTATGTTCTGCAGCACTTCTTCAGCCAGACTGGAAACATCAAAATTTTCCACTTCTTCTTCTTCTGTTTCAGCAAAAGAGAGAGAAAGACAAGTCAATGAAGTGCACAGAATAAATAAAGCAAGGATGAGGAAAATAATTGAAAACAAAGACAGCCACCACTTATCTTCTAGTCAGAAACTTCAATGCACATTTACTTTAACAGGGACTAAATGAATCATTTATTGCTCAACTGTGTCATCTAATGGCTTTAAATGTTAATGAATACTTAATTTCTTGCAGACTGTGAAAATCTCAAATCATGCCTGGTTAACCAGAATTAATATATAATAAATTACTTTATTCTAAACATTTCACACCTGAAAGAAGACCAGAAGCACTTTGAGAGCTCTCAAGCTATATATGAACAATCTCTGAAGAAGATGACTATGTTTGCATCAATGCACAGAAAGTGCAAATGTGTTGCCAGTCTTCACTGAAGAAAAAGCCCTGAAAAAACCTTTTAGAAAACCACTGAAATTTATTTAGAAAGCAGACTACAACTTTTCAAGGAGGATTTGTTTTTCAGGCAAGCATTTGGAATTAGAAGGAAATCAGACAAAAGGAAACAGATTCCTACCCTCTGCCCCCAAAAAACACATGATTCTCAACACTGGAAAAGCACAGAACCCAATGATGTCTGGATTCCTGGAAACTGTCTTTCACACAAGCATGTTAAAAGAAATTCACATTTCAACATGAACCAAAACTTTATCACCTAAGTTACATTGTCTTTTTAAAGCACAGCATCTGAATTAACCCATTTTGAAAAGAACACAGAATGTGTGCTGTGTTGCCACCCAACTCCCAAAACTCCCATGCAGCTCCAGAAGAGAGTTTTACATGAACTGTGAACGCTCTGAGTAAATGCTGTAGCTTCTTTCTTGCAGCAGCTCACAGTGTCTTACGGTATCATGATGAGTATCAAAGAAGCATCTGGCTCAGCCTTGGTTTATTCTCAAGGAGAGGGAGTTGCAGAAGAGAGAGGTGTTTAATTCTCCCCAAACAGTGCATAGTACACCACTATACATTATATACTCCATTACACAACTGCAAGGTAGCATAGAATACCAAGAATATATAGTATCTTAAAACTCCTCTATTACCTATCTTATAACTTTTCAGTATGTAATTACGGACGCCTAAATACATCCTTAGGTTGTCACATTTGATTATGCTACCTTAAAGTACTTATTTGTCAATTGATAATAGCAATTATCATAACATACGTTTTAAAATAATTTTAACATACCAGTGATTTTACCACTACTAATAGACACTACCAGCAAGGTGTTACCAAAGCATTCTTGTTTGCATTGGTGTCTGTATGTGGGTGTGCACCTTCTAAAGGATCACTGGGTTTGGACTGTGAAATATTAATGGCTGTAGGACAAGAAGATTAGGTTGTATTAATAAAGCATTAGTTAAGATATTTACTTACCAGGGAAATCTGGTAAATAATACAGGTGATTGCTGCAGAAACTCCATAAAATAACAGCACAGGATGAACTCAGAGGTGGCGGGGTTGTAAACAACATAACAGTAGTCATTTACTGGTTGTTAAAGGAATGCCACCTTTGCATTGGAGTGCAGTTTCACAAATACAAATAAACAAGTATTCAACATATTTCAAATACCCTGTATAATAAACTCAGATATAACACTGCCTTGCAAAACAATGAAGAGTGAGGAGCAGACTGCAACAGCAAATTTTTTTACAGAAGATCCTTTGGTGAGGAGGAAGAAAATCCTCCCCCAATGTCAGCAGAGTATTCCTCCCAGTAAAAAGGAGGCAGATCCCCCACAATGGACAGCAAATTCTATCAGTGCTTCTTGGAAAATGGGGGTAACATAGGAAGCAAATGGAGATGACACTCCCCTTTCTGCTCAGGTCCCATCACTTACTCTGTTAGACTCTTCTCATTAAAGACAGTTTCTAGAACAAACTTGGCTTCATTTCACTCATTAAACCTAACTCCTGCACAAAAAAAAACATATTAAGAGAAGAGCCCAGCATAAAATAAAAGTATTTTCATGGTAAAGATGCTTGAATACAATGGAGATAACAAGAAAGGATTAAAGGAAGGCTAACAGGCCAGCATCAGTAGAAAAACTGAAACATCTAGCAATGAAGAAACAGACTGGACAAGTAGATAAGGTGAAGTACATTTGGCAAAATTAATCCAAATTGAAATGCCAGTTTTGCAGCTCAAAAAAATACAAAATAAAGGTCCCTGAAAGTCCAGAAAAAGTAACAAAGAAACATCAACATGTCCCTTACTAAGTTCCCTAACAGAAAAATTACATGATCTAGAGAAAGACAGAAAATTAGTAGACTTAACATGGACAAAATAGGTTGATTTAAGATGACAAGTTTCATATGAACTTGTAAAAAATATCAATATTAAGTCTTTATCTATCTATCTATCTACCTCCAACCTGATGTACCTTGAGACTTTTAAAAAAGAAAACCTCACAATTTCCAGAACAGAAGCCTTTTTTAACAGTTCATAAATTAAAATTAAGGATGAAGATTCACGTGAATTTAGAAAAGAAAAACTTTTCCAGAAAGAAAAGAAAATTAATGATGTATCCTCTACAGTAGAAACAGATTCTTTGGTACATCTTATACATGTTAACTCACAAAAAAGTCTTACAGTTATACAGTTTATTAGATATTCATAAACCAGTGCCCCAGTGAAAAAAAAAAGAACTCATTAATATTTTTAATTTTAATATTTTAAACAGAAAAAAAAGAAGTAATCCATTCCCTCTCTGCTTCACTATATCTATAGAAAAGACAATAAATGAACCAGGGTTTCTCATATTTACATAAAACACAAACGTATACTGAACTTCCCTTTGTTTGATGCAGTCTTCAGGTCCTCCTCTACTAAACATTTGCTGAAAGAATGAAATTGCAACTACTTAGATAATGTGTTCCTTTGCAAATTTCCTGCCTTGGAGCATCTTTTCATGATACTGCTATCATATTTCTGAACAAAAAGGAAGCTGTAAACCGTAGCACAACACAATAACTCTTCTACAGGTGGGTGTGAAAAGATAACAAATGAAAAAGACTTTTTATCTTCTCTTTCTCATCTTTCTTATCTTACCTCCTTTTTTGTCCTCTTACAAAATCTACCATTTCACACTATATTCTCACAGCAGGATTTAAACAAACAAAAAAGCTGAAGATACACATAACCTTCGAAGGTGGGGCATCTTCTCCTCCCCTCACAGCCAACACAGAAGAACAAGTTCAGTACATGGCTATTCTTAACGAATGAAGATTTGGGAAGGGCTCTACCCATATTTGCTACAATCGCGCTGGTGGCTAAAGAGGCCAATGTGAGATAGACAAGTCCGGTTGCAAAAGGCACAGCAGAAAGACTCCTTAGGTGGTATAGACAGACATGGTTCTTTCTACGCTGTCTTTTCTCCTCGAGAGTGATCCTGCGTGCTTTCTCAAAGGAAGCAGCAGCGTTATAGATAGTGTGTCTCCAGACCTCCCAACTGGAGGTCAGAGTTGACCAATGATGATGATAATGATAGGAGAACAAGTAGTGTTGGAGTATTACCTGACTTGTTCTAAATTAGTAACCTAAAATAAATCAGATTAATCACATCCAAAAAAAAAAATCTTGTTTCTCAGTATTAGCTATAATTTGGTCTTAAAAGGATTGTCTCAGAATGCAGACCTCTAAACTGTGGGAGTATAAAATTAGCTGAAATAAAACTTTAAACACCCATCAAAAGATTTTCCATTCTGTGACTGAACTACCTGCAACAAGCAGTCAGAAAACCACAGCAGTTTGCGAAGCTAGGCTGAATGAAGCAACTTGGACAGCAAAGACACTCCAGCAATAATATTTTGGAAAAACTAGATTCTGACTGTTCTAGTACAGATGAATTATCAAATTCGAATGATGAATATTTTTTTCCCCAGAAAATACAATATAACTTTTAAGAAATATCTTTCAATGGTTCCAATTACTGTCCATCACAGGTATGTTCCCCAAGCACAAAGAGAATGTCAGGACAGGCCCTTCTGAAAAGAGTACAGGTCTGACATATATTCACTACTCTAAGTAAAATTCTTATTATTCCACTGGGAACAATAACAACAAAAAATTAAGAGATGGAAAGGCAACCATTATCGAGTTCTCTCTGCTCTAGTTTGGGTGACCTTATAAAGCAACAGATACAGAAAACATTTAAAATATCCAGTTCTTTCACTAAAAGAATCCATACTCCCCAATCATAATGTCATAGAACCACAAGCTCAGCCATTTACAGAAACAAAAATAGCACTTTTTGGAAGTACTCATCCAGGCATCTTGTTCTGTCTCTTCCTTCTGAAGAGACATCTGAGAACAACATTATGCTTTTCTGTGGCTTAAATGGACTGATCTCTAGCATTTTCATAAGCCTCTTAAATGCAAAATAAATATTCAATATTTTTATATATTCTTTAAATATATAAGCTACTTCTAGCCTAATTTTCAATTCCATTGTGCTTCCAATGCATCATGAAGTCATCTCTTCTAAAGTCAGAAAAAAAGTTTTGAAATTAAAAGAAATCTAATTAAATGTGTAAGACAACTCAATTGTGCTTTAATTATATCCTAGTAGCATTTATCCTATGTAAAACAACCGTGTCAAACTTCAGCTTAAAACTCAGCAACCAAATCTTCCAAAGAAAAAGTCTAATTACTTCAAGCTATATTAAAATATATGTTCATTAAATCAGCTAAGTAGTATATTTTTGGATATGTTATATTAACTGGTACTTTTTGATTTAAATGTGGTGTATGCTGAACAAGCACCTACACTGTGGAAGCATCCAGGCACTATTCTAATAAAGATGGCACAGCATCACAAAAGCAAAGTCACAAACTTGCAAGTCCTCAGTGATGTGCAATGGTTTGTGCTGCATCAATTCACTTTAATTTGCTACACTTTACTGAGGAAGTCCAAAGCTGACATTGAATATCCAAGTGACCCTTTTCCACACTACAGCTGAAACTGAAAAGGCCATCCATTTTAATGATAAGGTCCAATTAAAGAACATTTGACTGGCAGAATGCTATGTAAAATCATAATTTACATATTTAACATTTACTCATTTATTTTGGTAGGCACACAGTGCAAAATGCTTCTTTTCCATGCAGTTTTAAGGGGGAAAGGCAATCAAACTCTATGTTGCTCTCTTTCTTTTTTTTTCTTTTTTTTTTCCTTGTTCAGATGAAGAAATAAACACACTGGAAAAGTTTAGAAAAGAAAGAGTAGAACGGATTTCAGAAAAAACAACAGAAGAAACAAAAATAACCATCCCAAAAGTACACGAGATATTATTTGCGCTTGACAACATAACTGCAATTTCTGGTTTTAAGTAACTTTACATTTATTTTCAATGCATGAAATCTGAATAGATAGTAATATCTGAATAGACATTAGTATAAAATAAATAAAAGAATATGGACAGAAACAGAAGGCCAGTGTGTGCATGTATCAATATCTGGGGGAAAAAAGATCACTGTACCCAATTACAGTCTTACAGAAACATTTCTCATTTTCTTAGTTTCCTGGGGAGATCTTTATCATGTTATCTATGCAACTGTAAAAGACAGCAAAATAGTTGCCTGGAGGAAAACTGTTGTAGGATGGAGTCTATGACATGCTGATCTGAATATGTGCATTGCTGTAAGCATGGTATTAGCTGTTCTTTACTCATTCCCAGGGTATGTTTCTGAAACTTCCCACAGTGAAAAAAGAGTAACTTTTTCTAAACAGCTTTAACTGGATCCATTTCCAAAGGCAGACACATATGTATAAAATGAAAAAATAAAAAAAAAAAATTACTTACAGCTACTTACAGATTTAGTTTTCCAATGACAGTAGAAAATAAACATGCTAAATAACTTTCCTCCATTAAAAATAGATTTTAAAACAAGATTAAGCTTAACTGATGATTTTGGTAGAAGGTGCTCAAAATACTAAAATTAAGTTTATATTTGAACTCTGCCTTTTATATGTAATTGATTTCTTCTAAAGAATGCTGGACTTTGACCTTTTCAGTACAGATTATGCATAAAAACATCTGCCATCACAGACAGATGGAATTATACAATGCAAATTTTTGCATTAAAGAACTGGAAAAATTTTATTTCAGAGAGAATTTTATTTATGAAGAAATCATATCCTGAAATAAAACCCTGAAAATGTATGACATTACTAGAATGGGTTAATGATATTGCTACAATAACTAGTAGCCCTCTCAATGCATCCAAATAGCAATCTGTCCAACTGCATTCAAATGCAACCAACAAAACGGTAATTGTTCTTTTTTTTTAGCAATAATTTGTGTAAATTTATTTCTCATCTAATGTATAAAAAGTATTACCATATACTTCAAGTCCAAATTATATAGCTCTTGCAGTGGTACAAGGAAATCATTCTGGCCATACATGCACAGGCAATTGTCTGTATAAAGTTTACTCTGCTGTGATCTACTTCAGATGTTGTATCTTTAGATAGACCAAATCTAAAAGTTACCACTCAAGCATACAAACTACAAAAACACACATATATGGTTGCATGTAGAGGTGCACAGTAATATTTCCACAACTAGAAGATCTTACATATTCCACTTCAAACTCAGTTTTCAAAAAGCTTTATGAAACAGCTATTCAGTCACTGCTTAACTAAGGCAATGTTTTTCTGAGGAGATCATGACATAATAGAGCATTTAAATGTAAATTCTTTCAGTAATAGTTACATAATTAAATATGTACAAAACCACATCAATATCTCTAATTGAAAAAGTCCTAATTACATATTAATCTGATAGAAATAGCTTTTGAGCTGTTAAGGATTAATCGCCAAAGTAAAACCTTCCCTTTCTTTGTGGTACTACAGTCACAAAGGTATAATAAAAAAAAAAAATTAAAAATAACTCAATCATCTCATCAGTCCAGGCTTAGGCAAATATGACCTTACTGCATTTCAAATATTCCCCTATAACCAGTCATGTTCTCACATACACGATGTATTGATGACTTCTCCGTTTTAACACTGTTAATAATCTTACATTTGCTTTCAGTTGATCCCCTACAACCTCCTTAAGATGCAATAGGAAGCAAGATGAATCTCTTTATATCAATATAAGAATGATTATACTTTATTAATTCTCTAAGTAATTTTACTGCACATGGCAACTGTTACAACCTCCTCTGACCTGGAGAGCAAGGTAAACCATCATGTCCAAAACCACTGTAAACTTGGTAACTTGGACTGAATTTCTACGCTCATCAAAATTAATGTATGACCGTGCAAGTACTCTCGATTTGCTCTATTACAAAACAGTAAATATTTCATATACTTTTTCTCTAATTCCAGATTCTGTATGAAAGTAATCAGTAAATCATTCAGAGACTTCCTTTAGTGGGCCTACATGATTGCCAGTAAGATTTTTCTACTCAGGTTTTTTCTTGACTAGATTTTAATAATATCCTTTTTTCCTCCACACTAGGAGGAAAAATCCAGAATTTGCCCCTTAATTCGTATTCATAACCCATTGCAAATATCTATACAGAAACAGGCCTGTTTTTAAGGATAATAAATTTATTTGAAAAACAGAAATTCTCAGCTCATGACGCAAATTAAACAAAAGGGATCAGTTCCTCATAGGCTGCAGGCTGAGATTACTACTCCACAAGACAAACATGAGGAAGATAAAAAATATCTTTACTACTTCAAAATTTCTACAACTAAAACAGGGTACAAAGGAGAATTAAGTAAACCTGGTGGCACCAATAGGTCTCCGACCCATAGAACTTGTATAATGTCAAATACAAGACTGGCAACCTCTTATATGGGTGAGAAATGTGGCTAGTAAACCTGGCAATTTACCATTGCAATAAAGAGTATAAGGCACATCCTTGGACATGACATTACTGTGAAACAGGAGCCTTGAAAGTTTATAGGATGGCAGCTCTTCTTAAAAATGTATCTGAGCAATAATCTAGACCACAATGCTCAGCACAAATTCTTCTCAGAGTATTCACCTCAATAGGTTAGCTGCTGTCAACCAAAACTGCTTGCCAGGGAGAAGTGGTGCATGTGATACCAAATTACAGGACTCATAATTAGCAACCAGTATGCATGATAAGCACTGGATCCTGATGAGTATTTTCTTAGAATGCCTGATAAGGGAATTTCCTGAGAAATCCAAAAGGTGCTTAGAGAACCGGAAATGAAAGATTATAAGGTTGAACGTGTCTCCCACATTGCATTTTAATTATCTAGTTTGAGCTTATCATTTAACTTTTTAAAGCATCAAGTCTATGTATGCACATACACACAAACACACCAACACAAAACATCAAGTATGGGATAAGAGCAAACCAAAGTGTGGTCAAACAAGTCTAAAGCAAACCTCAGGAACACAGGCCTTCCCTGTGTTAAGGTACAGGTTTGATTAGAGGGCTATTTAGGGACCATCACTCTAGCACTGGAAACACCTTCAAAAAGAATCTATAAATTAATTTAAATTTAAATCTGTAAATTTAAAAAGTAATTATTTATTGGGGAGGGAAAAAACCCAAATGCACTAAATGTATTTAAAAGATAAACTGCATATGCAAGGGTGACTTTTAAAAGTATTGAAAATTAATATTTCTTACCTGAAAGTATAGAAAAAAGGAAAAGCAAAAAAAGAATTTGTCTTGCATGTAATTACTTAATAATAGAAGGTTGGCAAAGAGAATTCATTTGAGCAATCCCATAAACAGCAATATGTTTAACGCAATACCTAGATAACTTAGAAAGGTCAAAGATTTGACCCTAACTTGGAATTAAGGAGTTGTATAAAATTATACAAATTATCCAAGAACTTGTATGTAAATATAAAAGATTCCAAAAATTTAGAAATTTAATTTTTTCTGTGACAGAAGACTGAAAAATTTGCCACTGTCAAGTAAGCTCAGCACCCATTTACATATGTTCATAACTCTATATAAGTATAAATTCACTCACAAAGCAATTTTTACTTTAATCTAATAATGTGATTGAATGGCACAACTATAAAAGTTCTCAAGTTAAAATGGATGGTAGAGGAAGTAACTGTTTTTCAGTGACATCATATGCACAAAGCTATGACAGTGACAGTTTGCTGCAAATCCACACTGTGTAATATCAAACTTCTTAATCAAAATTACATGCTTCCTTATTTTGTAATCTCCCACATCACTCACAGCTAATAAGAACGAAATCCACCTTACAGACTTCTTGCCTTATTCACAACAGAATGTAAGTACCATCCATAATTTCCACTTTTTAGCACAAACTGCAAATACCGAACTTGAAGAAGCATATTGGAGGAGAATGCACTCTGCAGGCAACACTACTTCTTATGTTGCTTAATTGTTAAGTGCATTCCTTAACTAGTTTAATCTGCTGTGATTTATAATTTCCTAATGAAATTATAACATATGCTTCTGAGGCAAAAAAGTCGCAAGGTTTGCTTTATTCATGAAGTTCAAATCTATTTCTACATTCTGTATAGGTATTTATTGTTAAGATAAAGAAATAATCAAACCGCTAGGAAAAAAGCACTGCTCAATCTATTCAAAAGTAATAGAATAGTTTCTTTAATTTTCTTCCAGAATGTTACTTTAAGAAAGGTAGTTGCCTTTAAAATACAGCCATACTGCATTAAAGTAAAATTTTATCTCATAATTTACTAAAGATGGAACTCGTAAATCAGTTCACAAATATCTTTGATGAGAACACAATTCATAAGTCAATTTTTTTTAATGTATTTGGTTTTGTCAAAATGAATGTGCTATAAAAACATTAAATCCCTTCTGCTACTTTGAAATAATGCAATGAAAACCTACAGAAGAAAAACTGTTTTGCAAAAACCCTTTCTTTTTTCTATTTTGATTATTGTGCTTAAGTACCTAATTTTTCACTTCTGCTTTATGAATTTGTTTTCCACAGTTTAAAATTAAAAGTATCAAATTTCTCAAATAAAAGACAAGCAAAATATGCCCATGCTGATGAAAACCCCAATGATTTTATTATTACTATGATTTAAAAAGGCTTGTGTTTAAACTACAAGCAATGCCAATTTTTAAAGTTTCAGCATACAAATTTCTGACAAATCTATTTGTATTGGTTTGAAACCTATAAAGCATTACTAACTAACTATCTCATTGAAAAGAAGACACAAAAAATTTGCCTACAATTCTGTTTAAAGCACTAATCCACCTAATCTGAAAATCTCTTCTTAGATCGTCAGATGCTACTGATCTGTGCAACAGGATTTGAATGTTAACGTTCCTGGCATTTGTACAAAATGTTGTCATTGCTTAAGCAACTCCCTCTCTTTTAGCTTTTCTTCCTGTGAGTTACTTCATAATAAACACACAAAGTTGTGATATTTGGATGTCAAAAGCCACCTTTAATGGCATAAAAGCCATTAAATTAATTTCCCAGTCTGTTGGAAAGCATGCTTGAGAAGATTTATATCTGAAAGTATAACCACCTCTGTGCCACTTCACCATAGAATGATGATCGTTAATTATAACTATATGGAGACCACGGGGAGAGGGATACGAATGCAGAAGCCAGAACTAAAATAAGCTGCTCTCTTTGGAATACATGTCTCTCCCATAGTTACATTAATTGTAATTAACTTTCTCCTTCACAATTCTTTCATTTTTATACTGAAGAAATCTTTTGATTTCTCTTCAATATCATTTTACTGCTTCTACTTATTCAAGATATTGTTTTCCATTTATTCCCTTGACCCAACATGTCCAGTCTGTAGTTTCAAATAAAATACCTTGCACTAACCTCTCATGACTTCCTCACAGTATGAGCCTATTATTTCTTAATTGCCTTCAAAAATAAGACAATATAAACCACAAAATATATTTCAAACTTCAGAAATTCATTGTTTTTTACACTATTACAAAATTAAATTATTTTTTTAATTCTGAGAGTGTGCATTAAGCATCTTGAAATAACATCTTCCTTAGACGGATACATCTAAAAATTTAGAAACACACACACACACAGATGCAAAACAAACTTTAAAAGTAGATAATTAAAATCCACATCACCCTATTCACTAAAACAAGACTTCCATTAACAGATTTTCTTTCTATATACATGGGGAACAAAACTTCTTTTTCCTCAAGTACTTTTTGGTATGGCTTAGAGAAAAAAACAAACAAACTTGAATAATACAAAAATACTGTGATTTAATGGACAAATCAGAGTTAGCTGAAAGCATCAAACATTTCAAAACAATAGAAAGGCTACATTTGACTTATTTATTCAGATTACTTATGACAAAAGTTTTGAGCTTATTTTTTCTCATGAAAATGTAAAATAATATTTAATATAGAGTATAGTTAGATACTAGGTGAGAATAAAATCCATATTTGAGCTCTAAACTACCTGAGCGACTTGAATTAGAACACAACCAAGATCATGGATCTCTATCTCAAGAGTAGTAAAGACTTACAGAATGGTCTGGGTTGGAAGGGACCTTAAAGATCAGCTAGTTCCAATCCCTGTGCCTTGGGCAGGGACACCTTCCACTAGACCAGGTTGTTAAAAGCCCCATCCAACCTGACCTTGAACACTTCCAGGGATGGAGCATCCATAGCTCTCTGGGCAGCCTGTGTCAGGGTCTCACCATCCTCACAGTAAACATTGCTTTAAAAGATAAATAAAATTAAAAAATACAATATAATAAATAAAATAATCACATAGCCAATGGAACAACTGCCATGACCTTACAGACTTTCTTTGGAGGGAACAAAAATGCCTGGCAGTAGTAAAATGATGTGGAATAAACTTTCAGGAAAAACAGACAGCAGACACAACCTATAGGCCAAGCAGCAAATCTACTCACCAGTCAGCAGAAATAGAAGAAAAACTACTATAATTATGCTACCTCAGCATTTTTAGAACTTGTGCATTTACCCATAATATAAAATTAATATAATTTAATTAAACTAAGAATGCTTAAAGGTCTTGAAGACTACTTCTAGTAAAACACAGAAGGTAAGTTGCTAAGTAACTCAAACTGGAAGACTCTCCAAGTTAGAGAGAGTATAACAAGAAAAAAAAAAAGAGCAAGGCAGAGTTCATATGATGAATGTGCATCTTATCATGCCAACTGATTTATAAGGGAGAAGAACAAAAGACAAGTCTACAGACAAAAAAGTTGCTTTCATGGTCTTTAAACAGATATTATCACAGCACAGAAACATTAATTTGATTTCGTTAGAAATCTCTGATTAGTCTTATTTAATCTTAGAATTTTTTTATTAATTTAGAGATTTCTTCTATACATCTCCTATAGCAAAAATTCAAAATTCCTCTGATTTCATCCACAAGACAGGGTCTCAAAAGTTTCTTCACAAGAAACATCTAAGTACAAATTCCACATAGCTCCCCTGCTATGAAGTGACATTTCATAGGTTCCATCACACCTCTGTCAGACTTGTTGACTCTTTGATAGACTTCCTGGCACTGATATGATTGAAGAAATTTTTATTAGTAACTTTCAAGTCTCTACTTGGTTCTTCCTCTAATGTGTAAAACCATGACAGTCATCTAAAAGAAGATGGGCTTTACACAGGTTTGAACCTTGTGGCTGCTTTTCGAAAAAGTATTCATACTACAGCTTTACTAAAAAAAAAAATAAATGGAGGCTAAGCCATACACTGCAGTATACTGATCAGTATTCTCAAGACTCACTTCTTTGATATGACATGGAAGCATTCAAAGATTTAAAACAAAAACTCCAACAAAACAAGCAAACAAACAAAAAAACCACAAAGAAACCACCAACAAACAAACCAAAAAAATCCAAAACCCCAACCCAAAACCTCAAATTCCATCTACAGATGCCTCCACCTGCAATAACATGGAGAGAGCAGAACAGATAACAAGAAGCTGTAAGTTTAAAGAAATGTAACCCAATTATTTTTGCTCTAACAGCAATAAGAAATTTTGGTAATGTTAGGAAGAGTAGGATGATGATTGTAATCTTACGCCTACAGACATGGTCCAAAAAAAATTAACTGGCAATTGCCATTTTTTCAGTTACTATCTTACATTAACAAAGAAAAACATCAAAAATTTTCATTTAATTATCTACTCCACAAGAAAGTCAGTCATATACAGCAACATTTTTAAGAAAAGAACATTTAATTCAAACAGTGGTACCTTGAAGTAATTACTACCAGGCATGAGAAATTGTTAGGTCTGATAAATCCTCTTTCCAACACTTTTTTTAATCTTTGAGATAGTAGGTGTTTGTTTCTTCAATAGCTGCTCTTAAAGCTTTTCTCTGCAGCCAATTTTTCTTAATCCCTATAGACACTTTATTTAAAGCTTGTCAGTCACAGATCAAAAACTGCAGCAACTATTGCTTACTATACTTTCAATGAAAATACTGCAGCATGATAATCAGATATGATACTGCTTTGAAACACTTATTTAGGAAGGTTAAAGTGACAACTTTGGGACTCAGAGCACAGCAACTTAATATGTAGAACCTATTCTGAAAAAGGAAGAGCATCTTCTAATATGACACGTCTGAATAACTCAGATATTTTCTTTTTAAGTATGGAAAAGTTCTTTCCTTTTATTCAAAGTCTAACAAAAATAATGTTGACATTTGGAAAAAAAAAAAAGAGGAATTTTGTTTTAATTTTTTTTTTTAAATGTATTTCCTCCTCTCTTCTCCCAAAGAAAGGGAAAGTTACCTTTTAATATAACACAGTTTTCCTTTGAAGGTATATTAAAAAAAATAATTTAACTTTTTATATTTTAAATACCTGAGTAACCTCTAATGCAGTCTTTATTACAGATGCACCACTTTAACTTTTCTGTTCCTCTTATTACCATATTTTATTTGACTCAAAACAACAGAGTTAGGAATAGCTTTTAAAACAGGTGAAAGCATCTTTCTTTTTACACTCCCTTATTTATAAAATTGGACCAAATTGTATCAGATACACAAATTAGGGAGATTACACCAAGGAACTGCTCCTAGACAAATATGATTTCAATTTAAGGTATTATGAAAGTATAAGCACAAAAGAGTAAAGCAAATGTTTTACAAAGTAAAAAGAAAAAAAAACTTAAACATGTACTACTCTTAGTTATCAAACAGAAGCTCATGAGAAAAATTTTTAATCAAACTATCATATTGAATTATATCTTGCCCATAAAAGTATGTTGAATATGCAACAGTTCAGAACTATAAAACCCAAAGACAGTGTAACCTAAAAATTGTTTGAACAATCAAAAAAATACCATACCTAGGCTGTAAATAGTAACATTATAAAGCAATGCAACAATCCTATTAAGATTTAGCAAAGCCTACTGTGTAGAAAGCAAACTATTTCCAATGATGTGTAAACAGTGACAGGGAAGCTTCATAAAACTCTAGCATATGAACACAACTGTGACAGCTGTTCTTTCTCCCTTTTCATCCAAACTTGAATTTCGATTTTGACTGAAGTATGAAAATATAAATGCAACAGAGAAGTTAATAATAGAACTCGAGTCTTATCACTTCGCTTTTCAAAAGGTTGGGGGTTTGGGTTTTTTCCTTCTGTAAGTTTTATAACTAAAAACACTCAGTGTTGGCTTTGTGAGCTGGGTTTTGACAACCCTGGTAACTCTACTAACATACAAAATTGCACGAAGTTTTATGCCAACACAACAATAGTTGTGTTAATCACTTGTTAATGACTTTTTTTTCATGCAAAGCTATCTTTCATATATTCCTTACGTACTGAGTTTTTTCATTCAGTATTAATATTCAAGAATCTATGCTTTAGTTATATAGATTGTCCTTTCTTTGAAGATAATTTAAAAATTTTAAAAATTAAAAGGACTAATACACATTAAAATTTATGACGTTGGGGGTTTTTTTGTTTTAAACAGGCACCCATAAGACACTAGGAGCATTACTCAAAATACTGATTTTCTCTCACATAGAAAGCTAAATAACAAGCAATTAAGCAGTTGGATATACTTAAGATAATCATGTCTCTTTTTTTGACAGCTATTGTTAACTAACAACATCCAGAGAATTTTAACTTTAATTAGGCTTATTCCACTACAAACAGACAGGAATATTTTTTTAAATTATCCACAAAAACAGTTTTAGTTAAAATACATTAACTTTTCCCTAAAAGATAGTGAAGCTGAGGTACATCCTACTTTGTCAACTAATACATCCTTATGATTTAAGTGTCCAGCACTATTCCAACTCTCTGTCCCTAATCAAACTAAATAAGATATTTTATCACTGCCCACATTTGATTCAAGTTTGAAATATGTGCCAGTCCATAAAACCAAGACTTTTGATTTTGCAATTTGTGGTTAACTGAATGGATTTTCAAGAACCTAATTTGTTTCAACAGAGGTCATGAAGATGACTAGAGACAGTTTTTCCATCGCATCAGGATGATACAACTTTGAACCTTTTGATTATAAAGAACTACAAAACTACTTAAAAAGAAATTAGGATTATAGAAAACATGACAGAAGTAACATAAAAAAAATCCACATATGATAAGCAAAGAAAGGGGGCAAAGCCCAAGTGTATAGGATGCAACAATGCATCTAACATTTCAGATGAACTGTTCTAATTAGCTTGAAAATCTGACAGTATATTAAAGAGTGAAATAAAAATTGAAACAGAGATTGATTTTGTAAAACAGCACTGTCTATAATAAATGAAGGCCCTTCAAGACAGTACTAGAAATAAAAATACTAGAAAAGCAGGTTGCCATACCCTGTATCTGTCTGTTGAGATACTTTTCTGAGTGCTCCCTACCTTGCTAAGCAAAAAATAAGTGGAATTCACAAATTCTTATCATAAGCATGCAGTTTAATAACATAGCTAAAGCAGTCTCAGCACTACCTGGCATTAAACAGAGACCTTGTTTCCCCCTTTTTCCCTAACATGCTCCTATCCCCACATCCCTACTCATATTCATCTCTGATCCTCAAGATGAGTGCAGAAAGTTAAATTATTCAGTATATTATGGGCTTAGTTTCCAGCCAATTTAACTGAACTGATCCACTGTGCCAGAGAAAAGCCAATGCTGACCAAAAAGAGAAGATAAGGAATGTACGTTTCAGGTTGGGAAAGAGAAAGCAAAGGTACCCATTCTGACAGCAGAAAGCACTGATTTAGCTGTGTGATCTAAGCATATGGCAAGCAAACCCTTTTCTGTCCAACTAAACCTAATCTGGAATTACTCAAAGATGCAGCTCCACTGTGAAGTTTAAGGAACAGTGAAAGGAAAGGGCAGGGTACCCTACAGCGACCTCTTGAAACAACAAATGGGATCTGGAAGAAGATGAATTCTACCGCATGTAAGAATCTAGTTCACAATGTTCCAAGCTCTCATTGGGAATCAAATATATTAACGAGTAAAATGTATGTAGCAATATACTGTTACTCAACTACATACTGTTACTTGTAAATATATGCTCAGCTGCTACTTATTAACACCTTCTCAAGGTATATTCCAAAAAATGCAAGAATTGGGTTGGTGCAATTAGCTAAAAATTACTAATTAAATAAGTAAATCATCTCATTTTGATCAAAGCAGACTGAGAGAGTGCTTATGCAAACAGATCCACTCGTGTATATTTGATACTAAATGCCACCACTAACGTCCAGTAGGTTAAGCAACTAGGGAAAAACAGTAGGGAATAAACTGTATCACTGCCAAGCCACCCACAAACTGCATAAAGCTCAACTATATTCATTAGGACTTTTATACTATTATAACTAGGTAATATATTTTATCCTACTATAACTAGGTAAAAAAATAATCCTTAAATGAAATAGTTATATAACTCTAAGCCAGAGCAAAGTGGTCACTACAGAATTAGTCAAACTGCAACTAAAAACTTAATACTCCAACAAGTCATGCTGAAAGATAAAGATGAATTTGTCCAGATAAATAATTAAAACAAATATCCAAACACAAAAATAAAAGGATCAAAAGATTAAAGGCAATTTATAGTTCACTGGTCCCCTATTAATCAATTCTCTCCATTACACAAGTTCTGCCAACATATTTGCCCTTCTTCATCCTCCCTTATTCCCTAACCCTTCATAAACTAAGCATGAGGCGTCCTCTTAATACTATCTACATTTTCCTTAGTTCTGTTTGGAATGCCTGCAAATATTCTACTTTACTAACCAACCCTAGACACAGTAGTATATCACAGAGCACACTGCTAGCTGACAAACAATTCAAACAATTCACTGCTAGTTGTTTTCACACAAATTTTCCTACTTGTTTAAAGTGAATAAAAGAATGTAAAATAGTAAGATTTCTTTACCCAATTCAGCGTGAAAAACTATATTATATATTAATAAAGTCAATTGCTGAGACGTTGTGAATAATTCATTTTTTCTTAAGTGAGACATACAAAAACCAAATTAACAATTTAAAAATATCATCTGTCCAAGTGCTTCAAAAAAGTGCTTTCTAAAGCACTAAAATTCAGGTCTATGTTTTTATTGTCTTTGTTTCCATGTAATTTACCTGAAGGAACGTCGGGGTTTTTTTCAAAAACTACAAATCCAAAATATTTAAATGAACGAAAAAAATTTCTAGCTGCTTTCCCACTGCAGTCAAAATCAGTCCTGCTATAGAACACAGAAGACTGGCACAGAAGTACCAAGTCCTCTGCGGATGGGCTCAAAACTTGTGGACCTTCTTCACCTTTCCCATGGTACAAAGTGGGAACTATCAATGTGTAAAACCGAATTCAAATGCTGTTTATCTTACCCATCAAAGTCCTCCCTCTCTTCAGCTCCTCTGCAGCACTTACAAAATACTTTCACTGCCCACAGATTGGCACAGCAACGAGGGGGGGGGGGGCGCATTCATAGAAATTGAAAAAGTGAACAGTGGTTATCTCAAAGCAAGCTAAGATAATGCTGAACAACTTGTGTGTCATGTTATGGTTATATATACATCTATGTGTACATATAGTAAGTGTTCCATAACACGTGAAAGCAAAGGGAACTGAGAGGTAAGTAAAAAGTTTCAGGTCACCAAGTAGCTCATGTATATTGCAGCTCTTTTTCAGAGGAAAGCATATGATGTTTTCTAGACATATGTAGAAGATGTAATTGGCTTTTCAGTACTTTCAAGTCTTGAATTCCAAAGTTTTGTGTAAGCTTTCTTCATTCTCTACCCACCCAAATCACACAGATAACAATATTCCATTTAATTATCAAAGAATATTTCACACAATATTGCTCATGTTTATGATACAACTTCACTATATCATGAGTATTACTATAAAGTTACGGAAATTACTAAGAATAGCACCAAAATACACCTTTGTATATGGAAATTACATTACTGGCAATTTGCATTAAGGAGAAAAAATTTAATGTGATCAAAATTGAATTCGTGGTATGGAATTTTCATATGACAGAAAAGTGATTTAAACTACTTTGAACAGCTTTTCACACAAGTGTTACAATGGTTCTAAAAAATATTTGTTTTCTTAATACTTTCACAACTTGCAGGAAAACGTTAAAATGTCAGTTATGTTTCATGTCCCTGCTTTTATATAAATTTAATTTGTGTAAATGTCATAAATAATTTCAAGCAAATGTGTAAATAAAAACATTTTAATACAATATTGTGCAGAAACTCATATTTATTTAAACAAAGAAAAACATTAAACAATAGAAGTTTGTTACTAAAGTTTAATGACAAAATTCAAAGAAAAGTTCAGGAGCATACAACAATTGCAAATAAAATCTTTTCATCTATCTCAAGCTGAAGAAATCCCCCACATTCCTGAGCACTCAGTCCTCAGAGATTTTCCAGAATTTCTTTCCTGGTAAATCAGAAGACAGCAAAACTTGAAAGGCCTGGGAGAAGCAGAAGCATCCAGTTAATACAATTATAGCTCCTTGTTCAACTTCCACTTCACAAAAACAATCTGTTGTTCCTTCAGTTTCATTCAGTCTCTTTTAAGTTGAATAACTACAAATGCGTTCCATCTTTTCCACCTTATCTCCTCAAAACCTCAATGCATGGGTCTTAGTCATGATTCTCCAAGGACTAGTGAATTGGTGGAAAGGTCTAGGTGTTCAGACAGCAGGATTAATTATCTCAAATTAAATTACATACTGAAGCAATCAAGGCTTCAGCATCGTCTTGTGAAGGAAAGGAAATAATGCATGCTAAACAAAATTTTACCCTATAACCCTCCAAGTATGAAGAAAAGCAGCTCTCTAGAGTCAGTGGGTTAATATTCTTTGTTCTCTGGCTTACATCATTCAGAAATTCAATTTGATGTACATTCTAAACAGATCTACTTATTGTACAAAAATTACAACTCTCCTCAAGAAAAAAATAATCTCTGCTTAATTGACAATTTTTTCATATTTTATAAACAAACATTGAGGAATTACCTCAGATACTGCCATGATAAAATGCTCTTAAACTTTACTCCAATTATATAATAACAATTTTAGATACAGCAAACTGTGGAAAAAATAATTTTAAATGTAATTATTCACAGTAGATCTGTTGAAAAAGAAGGAAAGAAGGCAAAAATGAGACTGCGTACTGGTTTATAGGGACAAGAAGACTTTCTGTAACATGTGAGAGGAAATAATAAGAACTGTAAGTAAGGGAGCTATAGACAGATGAAGGCTTTTTCAAGACCAAAGAGCCTTTCTTTACTCATAGTAACACTGGTCTGGGAACAAATCCCACCCCAATCCCACTAGGATTTGGGCCTGGATTAATTATTCCATGAAGTCATGGCAGTATCAATTTAAAAAACACTAGGTAACAGAAGTTTCATTTAATGCCTTCTATGAAAGGATTTAAGATCACATAAAAAAATACTTACAAGAGTAAGACCTCTCTTTTCAAAGTTTTCAGTTCATGAGTTCCTGTAAACATCATCAAGCTGCTCTACTTCAAGGAGATTGTAGACAATATCTCAATGACCATTCCAGTCTTCAGCAGCCTCATTTTTCTTGGCATTCTTTATCCAACATAAAATGATGAATTGCTACAATAGTGTTAATTTTCTGCCCTGGACTTCCTACTAACTCCTAATTTGCTCTTGATCCAACACTGCTAGGGGGTCTCAAAGTTATTTCATACAGCCATTCCCCTTAGCAATGGCCTGACATGCATCCTTATTATGGTGGAGTTTCTCTTGAGCTTTCATCTCTCTGGATAGTGAATAAATCCAGGTCCTCTCCGGGGTTTTAGATATACACACAAGGCCTAGCGAATTACTGAAATGACAATTACAGCAAAGTGTAGCTAACTCTGTGAGCAAGAAACCATGAGCAACTGTGCAGCACAACCTAATACCTGGAAACAATGTAGATCAACAGGAATTCAGGGCAAGAGGAAGGTGTACAAAGAGCTCAACGTGTGGCAACTTGAAATAGGACTTGCAGTCCAGTGCAAAATTTCTTGTTCATTAAGGCTGTGAACAGTGACAAGTCACATTGTACATCTTATTAACAAAAACACCTCTGGTGCATCCACAGGGATGAGATTCATTTTGACACAAACTAATACACTGCAAATACACAGAGCTTTTAGGAAAACTTCCCTGACAGGAATTAGCATTTGTTCTGACAACACATGTTAGTTACACCACTGCTATGTCATGCAGGAGGTTAGAAATAAGCACAAAATAGTTTTTCCGCACCTGTAGTGTTTGAAATTCTAAAGAAGCTGTTATAATATGGCAGGAAAAAGATCTATAGCATTTTTCATAAGGGGAAAAATTAAAAAAAATAATGTTGAGATTAACATACACAATTGTCTGGTATAAGAAATCCAAGGTTTAGATTCCTCCTTCTCCTAATTTAGACCAGAAATTCAAAACTGAAATTACTGTATTCCAGTAGGGGCCACTGTTTACCCCCTTTGAAATTTTTGCTTAATTGCCGTTTTGCCTTTCCTGGCTTGGTTTGACAACCAAATTTTATCTTACTGAAAATGTTACAGCATTCTGCTTTTATTGCAGAGTGGTGAACTAATGAGACATTACCAGATTACACTTCCATCATATTACACTGATGGAAAGGTTGAAAGTATGCCCTCAACACTTAACATATTCAGTTCCTACGTTCAGTCACTCAATCTATTATCCATGTGTGAACCTATGTGTTAAAATCAGGCACCTCAATCCACACTAAACCATAAGGACTTCAGTCCTTATATACAGACCCACAAAACCTATTTTATGGCATTCAGATTTGAATGAGAAGTAAATTATCACTTCCATCCATGTCATTTGTATCTTCAAAAGTTCTGTAACAACACTGTTCCAAAAAGTTTCTAGACATCTTTAGCAGACCAGAAAGCCTCTCATCACTAGAATAAATATGTCACATATTTGTTATGCAAGATTAAGGATTAAGGGCTCTCTCAGTTGTCATAAAGCCAAAACAAACATGGCTTTCCTCCCACCAAAATATTTGACAAAACTGCAGCTGTGTTTAAACATTACAAGGATATATCATCAGATGATCTAATCAGCACAGATTTATTATTTATGGCACTGTCAACCATTAGAATTTATTACTAATCTTTAATAATTCTTTAGGACCTCTTTTTTTTCAAAATTATAGAAAGAACCTAAAATAAAAGGCATTATCACTTTCAACTGTACAAATTAGGACCCAAGTGACTTTGAACTGCAACAAAAAGGTTTCAGTTAAATTGAGAAAGAAAATACAAAATCAAGTTAAAAGATAGCAATAAATAAAGCACTTTAATGTAAAAACCACTATTCACTTAAAATCAAGAAATGGGATCTAGAGTAAAAACGCAAGTAAATACAGAGTATCACTAGAGTAAACATTAAATATACTAGCAGTTTAAACATTTTTGCTAGGACATTTCTGCAATTCTGCAATTATTTCTATCTAAATTACTAAACCACAATTTACAGTCTGATTTTTGAATCCTATAATTTTATTACAAAACTCAGGATTTTTGAGGTACTTCATAAATTTCAAGTCCCCATTTCAACTTTAAATAAAATGCATACTCTTATTCATTCTAACTTGAACGCATCACTCAGTGGAACTTGAATATATTAGATTCAAATCAAAAGGCTGTTTAGGGACAAATCTTTGAAAGTTTTTATATGTCCCTGGAGGAAAATAACTGCTGTTAGCAATTAGCCAGGACCACTGCTATATTGAAAGAAATACCTTCATTTTGCTATTTTTCTTATGACTTAGATATTAGCTTTTAAATGTGCTTTCAGAATGCAGTTTTCTGAGCTTCATACACTTTCAGTGGCAGAATATCTTCTCTAGTTGAAAGTTTTTGAGTTTTGTCTTTCTTCACTGAACACTTGGTGGAACAGCTATGCTCTCTGATATGAAAACACTGACAAACTGCAAATACATTAACAATCACCAGGGCCTCCAAATGTAAGTTGGTGGTAAAGACAAACTTATTTACCATATTAATTAAATGGCCTATTTAACGTGGAATATCAATTCTCTAATCACATCTCATTTGAACTTCTTATTTCAATTAGCAACCCTAAAGTCTACTAGAGACCCCACTGCTCTAGGATCATTAAGAACATTTTCATTATCTGTCAAATGAGGGAGTAAAAGGCAGAAACTGCAAATACTCTCAGGAGTGGGCCTCTACCATACTTAAGAGATGATTAGGGGAAAGCAGCAGTAGTTCTCACTGGTTGCTTAGCAATGAAACGTCCCCGTATGAAACAAAAAATGAACAAAGCAACAGAGGTGTTGCCATGCAAATGAGTAAATGGATAGTCTATCATCCACTCAAGGATAATCTGTCCTTCATTAAAACCAATCAATCTGGATTAATCTGGATACCAATGCGTATCTTGCATAGAGAAGGCAGGAAGAATGCACTGAAGTAGGCAGACAACGCACTGCTCAAGTTTACATACACAACGCTTATATTCTCACTGTATGTGTGTATGACAAACAGAAGTACGAGGAAAACGGTTTTAATTCAAACCAGATTAACACTGTCATTTTTACTCTTAAATCTTACCTCTTATATCCATAGTTATACCCAAGTTATTATTCAATTATTAACAATTAGTCATTCTCTTAATGTTTATAACAGTTTAAATACTAATCTATAAATTTAAGATTTAACCCACATCTGAGCTGGTTAAGTTTTCAAAAATATACTCATACATAAAGCCACAAACAACACAACTAGAGCTGTTGACACTATTATTGTTACTAATGTCACAAGCCCCAGAAGAGGTAAGCTTTTAACCAGGGAAATTTGATTACTGTTGTCTTAAATTTCAGAGCCTAATTCCAGGATTTTTTCAGGCAGAGATGCAGTTTAATAGGTTCCTTTTATTTTAATTTTCCCTCCACTCATTTAAAAGGTTTCCTTGTTTCTTGGGTTATTTTTCTTGGTTTGGTATGGGGTTTGTTCTGGGGGTTTTTTTGGGCAAGCATTGTTGGATTTCTTGGTTTGCTTTTTTGTTTTGCCGCTGTTGTCTGGTTCATATGTACAATTTAAAGTTTTCACAAAAAAACATGAACAGGAGAGAAAGAAACACAGAATAACCTATGAAGAAAAATGCACCATGAGTGGTGAACACTTTTAAAGTACAAATCAAGATGATTCCTGAACTCCACTGACTACTTAAACAAAATCTGATTGCTTCTCAGTATATATTTAAACAGAACGATACAGATTTATAATTTAAAAATTATTATAAAATTCATATATCAAATTACGCTTTGATTAGCTCATCCAAACCATCAGTCAGATTAAAATGAAAATTATGTTTCAAAACCAATATCAATTCATAATTTGGTATTAAGACAAATCTTACCTATGTATTCACAAACGAAGACCACAAAAAAAGGAGTAACAAGATCATTTATGCCCTGAACATATCCACTGGCTGGATGGCGTATTGCCCAGATAAACAAAATTCTTTCAAAGATCTGAAAAAGAGTTAAAGAAACCATCAGGTAATTTAACAAGTGACGACCACATTTTAAACAAGACCCTTGAAAATTATCACAGAATTATACAACATGCTGAGTTAGAAGGGACCCATCAGAATCACTGAGTACAACTCCTGGACCTATGCAGTTCATCCCAAGAATCACACCATGTGCCTGAGAAGCAAATGCTTCTTGAACTCAGACAGGCTTCATGCTGTGACCACTTCCCTGGCAACCCTGTTCCCTTCACCCTCTGGGGGAAGAACTTTTTTCTGATACCCAACCTAAGCTTTCCCCAACACAGCTTCATGCCATTACCGCGAGTCCTGTCACTGGTCACAGGTGAAGAGATCAGTACCTGCCCTGCCACTGCCCTCCAGTCCGATGTTGAAAACCTCATTGCAGACAAATTTAATATCACAGAGCTACTAGTATAAAAAAACATGCATACAAAAGCATAAATGAACACTGGTATTCATAACTAACTTCCAGTGCTAGGTAAGCTTCTCAGTTCTTCAAAAGAGAGCATTTTCAGGGTATTAGCACATGTTAAAACCAACCTAGTATATAATTCAGTTATGGCACGTACTGCAAAGTAGCCCTTATTCACTGGAGCTTTTCCAATAATATAAAATTCCTCTTTCCTCAAGAAAAAGAAATATTACATGATCTTCCCATGATTTTTTACCTCTTTGAAAGAAGTATTCTATTAATGCAGTATTCTATTTATTCGTAACAGAAAGAAGTATTTGATATAGTTTAGATTTTTTAATAACATGCCCATAAAAGGAGATTCCAGAACAGTTAAGCTTGCCTAATACTGCAGTGTGGAGTTTTACACTTAAGAAGTGTGTATACTGGTTAATAAAAAAGGTGAAACGATCAGAAAATGTAGAAATAAGGCAACTGCCTGCCATATCACAGAACCTCACCTCCTCAGCTCTGTAAACTGCAGCTTGCTTAGGATCTGCAAAAGCTCACAAGGCCACAACATATCTCAGCATGAGGAGACTAGAGAGCAGGAAAATCACAGAACTTTCCTCTGACTCAATTTAGGTCTGTGACATGCTGTATTTCCTCTCAATTATTTGCTTCTGAACATGCTACTTGCCTTTGAAAGGCTGCAAATAAGCAGCCGAGTGAAAGCTGCTACGTGCCTTGTCCTAACTACAGGTACTCAATCAAGTATACATAATTTTCTGAAACAAAAGAATGTTTGCTCATTCTTGAGAGCACAAACAGCATCGCTTTTCTGATCAGGCCTCAATACTAACAAAAAAGGAGCCATTTTCAAAGGACCTCAAGGATTGTGTAGTTTGCTGCAACCTCAGAAATCGATGAATGCTCAGGCTTCAAGAAAGCCTGTAAAGATCCTCTCTGAAAGGACACAACAGAGAGAGGAAGTTTATTTATGAAGTCAGTATTATTTATATTCAATCTCACTTCAAGTTTTTGTTAGATTGAGAAGCTGACTATTTCAATTCAATTTTAAATAAAATCTTATTGTTCAGTTTCAAAGTCCTCTTGCAGTTATTTGTAAGTAAGGAAAGGTGCTTGGAAGTCCCATTACAGGCTTCCACACAACTTACCTGACACTGAAACATATTTGCACCTTTTGCTTTGAAAACAAGTCCCAAATATCAACACCTACCCTTTCCCCACAGGTTTTCCTTTGAGAATCAACTGTCTTCCAGGTTTTATGTTTCCCTGGCTGAAAATTCACGTAACAAGGGAGACAGTCAACAACAAAAAGTACAAAAAGTTTTGGTGAGCACTGAAAAACAAGCCGTAACACAGCTCACGTCTGATCCATTACAACTGCAATTAAGATTCAGTATTTGCTCAGCATGATTTCAGAAATTAGTCAGAAAGGGAGATACTCATTAGCAAATTCTCCATAGAAGCCTCTCGTTCCCATTAGCCAAGATACTTATTTCTTTAGCTACAAATTCTTGGTGCTAGTCCTGTCACCTCATGTTTTTTAACATGCACTGCATACTAATCCAAAAAATACCACTCTCTGCCCATCAAGCAATAGCCTGTGGGGTTTCACTCTCTATCAATAACTGTATAAAGATTTTACACTCTGCGATTTACACCTTACTTTTACATTTTACCTAATTAGACCCTTATGAAATTGCAGTTATATCCTATTTTTACTGCTACTGGAAAACTGCACATCTAGCTAGCTTAGTTAGCTCACAGCCACCCCAACTGCTTCTGGCAGTTGCCATTTCTAGTTTCAGTAACAGCAGTCCTCAGTATTATCAGTTATCAGTCTGTTTCACTTCAGAAAAAGGACATGTTTAACATACTGCAAATACAAATAACTTTCTTGAAAAACAAACAACAGACACAGGTGACTAGAGAAACCTATTTAAATAGCAATTACTGAATGCAGTGTTATGCACTAGGCTAAATAAAAAACTCCTGGTGTGATGGGGTTACAAAATATGCACAGTAAAAAAAAAAAAACCACACACAAACAAACTCCCACAGTAATTCAGTAAGAACTATCAAAATACCCATCGTAAAAATTATAAAAATTGTGTTTTTTCATGAAGGCATTTCTAAAGTCAAACAACCCACAAATTTGTACCACCAACCTTTTGTTTCCTTAGAATCTGACAATATATGCAGTTTACACTGCAGATTGAGAGGCCTATGGATTTTAAAACATTTTTAAAATCCAGGTATGGAAACTAAGGAAAGTGGGGGCCTATTTGAGTTTGCTTGGGGGGGGGGTAATATTATTGACCAGGAAGCATCACTGATGGCACATCAGCTTTAATATCCCTAAATGCACCTAATCAGAAATCCAACAAATACACACTGAAATTTCCTACCCATTTTCATAAGGTTTCATTTACTGTTCTGAATTGAAAAAAATGAGCACTGAAAACTTGAACAGCAGACTGATTTAAGTTTCTATACAGCACTCATCACTGTGCTCAAATAGGATTCATTAAAAAGGTCACTTTCCCAAAAGGTTCCCTTCTTGATTTCCAAATCAGCAACAGAAACTGGAATTATTTTTCTTTTATGAACCACTACATCTCATGAAATGTCATTACCAGTCTATTATTCTCTTTTGAATTTAACACTCATTCATAATTATAGCAAGAATTATATTCACATACATAAAGAGAAGAAGCCATCAGCTTAAATGCAGGTTTTGAATTCCTTGTGAGTTTTGCACACAGGGTAACACTTCAAAATCTGTCTTTGACCCATAATTTGATTTCCTTCTCTTCTTTATAGCCCTTGCCATCTCACCTTAAAAAAGGGGAAATGACTGTTGCCCACCTGAGACTAGCACCATCTTCTCCCTAGAAGGGAGTCAGTTCTGGGAACAATAGAAGGTCCCTATCTAGATAAACCCCTGGGAATAGGGTGGGATCCCCTGCGAGGCTAAGGGATTCAGCAGTGCTGTGGCAGGTGTCCAGAAACCCAGAAAGCAAGGGAAAGAAACAATGGAGAAGATGGATGCTATGACCCTTTCAGCATCTTCTGTATAATGGCACCAAGCAAGTTGGGCTTGGTTTGGATCAAAGAGAGAGCAAAGACATATGCAAGCCCATCCTCACAGTAGCCCACACATTCAGTCAGATCAGTGGAGCTCTAAAATGAAGAACCTGCAACTCTGTAACATTCAGGACACTAACAGATCTGTAAAAATTAAATCAGATCTCTATCACTTTTTTATAACTCAAATACTTCCTAGATTTCCCCTTATCCTACTGCCATCCACCCTTTTCACATTTTTCTGTACCTCAAGACCACTCACTCCCAGCTAAAAGAATCTTATTAAAATAGACTTTTGGTTTACACTTTCTTTTTTATTAATCAACTGTCCAATCTCACTCCTCCAAGCCTTCTATCATTTTTGCATCCATTTCCTTACTACTTGCAAGGGAAGAAGAAAGGTGTTGGAGCAGGGAAGATGGATGGGATAGGGTATGGACAGGGATTGGAGGGAGAGTGATTGTGATGTGGTTTCTTTAAACATTCTTTTTAAACATGAAAGCAGCAGCACTCCAGTTGTATAATGCCTTAATCTACTTTATAGGGATCAATTACGGTTGTCATGTGGCTCAATTTACTAAACCTTCAAACTGAGAAGGGTAAGTACAACCTGCAAGTAGGGATATCGAGCTGTATTCAACAAACTAATTTAAGGAGCTGTATACATACACTATTAGCGTTGGAAGAGAACTCAATGCCACTTGCAAGTATAATCACAATTTCTAGAAAGTGTGGATTTAAAATACATTTATTTTAAGGCAGTGTTTAAGATGCACATATCCAATGAAGCATTAGAAAAATATTCCTTTGGATAAGTTCAACAAATAACTAGAAATAGTCTAAAGAAACACATTAACCATCTCTTAAGAGCAGTCATGTATCTTGTCTCATGCATAACCAAAGGAGCAAAACACAAAACCAGTCAAGATCCTACAGCTTTCTATCTGACAGTCTCAACATTTTACTAAATAACACTTTATCTCAAACTATTCTCTAATGAGAATTTGATATCTTGGTATCATTTTTATTAAGGTACTTCTCACCCAAATATTTTGGTTAAAAGAAAGGATATTAAGCACATTCTATGAAGATGTTTACCTGGAGCATTCTTCTGCCAGTGACCATCTTATAATGAAATAATATTCACCTTCAATTTCACTTATTGGCTCATTTCTAGCTAAACACTGACACTGATCTTATTTATTTCTTTAAGTTCACCTTACTGGTATTGTTTCCTTCTCATCCCTTGATTTTACTTACATCACTCCTTGATTCACTCCTAGAAAAGCTCAGGTAAAACACCAGCATGTAGGAAAGCACTATATTTATACTATTTTCTCTCAAAACACTGCACTAGGCTATTTCTTCAAACCAATTTCTTCAACATGTGTGGGAGAGCATTTCCATTATACAACTAATTGCAACAATGGAAAAACAAATGAAAGGTAGTTCTGCATTTACCTTCTCAGAATGACCTATCAGAAGATGTTTTATTGGGCTCTATAATGGTACAAACAGAAGCTACATGGAAGTACATTTGAAGGTCTAACTAGAAACATTAGAAAGGAGAATAAATTGAAGAATTAGAAGAAATGATTGAAAGAGGATGATCCACATCATCTATACCATTTATGACCCATATACTTTAAAATGAAAAGTCCCCATGAGATTCAATTACCCTACAATATAGGCCAATTTCACTAACATATCATTAATCATGTATTTAATCATATTATTATATATTTACATTAATCATATAATTAAAACAGTAGGAAAACAATTTAATTAGTGTGCTCAGCATACAAAACTTAGAAGGGAGTAAAATCAGGTAATGCACTCATGCTACAAATTCAAAAAAGAGAATTTCCCAAATGGAAGACTCTATAATGAGAACTTCCAGGCCTTGAATAATTTTGACAAATGCACAGAACCACGGGACTATGCTCTGCATTACTTCAAAAACACAGTATTAACAAAATACATAAAAAGGAAAAAAAAACCCAAAGGCACAAGACCAAAGAAAAAACTGACAGATTCGATACAGGAAATTAATGAGATGCCTTTGCTTTTACTACTCATATTTACACTGCCATTCTTAGCCTATACTTATATATCCTCATTTATTCGTTTCAGGTAGTTCTGAAGTCAAAATAGCAAGTACCGTCAAATTAATTATTAATCAAACTGTGATATCAGATTCATTAATAAAATGTTTTCTCTAACCAAAAAAAAGTCTTTAGATATCATTCTTACCTCTGTTACTTTGGGCTGAAGTCTTAAAACTTCAGGACTCATGCGTGGGATATCTATATGGATCTAATTAGACAAAGAGGAATACTGTAAAAGGAACCAACAGCACACTTTCTGAACAACACAATACTTAAAGTAATTCTATTATTTAACAGTATTAGTTATAATCCTGTTGTATCATTATTTTTGGAATTTTTACTGTATTTCAAAACATACATCCAAAGCTTTAAGTCATTGTTAATCTATCAAAGAGGTGAAAGAAAAAAACATATACATTTGTATTCACATTTTAGGATCCTTACATCACAATTTTTTGCAAATTAGGGTCATATTGACAATGGTAATTACTTCATGGTAATTACAAGTAAGCACATACTACTACTTCTATAACCTCATGTTCAACTGCCACTGTCATAGAATCATAGAATTTTCTAGGTTTGAAAGACCTGTAAGATCATCAAGTCCAAGCATTCAAAGGTAAAAACAGAGTTTAACACCTATTTTAATATATTTGACAATCAAGAAGAGAGCACAAAAATACTAGGATTTCTAAATTTTTATTCCAAACTTCACAAAGGAGTTTTATGCAACAATCCTAAAGTGATGATTTTGGGCTCCATACACAAGTACCTTATGTTAGTGATGCTATATATTTCTTGCTACTAAAGGTCAGGCTTGAAGCTGAAAGAAAGATCTCAGCCTCCTCTTTAGGAAGGTTAAAGTAATATTGTTTGGTCTATACTTAATGTTACAAATTATTCATTTCAATACTAAACTTGAAGATAACTTATCTGTTTATCTCGGTGGGCATAACAGTTTGACACCCATATGTTTATTGCACATCATACACAGTTTTAACTTCCTAAGCAAAACTACGGAGCCAGTAAAAAACAGTCACTGCTGTACTTTCTCTGTCTATCCTCACTCATTTGAAGGAAGGTCTGAGCGGGAGACTAAAGATTTGAAAACACTACTAATCTTAAACAAAAAAACACGGCATCACTAAAGCTGACATAAAGAGAAATCCACTATTTCAAATTTCAGAACACACTACCCCATATTTTTGCTTCTGAGATTTAGAAAAATTATTAAAGAGTTGTCTATTCAGCAAGATTAGAGAAAGAGCGAAAAGCAGTAGCAAACGTGAAAAACAATCTCTTTAGGTTCTTTAGGAGTGTTCTGCAGGTAAAAGTCACTTCAGTGGGTGTTCTACCTGTCTGTAGGTATCTTGGTGATTTTCATCATTTCTGGAATCATAGTATTGTTCAACAAATGCAAAATACTCTTTGCGTTTTCTTTGTAAAGTGCTTTCTCTTCGGTCCACATTTGCAGGAAGATAGCCCTGAAAAAAAACAGTGACATAAGGAGGATATTACTCTTTGCCTTGCATACAAAAAGCACTGCTGGCATTTGATCACATGTGACATAATTAACTGACGTAGTGCCATGTAGTCCTACACGGATCTGAATAATCCTTCAATAAACCATTTTTCCTATCAATCCAACTGGTACAAAAGTTCAGATACAAATATCATATAGAATCACTGCCTCTTTTTTTTTTTTTCTTTTTTAGAAAAAGCAATTTCTCATCAAGAATACTAAAATGATGTTGACTTCCAGAGAGAAAAGCTCAAATAAATAAGTTCAGGTAAATATAATGCCATATAAGTTCTTTAATTTCTATGTAGCCAGTACTGGAGCAATTTTATTAAATTTTTAAACAAAATGCATATTAGCTCAGTTGCCTTCAAATAGGAATTATATACATTAGCAAATACGTTTAAAACATGGTTAAACTTGTAACACAATGAAGTATTAATTCAAAAGCTTTAAAAACATTCTAGCTACATTATCTCACTGTTTCCAGTGAGAAAAAAAAACAATTTTAAGCTTTCATTTCATCTCAGCAGGTTACTAAAAGTTTCATCACAGAAAAAGAATCAACAGTTACTGGGCTCTCAGTTGTAATAACACTTGATGCACCTTTCCTTAATTGTTTCCCAAAAGCGATTTATAAATATTATCTTATTTTGCACATGGTATGGGCATACAAAGGATGTTAATAGATCTGCAAGATCATACATTGTTGCATTAAGTATAGAATAGATATGAATGGTTCTTCACTGAAGTCATTCACATATATTTGAAAATCCCAATCTTCCCCTCCCAAAAAAAAATTTAAAAATTCATTCTTATTTTCTTCTTTAGTCCAGTTTGATCATCATCTGTAGTATCTCAGTCTACTTTTGATTTAAAAAACAAGCTTAGGATACTATTCTATTTCACCATTTTACAAAATGTAAATGTTATTGAATGTTCAGCTTATATATAAAGTACACTTATTAGAAACACCATTATTCAGGTAAATGGCTACCAAAAAGTTTCCTGAATATTCACAAATAGTTAATGCTTTCTTGTAAGCAACTTCCTTTCAAATGGTCAACATCAACATCCCGCAACACTGCAAAAAAGAAAGCCAATTCATATTTAACCTACATGGCTATCCTAAATGAATACTTTGTATAAGATTCATTTTAAAGATGGATGGCTTGGAAAGAGATCTGGATATCCAAGATAATATAAGAAAAATCTAATTATTTACTAGTCAAGTCAAAATATTTCTTGCCAACAATCCATAAGTTCCCCTTCCACAATAATAGCTTTCACTATACTAATAATAATTAGTAAAATACAGAAATCAAACTTAGGTTTAAGTTTCATTAACAAAAATAACCTTCATAACATCAAAAAAATCCTATATTAGAAGTGCAGCAATATTTGCACTCATACAATGAGCCACAGCCATCACAGGTAACTAATAAAAGAGCAGATCATGTTGATTGTCATCACACAGCATGTACAGGACAACCAGTGGATGAGTCCCAGTCAGTATGGATTTAGGAAGGGCAGGTCCTGAACTGGAAAAGGCTGCCCAGGGAAGTGGTTGAGTCACCACCCCTGGAGGTATTTAAAGACATGCAGATGTGGCCCTTAGGGACATGGTTTAACATTGGACTTGGCAGTGCTGGGTTCATGATTGGATTCAATGACCTTAAAGGTCCTTTCCAACCTCAAAAATTCTATGATGTTATTTTAAAGGCATTTAAAATGTTATTCCTGTATACTTTACTTTCTGAGCTAATAATAACAACAGAGTAAGTGCAAACCATATTACATTCCAGATAACTTAAGAGGTAATTGCTTTTGCAAAACCATATCTTTTAAGATATACTGGCTTGTGTCTGGTTCCAGGTACTTTAAACCACACCAGCTTCACTTTTGCCTCAAGACTCTATCTGGCACTTAATATCCTGTCCCAATCTTTTGTATTAAGTTAGATATTGAATTCTGACACCTGTTTATTCTCAACAGTTGCGGGGTTTTTTCCCTGTAGGATATCTTAGTTGGTTGCATTAGAAACGAATTCATTTGTGAGAGCAGATGTGATCATTTGAAGGACCCTGATACTTTCTCACTCAGTCTTTTTGCCATTATTCAGTTTCAAAGACTGAACTAACCTTTCAATTCGACATGTTGTGTTTGCTGTTCAGTTTACAAATTAGGTTTTATTTTTAACAGTTGGAAAGGTTTACAACATATCATCAGTGAATAAACTCGTGGAGAGTTTAATCCATTTATTCATTAATTTCCTCCAAAGGCTTTTGCAAACATATCTTTAGTTTTGTTATTCAAAAGAGAAATGAGCCTGGATAGTTCTGCTTGCTGTTAGGTACAGTGTACCTAACATTTTTGCTGTATTTTAAAAATAAATCATGCAATTTTTATATATACTGCTACCAGTAGATATGCATAACATTAACAGATCCTATTATATTGATTTTCATATGCTTTCCTTTAAAAAAATGTATTCATCAGACATGTTAACATTATTAACCTGCTGTCTATGTAATAAATATCTCAACTAATCAATTTATTAAATCATTTTTAAAATTCCAATTTCCATGCTGATTTTACAAACAAGATAAATACCATCTGCCTCAGATACTACCAATTCCCTGAAAAAGTCTGTTTGGGCTTTTTAAATAAGACTTTTGAATAATTCCAACACAAACATATCCAGCCTTAACTTAGCTCTAAACTATACTTTGGTTCCTTCAGTTTTCTGTCCTTTTTTTAGCATTGCAACTGATCTTTAATCAAAATGTCACTTTTGATTTTCAAGAACACTTATTTCCCCAGGAGCTCCCAGTGCACTGTATAGAATCACAGAAAGGCTTGGGCTGGAAGGGACCTTAAAGATCATCTAGTTCCAACTCCCCCTGCCACAAGCAGGGACACCTTCACTAAACAAGGTTGCTCATAGTTCCATCCAACCAGGCCTTAAACACTTCCAGGGACTATCACACTACTCCTTACCTGGGACACACATTAATAATAGCTCAGTATTAGGTTGCCATTAGAAAAAAGCATGGTGAAGCTTATGACCACAAAAACTGAAAGCACTTTTTCTTCCCCACTTGGGAAAGAAGATGAAAAAGATGCTGCCTTACAGTATAGAAAAGTAATGATTACTAAATGACTCATCTTTGGGTTTCCAAAATATATCACATGAGGACCAATTAACAGATAAGAAATCATGGTAAGACTTTCTTAGAAAAGCTGAGAACTTTCACAGTATTGCCATTTGGAGGTAGAAACAAACTAAAGTCTTGTAAGTCTCTTATTAAAAAGAAAAAATCCACTTAATTCTTAAAGTACAGAAAAAGTAACCTGAAAACAGTTTTTTTGCAGAGGTATGACGAGATAGATCAAGTTAAGAATTGAACTGAAACAGATCCTAAACTGGAGTGGTTAAAGCAACAGAACAACAAACTCTACACTTAAGAACTCCTCTAGACCAGGAATCTGAGGAATACTAAAATAAAATCAACTTATGGAATTAAATTGAAGCTCATGGAAAGCCCATATTCTTACTAGAGAGCAAGAAGAGCTAGTTTACTTTATGTAAAAGTTATATTTTTAAAATTTGCATAATTCTTACTCTCTAAACCTCAGTGTCAGTCTTCTGATTCAGAACTTAAACTATTCTTATGTTTTAGCTTACTGTGTTTCAAAGTCAAGTTTGAGTTAGCCATATTTTTTTTAATTTGAGTATTTTAAAACAGGCATCCCAAACTTCAAGAGAAAAAAAATGCCCTTTTCATTAGCAAAATCTCAGACAACTTTGGAAACAGAACTAAAATACACTGTAAGCTCCATGTTTAATTTCAATTACAGCAGGATATTTGAATATCCACCATTAAGCTGCATCTGTATTTAGCGCTAGAAGGAACTAAGCTGCAAATTTAGTAGAACTCATCAGCAAGAGAGACTCTTTCAGTCACTGGAAATCAGTGTCAATCTGAAGTAAATACTTTGCATTCCCTACGGAATTATTCTATAAAAAGCAAAGCAGTTTAAGTCTACTCTCTGAAAAATTCAATAGTGTTAAACTGGTGTGTGTATAATTCAGAATTTTAAACAGTTCTTAAATGCATGAAGATTTGCTGAGAAAGTGTCTTTCATAACCTCTGGAGAGTATACAGAACAAGAGTTCTGTTTCTTTTTAATACAAACATCTTCACAAGCCTTCTCCCAACCACAGGCAGACAAACAACAGCTACAATGCACAACTGTTTGCCATCAAAAGTACTATAGCTTATAAGGTAGACATGAAAACTACTTCTATGAGGAAAACACTATTTTTGCAGGAGAACCATTTTAATTAGAAAGCAAACACTGAGATTAAAAAAATTCTGTTCTGTAACACCAAACCCAGTTAATCACAGATTCCCACAAGCTTCTCTCCAATGCCCAACCAAAGCACCTCTGTGTGCTGCTCCACAGTATTTCAGTCAACCTACTCTCAAGCTACTGCCATTGCAAAATCCTCTGGTCGTTGGGCAAAGTTCAGAGAGCTCAGCTAGTTAAAGACTCACATTACAAAAAAGTGATCAGCTTTTTAATTAGGTTGTCTCTCTGAACTGACTCACAGGTCTGACATCAAGAGAGCCAATGGCACAACTTAATTGACCACAGCAGTTCCGACTTGTTCATCCTAAACCACTATAGAAAAATCAGCCAAAAAACCTACAGATCCTATCAGAGCTTTTCCTCAGTACATTGTTAATCCTTTCTTGCAGTTACTTTAATGTGAAGCCTGAATGAAGCCTTTCGTAGGACACTGATAGGCTTCGTTTCCTCTACTGCATGTCTATTCTCAAGAAAACTGTAAGCATGTTCTTGTCTTTGAACTCTCCACCACTCCATCAGAACTGGTTGAAAGAGGCCTCTGTTATCACACAAGCCTTTCTTTCATAGAAAGCCAGGCTGAAAAATAAAGATATATAGCTGATATGATTTACTACTACTTCTCATTCCTCTCCTTTCAATTTGATAGGATAAGCTTGAAACTGAGCAAAAGAACATAACTTCCATTACAATTCAGCAACAGGACACAATGTTTTCAACTATCACTAATGAATTATAACTCAAGCAAAATTATTTGCAACGCTTGAAAAAGCTATTACTACTAAATGCAAAGGAAGAATTAAAAAGAAATACAACTTACTGAAAGAAGCTTCCATGCAATTGGACGAACCTGCTTGGGAATGCCAGACCAACTCAATTTTCGCAATTCATCTATTAAAAGAGAAATGTTTCATGAGAACCAAGGAATCTATCCATTAATATACACAGATATATTCAAATTAGCGTAAAGGTGTTTACAACAATGATCATGTCTTCTTAGAAAATCCAGTGAAATCAGAAATATAGGGCAATCCTAATGATAATAAAATACTGGAAAACTGCTATCCATAGGGATACCTCTGACAATAGGTCCCGAGTGTGATAAGGTAACTTAGTGGAGTATTTCTTAGTGTACATGCCTTACATTGTCTCACTCGGCTACTTACAATATAAATGTATTATTCTCCTACTGTTTTTTGAGATGCATATGAAGGGTATACACAGGTAAAGCAGTTGTAATCCATTAGAGCATACATAAAATGCAAGGAGCAGCAGCGTATGCTTTCAAAAATATTAAAAGGTTCACAATACTTCTGTACACTATGCATGGATGAAGGAAGCATGAAAGCATGCTCATACACATAACCCCAAGAAACGTGGTGGTATCACAATAAATTTCTCACTTATTCTTCATCTCAAGGAGTTGACAGACACTGGAAGAATACAGGATGACCAAAGGATCAGTAATATTAAAAAAATATGACTACTAGAGTTCATTGTGAACCAAAGTCTCAAAGAACTTGTGCAGACTATAAACACAGATTAAGAGACAAACTGAACAGTAAGTCACAGGCTGGCACAACAAATATACTTCATCATGAGTATGTTGTCACTGCAAATACAAGGATTCAACAGGAAAAAGACTCCAGCTGTGATGATCAAGCACAAGCTGCCCAACAGGGACCCCCCGACAGCAGCTGGTCACATAATTTTACCTTTTTTCCCATTATTTGATCTTCGATTTCCACTACGCTTCTACTTCCTTTTCTCTGTCCCAATTTAACAAACCACTCCAATTACTTCTTGCCTTGATGGTCCCAGCTTTGCTACAGCTATACCCAACTTTGCTATTTCTGAAATTATTACCTTCGCACCATTAGTCTGGTAACACTGCACTTTCCAAAGTGGCCCCTGTGGCCACTCTCCACGCAATGGCACTGTTCAGGCATTTCTCACACAATTCCCCCTTTACTACTCGTGGAATCCCATAAGGTGCTACCTACAACTTCTGACAGCTTCTCACACTGTTTGTTATGTACAGCAATTTCTCACATCATCTCCAGTAGTTCTGCACACCCCAGGGAGTTTGCTCGGCCTCCGAGCAGCTTCGGTATTTGTTTGCAGTCCCACCATATCTGCAACAAGCTTCAATTCCAGCCATGATTTGATGTCAAGCAAATCCCCAAGATACCAAGCACTAAATCATAAGAAACAGTATCACTGGTTATATTCTTCTAAGAGCCAAAAAGGTAGGAATGGATCAAAAGAAGTAAAGGCAAAGTAAACATATAACATAAACAAAAGTAGAAAAATGGTATTTTGTATAGTTTATGAACAAAAACAACAAAAAGAGAGAATGTCTGCTGTAACTAAACACATCTACAAATTATTTATGTATTTCTACTCCACCCCAGAACATGATAGTTAGCTCCAGTTGGTTTAGTAACAATGAAGGCCCCAGGTCTTCAAGAGCAAGTGATCTCCAACTGTGCATCATCCTGCTCCACTCCTCCTTGTGCAGTATTTATGAACAAGTATGCTTTACTGGATCTGATCTATTTATGTCACTGGTAGTCTGGCTGAAAGGAAACCGATCTTGTGCATTAGTTTAGTACTTTCTTACACAATCATTTGGGTAAAGTTTCAAGTTTTGGCTACTGTTAACACGCAACCATACCATTTACAAACAATGTAATTAGTATATGCAGAAAACAGAAAATAAGTCGCAAATCAAAAACTACTTTTATTATTTTCTATTAACATCAATTGTTCATTCTCAACTCTACACCCCACCAAACTCACTCTAATCTTTCACCTTTCTGAGTTTTTTTTCTCCTCCCTTAACGAAATAGCAATCTATGCACAAACATGGGTACCAAGCTTTAAAAGCAGGCCACATAAAGAGAAGGGAAAAAAAAAAGCATGAAACAAGAAAACATGCAAATCTACTGTCACAATCAGAAATGTGGAGCATGTGATAAAATCAGTAACAAATCATCTAGTACAAAAATTCTAGTTACTCCTAAGTAACTCATTTAAGGCCAAAGACAAGAACTACACAGACAAATTGGAATACAGCTTATTCCAGTAAAGCTTTCTATCCTGTAGTGCTGCTGAGATTTCCTTCTATGTTCATAACCAAGCAAAGACAGTTTTGACAATGACAATTTAAATTATGGCACCATTGCAAATGAAACCTCTGCTTTGCATTTACGCTAAATATAAACAACTGCTTATAGGACTTGCTGAGCTAAGGATTCATTCTTTGAAATTTAAAGAGAATGGAGAAATAATGTTGTATTTCTGCAAGTTTCAAGAGAAATGAATTTACCCTTCTGATGCTATTCTGCAACGAACATACATTTCCTTTAGTTAGGTATAGCTTGGGCTGTCACGTAATTTCAAACAATAACACACATATCCTACGGGACTGGGTTTCAAAGGACCCTTGTCTGGAAGGAAATCTCAGCACTGGACATGAAAGTAAAAACCAACGACAAAACATCTTTCTATTACAACACAGCACTTACTTGAAACAGATCCTCTAATTATCCATAACGCAGGATTTGGGAGTGAATACGTCCCTATATTCTTCTACACTGAACACAAATATTTATATTCCTCTGCCATTGCCTTATCCTCTCTGGGTGCTCTTTTAATACCTAGATTGTCTGCTGGGCCTACAGAATCTTTGGCAATGTTCCTTCTCCCAAAATATTGGAGAAAAAGCATTTAAAGCTTAGTTTTATATGTTGTTTCTCAAATTCTCTTTTAGAAATGCTTCCATGCATTTGGCCTGACAGGGTTTATATTCTGCTCTACTTTCCTTATTTGACATAGAACTTTACCTTTGGACTGTATTTAATAACCTCCTATTGTATTTGATAACCTCCTCTGCTCTGTTGTCATATCATCCAGGATTGGTCTGAACTTTCTCAAGGCTTTTGTTTCTGGTTTTGCTTTTGTTAAGTGGTACAGTGATTGCTTTCAGGACAGAAACTGTTAGACAGACATATGATTGCACACTTGAGAATTAAGAATCTAGAATTAAGTAAATTCTAATCACAAACCATTAGCCCTGGGTATGTGATAATTCTACTTCTTCACACTGACTGATGCCCTAAATCACAGTCCTCAGTGATCCTTCCAGTATCTCAGACTATTCCAAAAAAAACCACACAAAATTCTGGTTCTAACTTTTCACTACAGTGAGCTCAACTAGCATTTTGCCAGTGACAAAAAGCACACAATAAAATTGAAAGAGGTTATGCAAGAATTCTTATCAGGTGTAGTAGCAAACCTCAAAAGAACAGTCTGACCCTTGTATGTCACACCACTCAGCTCGGTGTCATCTGTGAATCTGTTGAGGGTGCACTTGCTTCCATGGAATATATCACTGATGAAGACATTGAATAGCACCAGTCTCAGTGCAGACCTGAGGGACACCACTCATCACTGATCTCTATCTGGACATTGACCCATTGACCACTACTTTCTGGGTGTGATCATTCAACCAGGAGTCCACCTCTCTCCAATTTAGAGAAGGATTTTGTGGGGCACCATGTCAAAGGCTTTAGAGAAGTTCAAATACACGACATCTGTAGCCTTCTGTTGTCTACTGATGTAATCACTCCATTGCAGAAAGCCATAAGATTGGTCAGGAAGGACTTGCCCTGGGTGCACCCATGCTAGCTGTCCCAAATCACCTCACTGTCCCGCATGTGCCTTCACAGAGCTTCTAGGAGGGTCTGTTCCATGATCTGCCCAGGCACAGAGGTGAGGCTGACAGATTGGTAGTTCCCAGGGTCCTCCTTTCTATTCTTTTTAAAAATTGGTGCAATGTTTCCCTTTTTCCCATCACCAGGGTCTGCCATGACTTTTTAAATATCATTGGAGAGTGGTTTGGCAATGACATCAGCCAATTCCCTCAGGACTAGAATATACCTCGTCAGGTCCCATAGACTTATGTATGTTCAGGTTTCCCAAGTGGACACAACACAAGCCTAGGCAACAGTACCTCAGCCTCCTCCTCATCTGGCAAGACCGGTTTGCCAGTCTTGTTCATAAGGGGGGGGGGTTTGCTTTCTTTGACCTTTCTTTTCTGAGTGACATACCTGTAGAAACCCTTCTTTGCATTTCTTGCCAAGTCCAGCTCCAGCCATGCTTTGGCCTTCCTGACCCCCACCTTACACAACAAGGCAGCATTCCTACACTCTTCCCAGGATACCTGTCCCTGCTTCCACTGTTTGTCTAAGTTCTAGCCTGTAAGCTGCGACAATAACACAGTTGTTTTATCCAATTTTCCTTAGCTTTTCTTTTAAAAACCTCATTTTTCCCTTTTCCTTCCATGTTTCCTACTGAATATTTAACTTTCCCACCAAGAAGTGCTAAGTACATTCATATTTTACAGTACCTTGCAATAGAAAATCCATTTGAGGCTGAATTTTCTCCACATAACACATGATAAAATCTTTTTTAAGTTTCACATTGAGCCAATACATAGCACACAGCATGCTCAAGGGAACAAACAGTTAGAAATTATTTTGTTTAGAGCACAAGAGCTACAAAAACATATGAAATGCCTGACAGAAATCAGGAGCTTAAGAGCAAGTAAGTCCACAAAGATGTCACACAAAGAAAAAACTATTTGAATACACCTCTAAAAACCTTCTGTCCAAGAAACAGAAGCAAATGAGACACTTGATACAAGAGTGTTAGAAAACAGGTATAATATTCTGCTGTTATAAAATAGCCTAAACATGATAAGAATCAAGACAAGATGTAAGCTCACACAAAATCCAATGCTCAATCCTTCCTGGCAACCAAGAAAGAATGCCTTGTTTATCTCCACATGCCTAAGTGTCGGGCCTTAAAAGCTGCCACCAGCCCCATGTGGCTCCTACTATCAGAAGCTCAAAACCTGGAACCCATCTCAGAGCTTCAAAGAGACTGCAGAGTTCTCACCTACATCCACAGATGTCAGATCTTCACAGAGGAGGCAGAGAGAGAGAAGCAGACTGGAAAACAAAGCACTACTTTTCTAACTTCCGTCAGTTTTCTACATGGGGAATCTGTTCTCTTCAACCTGTCCACCAGCACGTTTTCATTTCCTTCTTCATCTAAAAATTTTTTGCCTTCCTTCCCTTAATATGTGTCATTATTCCCATGGATTTACAAAATTAAAGGATGAATGGCAGCTAATGGAAAGAGATGCCAAAAATAACTTGTTTATTTGAGAGTTTTGTTTGGGGCTATTTATTTGTTTGTTTTGTTGTTTGCATTTTTTTTTTAATACTCACAGCATCTATACTCACAACGTCATGGACACATCTTTTTTTCCTCAAATTAGACCTTGGCTATTAGACTGTTCGATTTTGTTTTTAATAAAGGCAAATAGGAAAGAATGAAATTAGAGGAAAATAAGGAACAAATCTAAAGGTACCACATTTCTGCTCTGTAGGGTGCAAATAGACTCCAAACACACAGTAAGTTTATTAACTTCTATTGCATAGAATGCAGTAGCGTGGAAGTACAGATGAGAAAGTTTCAAACTTGGAAACTGCTGTCTTGTAAAAATGCACTTGACTATGTGTGTCTACCTCACAGTTTGCAACGCTTTATATTTAGGTGTCAGAAAAAATTCATCCTCAACCAAGACATTGAGAATAGCAAGGAAATGTGCTTGTACTTATATTTGAAACTTGACCTCTATTTATTACCTAATTAATCATTAAACTATTTGTCAGTGGCTGAAGTATTACATTCTCCCTAGTTAAAGCATAATTTCAATGTACTGTTATTAGAGTAACTCCTTCCCTTGTAGATTTCCCAAGGAATTAGACATCCTAGTTATGACCTGGAGAACATGCTCCCAAGCACAGGATTTCTACAAAAAAGTTTTAATAACACCTACAAATCATACACACACTTTCAATCAAAACAGCACTGCAAAAATATCTTCACTTCACTAAAATTAATATTTTCTTAAAATTCCAGAAAAATTATTTTGAAAATGGGCAGTTGTAAAACATTCTAATTACAGACATGATCACTTGTTAAAAATGTGAGCACAGAACAAGTTGAAACTAGGCAGATCCAAAAACAGTATTTGTAAAATCCTGTCTATGAACTCTGTCCCAGACTGAAAGGATACTTTCTGAAGAAACAGCTTGAACCTCAATTGTTACTCTGTCTTTCAGTTGTCTTATTATTTGATATAATTCTGTGACCAATGAGTATGAAAATCTGTACAAATCCCCCTAGATTTTAGACAAAAAGTAACTCTATTTGCTCACACTAGCCAACTATCACTTCTGCTTAGGAGACAGCAGCTACTTTTCACAGAAACATTGTTGGGTTATGATATCCTATTATGAAGGCAGAATGTGGTAGGAAACTGCTTCAAATTGATACAATTAATTTAATTTTGGAAAAATTTCTTATCTAGTTTACTACAATACTTTTAGATATACCTTTCCTCTCTGAAGAAAACAAAGTTTAAAGAAATTATTCTAACAGAAATCTTAGGACGGTATCCTTTTACTGCAGTAGATTTAAAGATTCCTCATATTTCATAAATATTTCATAGGGCATTTTACAAAGAAAACATTAATTTACCAGCCTTTTAACCCCACGAGCAATTACTAGAGCTATTAACCACTACGCCTAAAACACATTAGGGCAAACAACCAAGTCTACAAGTATTTTTCTTGGAACTACAAGCTTATAATTCTATCCATTACAAAAAAATAAAAAATATGTCAAGAAATATTAGAGGAGTTCAAAATTTCTCTGTATGTATTATTCATTTCTGATACAGCTGTTATTTCATTGAGATCACTGTAAATGGCTACATGAAGTGATGGCCTGCATGAACAACTCCACGACAGATGTGATAAACTAGATTTACATGTTTTCCTATAACATAAATTCCCTGGATATTTTAACTATACAAAGCTGGAAAATTCTTTCAAGAGCACAGATGCACAGAACTGCAGCTCCCCCAACAGCATGTTATAATACAGGCAGCACATATAGAAAATAGCTTTAATAGAGGGCTTGTTATTACTATGGCAACCACAGCAACTGGTTTTCAAAATGAATAATAGCTCTGTTAGGCACTTCATTAATTTATTTTTTTTTAAATCAAACACTGCCCTTAATCTTCTCAATGGAACAAAGCATTACTCTGAATGCATGCAGAAACAGGAAATAAAGTCCAATCCACTGTTGTAAAAAGAGGGGAAGATCCTTTTCAGAACCTTTGGTAGAAAAGAACAGGAAAGTACATCTTGTCCATTATTTCACATCGAAAGTCGGAGAAGCATAAATAGATGAGGTTGGTGTTAGAAGGTACAGAAAAGCAAGTGAACATAAGATTAGAAACACTAAGGCAAAAGGAAGATTAATAAAACTGCTAAGAAAGACCTACAAGTGAAGCCAACAATGGAAATGATGGTAAGTAATGGAGAATAACTATGCCAGCAGAAGATGTTAAGTGGCATTATAGTTTTTCAGAGTTCTCCCAAAACATTCAATGTCTGTGCATCATCAACCGTAATGCCATTCAAACAGTCTCTAACAAGCTTTCCAAGTAAAACTAAGAGAAAAGCTTTTAAACCCTATTCTGAATGTTTTTTAAAAAATTGTAGCTCTTACTGTTTTAATTATGAGTCTTTACTCCAGTGGTTGCATTGGGAATATCATTTCAGTTCAGCTATACCTTAGGTTCTATTACATCAAATTCCTGTAAAAGGCAAGCCCATAACCTCTAATCCATACAAGTTTCTGTCAGTTAACTGCAAACATGCAAACATCTCCAGAGCAGTTGTCCATTATGGCTAAAATACAGTAATCATGACTTGAAAAGACAGCTAGAACTAATGTCACATCACATGAAGCAGCAGCAGGACACACTTTATACTATATATCAACAAACTGAAAGAAGAATAAGCACTAACATGATCAACTACAAGTAATTCCAGGCTGCAAGGGGCAATAAAGTTCTAAATTATACGGTTGAACTAGGAGCTCAGAGATTAATCACTATGTAGCTCAGTGCAGATAAATTAATGAAGTTGGGAACAAAATTAAGTGCAATTCAATTAATGCATTTTGTAAAGTTATTGAAACTTTTCATCAGCATCAGTTTGGCAAGCAATTTTAAAGGACATAACAGATTGTTGTTACAGAACACTGTATTTATGAGCCATAAATTAAAGGTAATTACTATGTTAAATCAGGTTTAATATAAAACTAGACTGGATGTGAGCACAAATAGTAAAATCCTACTTTTCAAGTTGTTGCAACAATACAGATTCCCACTGTGATGAGAACTTTTCTTTCTGAATTTAATTTCTAGAGAACCGTCTTACAATTCTTTTATTATAGTACACACAGGCAACTAGTTATTGTTATGAGATAACTTGAGATAACATCATTTTTAATTCCTGTAAAACTATGTAATTATTTTCTGCCATCAGATATCAAGAGTTTGGCTATCCTTTACATGTTCTGTAAGACTTCACAGCAATCTACTAATTGTATAGCAAAATACTACCTAAGAGAGCGCAAGATTCAGCAGCTACTGGTACTCTATGAAATCTCTTTTTTGAAATTTTGTTACAATGAGGAAAAGAAATAGATGAGGTTTAAAAAATGCAATGAGAAGTGCTGTTGAATGTGAACATGACACAGCAATATCAATAAATTTAAGATGGGAATGCCTTACCATTTTCATGGGTGCTTTTACAGAGCCTTCTATTATTTTTATCAAAGTAGTATGCTAAAACTTCCATATATTATTTTGTTCTACTTGGAGTATGTCATGACTAAGTAGTAAGAAAAGTGACCTTAACAAGCAAAACAGCTTTACAACTTAAGAAATTAGTTGGTTTGACTCTAAAAAAAAATTATATACGTGTTATGTTGCATAACAGTAGCATTACGACATTGTGAAGCCTTATTAAATCAGAAAAATACAGTACACCAAGCTCACTGTTGGTTGTTGCTTGTTTCTGACATCCAATTACATACTCATTAGACATATAGTGTAAAAAAATCAGAAAATTAGTTGATTTTAAGATAAAGAAGGAATTAAGTAAGTGCTTTAATAGGCTAATTTTTAAATTGATATTAAAACACCCATCATACAACTGCTATGCTGAGGCTGCAACAACTTGTTTGTTGATGTCATCTGATTTTATGAACATAATCTGCTTACATTGTTTACACATGTAAACAGCTCCCCAAAACATTGTGCAAGACTACTTGAAAGCACAAGTTGAACAAATTTAATAGAATTGAACTTTAATTGGAAAACTGACAGACATAGAAGTACTGTTCCTCTATGTACAAAGTGTCTGTTGAAGGAAAGAAATTTCTTCCCAGAGACACTCTCTCTATGCTGCTTTGTTACAGTCCCATCCCCTCCTCTTAAAGCAACCAATTGTTCGCAAAAGATTCTGCAATCCCACCTTCACTCAGTGACAGAAGCTCCACTGCAAGGAAGGACAAGGCGTGAAATTAAGTAAGTCTACATCTTGACTGCAAGTCAAGCATAAGCACAGGCTGATTGCACAAAACAACTGCTGCAAATTGTTCCTTCTGAATAACCTGGCATGCAGTACCAGGAGTGGGAGGCTACACAGACACACAGACCCTGCAGTCCACTCTGCAGTTGTCTACTAAAACCAGCAATACTACCAACAGTCCTATCCTGCTTCCTGAATTTGCATTCAGTACACCTAATGTGATCTAATTGACGGGTCAGTCCTCAAGTCCCTCACCAACCAAAACCGCTTGTTACAACAGGCTCCTTCCATCAGCCCACATTTCTTGCAGTAACATGCTTCTACTTGTTTAGCAATTTTTGTTCTGTAACTAACTTTATGAGACTATCTCCCCATTCTTTGCATTATTTTACTACTTGAAGGTAAATTGCTAGGGCCATTGAATACCTCTCTCTTGCAGCACAAAACATATACCTAGAAGAAACATTTTTATAGGAATAGGGTTTTTTTCATACAGCTAACTGCTCTTGAGATCCAATTCACATTATTCTGTCCCCATTTATAACATAGGTAATAACATAGCAATAGTCAAATAAAAAGTGCCAAATGGAAGTAAGGCATATTATTTGCATGTATTTATTATACAAACAATAAAAATGCCTGCAGGACAGAGAAGTGTCTTCGGAGGTCTTAAAGGAAGACACAGAACAATTACTAGGGCAATTATAAATTATAAGCATGAGTTGATTAGTTCAGCTCTACAAAATATTAAAAATTAATTAAGGGCACTTTTGAGCCATGGAAATAAGCTCTTTATTCATAAATAAAATAATCTAAAAATTAATTATTTTATATTCTGAGAATTCTGGGGTGTTTTTTTCAATTCCTTTCCTAGTTCATGTTCTCAGATAATGCCTCGCTCTAATAACCATTTGTATACGTAAGCACCTGCTGGACAAAACTGTACATTGAAACTTTGATAATGACTCTGTCATTATATATTTATGTAATATTTACCAGTGGATTCATATCCCAATTACAGTCTATACCTGGTATATTATTTGATGGGGTTGGTAGAACCTACCTATTTCCACAAGTTCACAACATCCAACCTGTGGACCAAACCCAACTTCAAAATCTGTTGGTGGCTAAAATAATCTTCACTTTCAAATTTATACACATAGTCCATCATTTTGAGAGTTTTCTTGTGAAAGAACACATTCTTTCACAACCTTTAGCTGACATACAAGACTAACATTGTATTTTACACTGTCTTTATAGGATAATGATTATTCAAACGTGACTGAAAGGATTTCAAGGTCATTTGTATTACTTTGTGTTCACAGTTAAAGCTGATTTCTTATGTTATGATAAGCGAAAAGTCTTGAGCTGAAAATGTGCATGACATGGCTACAGTTCCACAGATTAACTTTATTTTATATTGCTTTGAAAGGACTTGTCGCATAATCTATTCTAACAATATGCAAAACTATATCAAGGAAACAAGACAAAAGAAATACTTTACTTCTCTTACTTCTAAGCAAAACAAATACTAATACTTGCAGAAATGAACAGAAATATTTGCAAAAATGTCTCCAAGTCTTACTAATTCAATTCATCATGAAAACCAAAACCCAAGTCTCTGTGGATCTAACACAACACAGACCCACAAACACCACAACACCACACACACACAAACAGAATAAGCCAGTTGCAACAGAATAGGTATCTGACCCTACATTATTCAGTACAAATTTTAGCTTGGAGCCTGTTGCCTAGTTCTACCTTAGTCCATTTACAGTATTGCTCTGAAGAAAAATAGGAAAAAAAAAAAAAACACTCCAACAAGAAATGAAAAAAACCACCACACATAATACACAACAGTTTCCCAGTGTAATGTTGTCATTATAAATCAAGAATTCTTCTTAAATACAGTCTTCATTGTAGCACAGAGCTAAACCAAGCATTTTCCAAAAATGCATACTTTTAAAATGCATATGCGCAGGTACACACCAGATTCCAATGAACTGTACATATGGTAATAAGTATATACATATTTGCATGTATACATGCATAGACACTTTCCCAAATATATACCAATAATGTAGTCCAAGCACTACTATCATATATGATCTACTCCTAATAGCTTCATGACCAAGAGTTTGCATGTCATCAATAAAATTTATTTCTTTCACTAAGAAAAATCATTATAAATATATATATTCACACAACTTCAAATTCTGTACTGATTGCTTTGCACAGCAAGAGAAAGAACAAGCTTCCTAAAAACAGACCTAGAAAAGGCATTATTTAGTGATTTGTACAGGAAATAATACTGAGAGCTTACTAAATATTTTTCACATTTTAATATCAAGCAAACGTACTCAAATTTCATATCCTATATTTCAGTCTGAGATTTATGAAGTTCAATAGGGAAAAAAACAAACAAACCCAGTTTGTTTAAAAAACACTGACTAAGCTCACCATCAGCAGGGTGATTGCACTGCTACTAAGACTGGAAATTTTCTTGCAAAATTATTTTACTTTAATCCGATTAATAAATCTGATTTACTGGGAAAGTATTCCCAACTAATTAGACAGCACAAGCAAAATGGATAGTTTTAAATTAAACTCTGTCTTCTGACTTTGTAACCTTACGTAACAAAGATTTTTACCATTACAATATTCTTAAAAACTATGAGTTTTCATCTCAGTCAGTCACATAACTCATAACATCTGTTAGATCAAAGGGAGAAAAAGTGATATTTGATTATCATTTTTGAGCTCATGAAAAATGTGTAACATTTTAACACCTCACTTTATGCACAGTTGCATTTCATAAGAATGTCCTATAACTCACTGAAGTGCTAAGTCTTGTCCAGTTCAGATTGTTTCCACAGTTGCACTTTGCTAGCATCAATCTCACAAAAAGACACAGCACAAAAAGAAAAAAAAAAAGCCACAACTTGGACTACATTACACTGAAGAAGTACCATGACAACTACCGAGCAGGAGACACCAATTCAAGACCTGCAAACATGCAATTTCTACTTCCTTCTGTAGTAGATATCCTGCAGATATCTTCCAGAATGGTCTACCTCAAAGACATTAATTATTTTGCCATAAACTTCTCCTTCTAATCACAAAGTTCTCCATGCAGTACACTAATTCTACTTACTCCAGATTTTCACTTGGGGTACAAGGCCATTTGATTCTGTGATACCCTCTCAGCACTTGTATTGACTATTCAGCAGCTAAAATCCAGTGCACAAAGGGAACAGTCAAGTTATCTGACAATACATTTGTTTTCACATTAGCATGTTGTCAGCACTCACAGATGAGACACAGAACTACTGTATCAGCCTGTGAACATGAAGAATGCTCACTGAGTAGACAAGCAGCAATACTTACACGCCTCATCGTCTCTCACATTTCTATTTATTTCTAAGCATGAAAATCACTCATACTCCATGCTGTTCCATTATCAGGCATTAACAATACGCACAGCTAATTATACTTTGGGTTTTTTTCTCCAGAGATTAGTCTAGTAGGAGGAAATAATTTGAGAAAGAACAAGAAGCCATCGAACACCCTACATATTAGAAGGATGTACACAAATCACTTATTAAAGTGTGAATATTAGAAGCTTTCAATTTTATTCCGTCTTTCTTTTGCAAGATCAATTCTAAATGTTGAAAGGATTAGATCCTAACCAAACAGTCAGGCAGACAACACATCAAACAGGAAAATTCTATAGCTTAAGAATAATTTAGATGTATTTCATAGCTCCTATAAGAAACACTCACCAAGATCTGTATTGGGGCCAGCAAGTAGCTGCTTAAATTTGTCTAATCGGGATGCTTCTCTTTCAGTTAATGCAGGAGTAACTGAGGTGTTGTAGTCTCCCATCCCACTCACCAAGGGAGGTGTGGACGTTTGTGGAAGTGACTGTGATCTCTGCATGGAAGAATTTTCACTTGCATTATCTGAGGGGAAAAAGAAGCAGCTAGCAGTTAGCCTCAGCTAGTAAGAAGGCTACTAATCACTTGAATTCTGTTTTTGAAAAATGCAAACTCAAGTACAGCATAAGTTTGGACTTCAAATTACTTTGATATAGCAGAAGCAGCATTCCTCTTTCAAGCAGTATTCCCCAATTAAAACACCTAAATGAGAGATCATACTAACATCAAGGCTAATGGGTTTCTAAAAATCTCTGTATTCCCAAAAGCTGCTCATATTCCCCTTGCCATTCTTTAAAAAAACAAATTGAGAAAAAAACAAACTGAGAAATCACTGCAATTGGTTACTTTAAAGCTTATACATAAACCACAGACCAGATCACAAGAGTGAATTTCCCAGTCCACATGCATGATTTTCTCCAATTTTTCAATATATTTTATACAGTACTATTTTAATAACAATTTTTCACGTTATCGTTACTATTAATTGCATACATCTTGGTGCATCCAACCAGTAAAATACATTCAATAGTGGAAGTTCCTTCCAAAACTGAAGATTTATTAAGGCTGAAAACAAAGGAAGTTTAATTATTCTTGCCTCACATGTACTTCTCTCACACATACATTATGGTTTAGTATGGCATGCAGTCTCTCCCTCAAACAAATCAATGTTAATAAACAGTATTCTCCTGTGGTATTAAGAAAATGTTGGGAAGTGGCTACTGTTTTACAGGGCAAATATTATAGCTCTCTTCATTTAACTTTCAACATCTTTTTCACTTTTTAATATACCTGATGCACTCGCTGTATGACCTTCACTGACTGATTTAACAAGCCTATTATCACCACATGCAACTGAAGTCAGCTGTGCAAATTCCTCTTGTTTTTCTTCCTGTAGATGTTCTTCCTGAAATTTATGCTGTTCTTGTAGCTTGCTGTGATTCTGAATTACTTTGTGAGCTGTTTCCATGACCACTTCTGTATTTAAGTTTTCAGCAGCTATTGCTAACAGTTCATCATCATCATCCCCAAGATCCCAGGCATCACTTGTGTTACTTTCAAATTCTTGGAAAGTGCTGACTTTCTTCAGTTTCACTGGAGTTGTAGGAGGCTTTGAACCTGGTTTTACCAAGCTGTTCAAAACCAAATAAACAATATTTAGAAAACTAGTAATGAAGCTATGAATAGGACTAAAAAGCAAAAGTACATACTCGATACTATATAGGTAGAAAATATTTATCTCCCTGCACTCATGTTACTGCTACATCCATCCATGATAACACACAGCTGAAGAAGTCTGAGAACAAGGGCTGTAAAAACTGACTCTTCTTCGCTTTGAATAGAAGCTGAACAAATCTTTCCTTTCCTTGTGCAAAGAAAACAAAAAAAAAAGACCAACCCCCAAGTCAAATAAAAGGATTACCACTAAAATAGCTTACAAAAGAGACAGGACACATTGCACTGCTCTTGCTTCATAAATTTCTGTAGAGGTTTCATCCCTTTCAATGCAACTGCTGTATAACAGCACAGGAGCCATAATCAAGTCATGGTCTACTCCTAAGTCATCATAAGCAATCATGCAATACAACCACTGTCATAAACAAATCAAGTCTCACCTTAAACTTATTAAATCTATCATTCCTCCCTATTCAGGCATGCCAGCGTGGATTTGTTTCAGAACTTTGCTCTTCCCACAGGCAAGATATCTCCTCTACTTACTAGTCTAAGTGGACCCTGATCAGCTCCTAACCTTTTGTCCCTCTATCAATGTGCAGTGTGAGATATGAACCAATATCACTCCCTCACCTGGCACTTGGTCTCACTGAAGATAATGCAGAGCAATTACATCTCCCTTCAGAATTCAGTGAATAAGGTATAAAATTCAGAAGGTTTCTTAGTCTGCTCTCAAAAAATAAAAAAGTTACTGCCAGTATCTTAACTGAGCTTTTCACAGAATGGGTCAGGTTGGAAGGGACCACAGTGGGTCATCTGGCCCAACCTCCCTGCTCAAGCAGGGTCATCCTGAACACATGGCATGGAACTGTGGCAATACCATTCTTGAGTATGTTTCTGACCATCCCTGTCTTCCCACCTGTGCTAGTTTATCATTTTTTCTGTTACAATAAGGCAGGCAGAATTGCAACTCAGAAAAAGCTCTCACGGAGTCCTCATACAACTTCAGTAGAGTTTCTGTTACATGTTACAGGGAATATCTTCCCTAACAGGTGCTATAACACTTACTCTTTGGCCCAACTTGTCATCACTGTCTAAAACAGCAAGGTCTTCCTCCAATTCTGCCATTTCAAGCAATAAGCTTCTAGTTTTTGTTACTCTTTATGAGTCTGTATATTGAAAGAATTAATCCCATTTCTTTTACTTCAGCCCTCAAAATCACACATTTAAACTGCCTTCAACTCTGTATTATCTGAAAATTAACCAGAATTTTTACTTCTTGTACCATTTTAAAACAGCCCTTGAAAAGAAGTCTAGTAGAAGCACAAGGTCCTTCCAAACCAATATTCGTCCTTATAACACTTTTTTTTGTCCTTATCATAATTTCCCATGTATAGGGTATTTCAAATAAATATTAAAAGTTGGTTATCTGCGTTAGTTAAGAGCTGAGCTCCCAATGTGGTAAGCATCAGGAAGTCACAAAAGAGAAGTCAGAACAGGGAAGTCAAGATTATGACTAAAACTGAAAAAGTAAGATTAACAACAAACTTAACAGCCAACAGGGGGAAAAAAAAAAAGAGATGACAAAATAACTGGAAATCCAAAATACCTGGAATATTTAAATAACAGATTAACTTACGTTCCATGCAATAATGGATCAAAAGGTGGATGCTGAGCTCCATATACATGTTGAATACTAAAGGAAAAGAAAGAGTTATCACAAAAGTAATAAATATTTGGAGGGTTTCTGTGTATTAAATAGTAAATAATAAACAGAATTGAAATGTTCCAACAGTTTTCTCTTTCAAAGAATTCCACATACCACCAAAAATAGCGAAGTTGCAATTCATGTGCATACTAAAATGTTACTTAATAAGAATCATAGATTTGCCAAATAGGAGATCTTTGTGAGAACTAAACCAACTTAGTCTATCTTATTTTTCTGACCAGGAATTAAAACAAGAAATAAGTTAACTCTGCAGTAAGAATCTACATTGCTTTAAAATTCTCTTCTCTGATTCATCATTTCTTCATTTGTCTCTTGCAAAAAAAATTAATTCTCAAAGAAATATCTGTAAAGATTTAATCTTCTGTGTACCCTTGTCACCCAAAATCCAAACAGACAATTCTTAACCACTACTAAAGTAAAAGGATGACAAATTCAAAGAAAAATGCAAACGGTGCCATGTTAGAGAATAAAAGCCATAGAGGTATTAAAAAATATTTTGAAACAAATAGGCTTCCAAAGATAGATTTATTCACTACAGTGTCTAACATAAAACAGCATGTTATTGTGTGAAAAACAAAATTCCCTACAAACTAAAAGTTCATTATCTCCCAGTTATCAGCTATAAAATTATTTTTAACTAAAATACTCCACAGAAAACACATCAAATTTACATATGGCTTCATAATAGCAATTATTACTACAAAATTCTGATTGTAAGAGAAACAAATCATATGCAACATTAGCATCTACCTAAACCTGTACCAAAAACCTCATAAAAGAAGATAAACATGGCCTCCTGACAAATAAAGAACAATCTCCAGACCAGAAATATAAATAAGTCCAAGCTTAGTAAACCTGAGATAGAACCAAGTCAAAAAAACTGTAGTCATAACAAATTTTAAGAGAGGCTTTGACTCACAGGACAGGGGCAGCATTAACAGTAGTGAAATTAGCCCTGCAGTGACTAAGAATGGTAGTTTATAAAAATTCTGATGATTTTTATGTGATTCGATGGAAAAAAAAAGTCAGTCCACCACCAGGCTTTCCACATGACTGTATTCCATGCTCTCCACAGTCAAGTCTCTGTGTTTCTTGCTCTACCTTCACATGAGGCTCAAGTGTCACTGTCCATTTCCACACAGAATCTGCCTTTTCCTTACACTGCTCTATCAATACCCACAATGGAAATCCACACAAATATAAAGCAACAACAATCCTCTCCATGCCATAAAAAAAAAAGAAATGAAAATCAAAAGCACATTCTCCACAGTGTCCTTGTTTTGCCACACGCCTGCAGTTGCCTGCAAATTAACTGCACCTATTCATAGACCCTGCGCAATGGAGAAGAGTCAAAAATGTTTTACCCTCAAGGGACCCAGCAAAGTTACAAAGTAAAAGGCTTAGAGGAACAACAACAGCTGGACTGAAAAAGTTAGTTTATAACTAGAGAAACAAAGCCATTTCCAGTCAGGGCTTATGGGTCACTGAAAACGTAAGAAGGTAAATGATGAGCAGGATGTGTTGTTGAATTCAGGTAAATGGTACAAAGTACAGAGAACCACAAATACACACCATTCTTACAAAAAGAACATAAAAAAACTGCACTGTGAGAACAGTTCAGGGATAAGAGCAGAGAAGGTTATCGCTAAACTATCATCTGAACATGCATTCCCAGCCTGATATAATGGTCACGAGAGTTCAGAGAAGCTGAAGCCCTGGAAAGCTTTGAATGGGAGAATATGTCTTTTAGTTCTTTGCAACGACACAACGACTGGTCTGCTGCTCACATTTCAGGAAGACCGTCGAGAAACTGATGATATTCGGAAATATCCGACAGAAACTAAAAGTTGTCTCTATGCCCAGAAAATCCACTTTCCTGCAAAGCATTTAAAAAACACCACAACTTGTATCAAGTTTCAAAATATCCTGACTTGTACCGCTGCCGAGAGCCAAACACGTTCTCCCACTCAAAATCTCCCGGCGAACCAATCCCCAGAATCACGCTGACTCTTTTAACCACGATGTCAGGCTGGGAGCGCACATTCAGATAATTATTTAACAATTTGTGATACAAGTTATAACTAACTGTTACTGCGACCACCAGCATCTCCCCCAGGCCCCCGGGGGTGCCCGCGCCGGGAGGCTCCGGGCGAGGAGCTCACAAGGCACCGGGCTGGAGCAGCGACCGACCGCGCACGGTCCGTGCAGGGGGGACACATGGGACCTGCGGGGTCCCGCTGAACTGGGCAGCAAGAACGCGGTGTTGTGGAGGCAGCGATGCCGGACGGCCAGACGGGGCAACGCCACCCCCCGCGGCCCAGCACCGCCGTCCTGGGCCCCGACCTTCCCGCGGTGCCGCTTACCTGCCCGGCACCTTCGCGCCGCTCCGCTTCCAGAACTGCTTCCTGCCCCCGTCGCTCGCCATGGCGGCGTCACCTCATCCCCGTCCGCGCCCGTGGCCCCGGCCCGGCCCCGCTGCCTCAGGCTTCACTCCCCGCCATGGCCTTCCACGGGAGCGGCACTGAGCGCCGCCATCTTGGCACACGAAAACACCACTGCTCCTCATTCGCCCCCCGGAGCGGCCGGAAGTTTAATCCAATCAGAAGTGAGATTGCTGCCGGGTGGGTCCGGCCGGGCCAATCGCAGCGAAGGGGGGCGGGGGGCGGGCGGTGGCGGCCCTGGCCCCGGCCCCGGCGCCGGCCTGGCCCCAACCACCGGCCCGGAGGTTCCCCCTCGAGTGAGGTTTCACTTCGTGGCATTCCGCGTATGAATGTTTTTAGACTTTAATCCTTTTCGATTGAACCATACAGACTAATTCTTCAGCGTACTCATTAGAAAGAAATGCAAAACTCGCTGCGTCCGTAGAAGGAAACTTTAATGGAAGAGGACATCAGTTTATAACAAAATCCATCATATTTTTTTTCCACTTTACCTTTTACAATTATTTCCAATTATTGAGCCAGTTACTGGGTGGGGGCTTTAACCTTTCTCTGTTTTAAAGTTCTCCAATCATTGTACGCACTTCATTTATGGCTTTGGGATGATACGAGGCTGATAGTGTTTATATGTCTCTGTAGATTTCTCAGCAATTCTGGTCCAAGGATACATCATTTCTGCCAACAAAATAGGTATGGGTTAATGTTGTTCTTTGGAGTATGGCTCCTGGGAAAACAGTGGTGAGTTACAGGGGTTTTCTGTCCTCTGTGGGATTTACTTTTGGGATTTTTACTTCTAAGAGCTGACAAAAATAAAATGTCTCATAGATCTTTCTAGATCACAGTCCACAGGTGAAAGCTGTAAATTCAATGCCACTTATAGATAAATATGCTATGGGTAGTATGATCTATTTGTGTCCTTTAAATAGGATCCCTCTTAAAATTCTGAACCTGGAGTTTTATCAGCATTAAAGAAATACACAAGAAACATAAATGTAATATGATCTATGTCTATTAGCTAAAGTGAAGTGGAATCTCCAAAATCATGAGTGGAACTTTGCTTGGTCGTAGCAAGATAAATTTAAATTAGACCTGCTGCCGTTAGAATACAAAAATGATGTACTTTCAGTTGTGACAGTCAAAAATGTGATAAATCCATAAAGCATTCTACCATTAGCATTAATATGGATGTTAAAACTGTGTTTCAGTTCTTTCCATTTGTTCATTGTTGATATTTGTCAAAGGGAAATGTAGTTAGATTAAGACTAGACAGCCCCAGCCATCTGTCATCCTTGTGACAGTTGACCTGGATTCTGAAGTGACGCCGTTTAACTTTTGTGTCAGTCTGGTGCAGCCACGTGGAACTTCATTTTAGCAGAGGAGGTTTTATTGAGTTATGTAATCAGGTCAGTACAACCTTAACTTCATTATTAAGTTTTCATTATATTCAGTGTATGTTACCTTGTCTTTAAGCTTTTATTGTGTTGCAGAATTTTGTACTGGAAACAACTAACTATTGCATTGGTTGTTCATGTGAATAAGTCTGACCTGCAAATGGAGCTACTCTTGTATCAAGAACTGCAAGGGCATTTGTCTGCTACTGTGGAGGGCTGCTGCCAGTTTAGACCCGTGGGCTGAAGTCTCACAGAGCTGGACTGGGCTCTCTCTGCTGTTGACTTTCTAGTAGGCAAGGACACTGTTTCCATTCCCTTTCCATTAACTTTTATATTTTCTCCTTACCCCATGTTTTATTTTATCTCTTACACAAACCTGTGTTCTGGAAATGCAAAATCCGGAAGGAGGAACCTTTCAAGACCTCATCATTAAGTTGGGTACAATTGTTTATGCCCATAACTCAAGGTGATCTGACCACAAAGAGTGTGTCCTTGAAGAGGGCTTACAAAATAGTACTGACTTGAGTATCACAAGAAGCAATACAGTACTTGGAAGGAGAATGTGGTCTGAACATGTATTTTAGCAGTGGTCCTGCTTAACTTTTCTGCTTATGGATATGTGACATGGGCAGCTGAGGCTGTGTACAGGTTCCACTGTTCCACTCCTTCTGTTTGAGAAGGAGATCTGCCAGAGTCCAGGTGCGCTCAAGGAGCACAACAACGCTGCAGTCACTGCTGGGACTCACTGCAGCCAATGAGCACAGTCTTCAAGAGCATCCAAACACCCAGATCAGCTATTTCAAAGTCTGCAAAACTGTATAAACTAAGCTCTGCCTTACTTGGATGGCAGTAATTTTTCAGTTACCACTTGTATGGGAATTTTTGTTATTTCAGAGCAATAAGAAATTTTTAAATGTCTGCTGTAGTATTTGTTCTGTTTCATGCTGTTTGCATGCACGAATTTATAGTTAAGAGGAGGTCTGTTGCCAGTATGGTCAAATAATGTATTAAGCTACAGAGAGGTTTGTGGACATCTTTCTTTTTTCCTTTTCTCCCTTTTTTTTAACATTTTTTTTCCTTTTTCCCCTCCTTTGTTTTCTTTTTTCTTGACCATTTTTCAGAATCAAGTAACTGTGTACAGTTGGTAAATATTATTGAAGATGCTCAGGAATTTTCTCTATGTTCTAAAATGTACAAATGTTGCCATGCTTTTGGCTGATCAGAAATGGGAGTGTTGTAGCTTGCACTAGAAATGTTTTGAACAAAGTAGACACTGAGATGTTTGTTTAGTGTGGTAGCTGGTGGGCTGTGTGGACAGGTACCAATTTGCTTTTCAGCTCTGTTCTGGAAAGCTTCTGCTGGTACAGCTGTGCTGGTGTGGTTACACAGGTAGACTTTTCTGTGCAGGTGCAGTGCATTTTGGGAAAAGAACTCTTTCTGATGATAGATGAGAAAGTATGGATTGATGCTAAACACAAGTAACTAAGCTGACAACAGCACTCCCCTGCTAACTTAGCTGCACTCAGACCAGGAGGATTTGCTGATAAAGTTGTGTAAGCTGGGGAGTGCTTTTTCCTGCTTATCCTTGCACTGCTGTGTCAGCAACACTCTGCAACGTAGACGCAGCTGCGAGGGGTGGTTTAAACTCACCCTACAAACTGACAAGGCCACGTTTCTCTAAATGCATTTTTTTGTTTGCTTTAATGAATAAGGGAAAAAAGTGAATTCAAATGAGACTTCCATGTTGAAGCATTATTTTCTGCACAGTTTTGTCACCTTAACAAACTAGTGGAAGTGATTTTGAAAGTAGCACACAAGGCTTTCTACGGTGGCTGGTCATTGTTTCTGTTTGGTCCATGGTCATGCCTTTCTACCAAGCCGTTGTATCCATGTACTTTATTGTAATATCACAGAAGAAACAGTTCTTTAAAGTAAAACTGAGCAAATGGAGTGAAGTTGCAACCTAACCCAAAATCAGAACTCTGGTAGAATCAGAGAGAGGAAGACAACATTTATTTATCTTGGGTAGAAAACAATCCCAGAGTGTGCAGTACTTGGTTCTTGGACAAAAAGGTATGAGGCAGGATAAGATAAATGGGGTAAGCAATCATGTAGAACCTTGGAATAAAGAGCAAAGGGATGTTAAAGAAGAGGGATAGGCAATAGCTGGATTCAAAGATGTTAGACATGGTCCAGAAAATCACATAGTAACAAGACCTCTTTCAGGATAGTGCAATTTTTCTCCACAAAATTGGAGAGAGAAAAGAGAGAAGGAATCAACATTAGAGAGTAATAGCCAGGAAGAGTCATCACTGAAGATAAGCCATCATCATAGCATTTTGTAGCTTTCTTTTCTAAGTGGCCCTTCCTATTACACGTGAATTGAAAAAGATTTTGAAAATAAAAGCAGATTGCCAAAATACATTTACAGTGGTAGTGCACATGTATGGAATCATGCAGACTCACACTCTGTATTCAATATCACTGAAAGAAGGCTGTGACACAGAGAAATAAATAAATAAATAGATAAATATGTGCTGGGTTTGAGTAAATGTCTTTGTCTTGTTTCTTCTTCTAGAAGACTGATAAATGTGGGTAGTTTTCAAAAGTTTTCAATCACTAAGATATTAGTGACAGTGCTCATGTTTACATTTCATGCATTTTAGGTGAAGGTTTTTAGTTTCATTTTTGTCTTTGTCAACACAGCAACTGACACGGTCTGTTGGGCATAGTCTGGAACAGCAATCCTTGTCCAAGAAGTGATTGTTCACCAGTAGACCAGTCTATGGAAATGCTTTTTCCAGGAGTCTGATGCAATATGTCGTTGAGGCTTAAATGACTCAGAGAAGGAAGGGCACTTTGTAAGTGGAAGTACGGGGTAGAAGACAGGGAGGTTGGCAAAAGCAACAGATCCTCTTTCAAACATATTTCTAGTTCCTTGAAATTCCACCTTATTGTGCCTACTGTACATACAGTGAAGGTTTAAACATAGCATTACAGCATGACAAAACTTCAAACACTAACAGAAATAAATCAATGCATATTTGGCTCTGAGCCATGATAATTCACTTCTGTTCATTGTTACATTAGAAACTTACTTTCTTTAACTGATGTAGTTCATATGAGTTTCTGAATTTCACATTCAACTTGCGATCAGAACAAGGTGAAAAGCAAAATCACTGGAGCATTAGTTTGTATTTCCTGAAGCTAAAAGACCTTGAGATATTCGGAGAACTTTAAAGATGCCAGAAAACCTGCTTGGTACTGCACCTTGATGAGGAAATAGGCAACACCAGTTCTCTAAGGTCACTAGGAGTAGGCAGCTTCTTGGAACCAAGGCAAAGAACCACTTTTTTTTTCTTTTTTTCTTTTTTTTTTTTGGCAAGTCACAACAAATAGCAAAACTATTGCTTTATCTAAAACTTGGACATAGAATAGGGCAAAATGTAAAAGATGGGTGTCTGGAGCTTTTCTGAAGCTACAAATTGTCTTTTTTTTTTTTTTAATATTATCTGTAATGTACTGGAGTGCAAAACTAGATTTGGGCACGTAATATGAGAGTGAGTAAGGCTCTCAGATCCTTTAGGTTTCTGTTTAAAACAGCCATAGTCATCTTGCTATGTGCCTCACCTTTTTTTCTTCTTTTCACAGTTTGTGTTATTTAATTTTTTTCAAGAAAGTACCTGAAACAAAGTGTCTTGTAACTTTAAGGAGGAATTCTACAGCAAATTTAGGTGCTTTGGTTCAACCACTCAGTTTTGGTCATTTTTATTTTAATGTACAACTTAATCTCAAATTTCTTGAAAAACACCAGAAACAGAAATATTTCTCAAAATTATTTGTTTTTTCATTATTTTGGTTCATTCTCTGGATGTTTCTTCTCCTGTTTGATCCACTGTTGTCAGAAGATGTATTCAGCACGGAGACATTACATTTGGCATGCCACTAGCATCAATCGTGTCCTCGGACTCTTTCTTTATTTGGTCAAAAACTGCCATTTAGAAGTGAATCTTTAACTCCTCCCATGTTGGTAAGAAGAATGGAGACATGATGATACAGAGAAATTTCAAAAGATTATCTTCAGTGGATATTTTCAGGTGTTATCAAGCTTTGTGTTAATTGGTATCTACAGTTTATCTTGAGAGCATATATTTGGTCTCTCACAATATTGATGACTGACTGCTGCAGGGTTTGGTTATTGGGTTTTGGGGCTTGGCTTTTTTCTCTAGCCTTGCCTTTGACTATCCAGCTTCATCACGAGTGTTTTGATTGTTTTTCCTTGGATCTCTGTATCCAAGTCTACTGACATCTCTTTTCATGCCTCAAAGCCACTGTTAATGCATTTTTCATGTCATTTGTATCTGTTTAAAAGATTGGTTTTTGTTGGTGTTTCTTGAGGATAGCAAAGCCTTTACCATGCTATTCAACCCCATTTATCTCTCAATTAATTTCTCTTGCATCCAAATGTATATTAGAAGGTAAATAAGTATCACCGTTTGCTTTTTAATCCATTTCAGTTTCTCTGCAGAGCAGTTGAAATGTACACTTGAACTGAAAAGAGTCTTATTCACTTCTTTCTTAGTGTTCCACATATTTTCAACATTGAAATCCTATTAATACAGTTTCTATAGAAGAGGATTAGTGGTAGAGTGAGTTCAGGAAGTGTAAGATGAATGAAAAATACAGGGTAGGCTATAAATTTACAGCTGGCCTTGCAGTGTGTTGCATAGATATAATTTCCAGAAATATCTTTAGTATAATACATTGTAGTTATTATTATTCTTCAAGTCAAAGTGAATTGTATCAAAGTCATGTTTTCTTTTTCTGAAAGAGGAATGGAGTTTGCTACTTAAGAGGTAAGTCTATATCAGGTCTCATTAACTATCCGTTATTGAATTTTTATTGCTGTTTTTGTCATTTGTGTATGCTTTTGTTTGAATGAGAGCAAATGTAAACATGAGAAACAAGTATAATGAAGATATTGCAGTGGGAGTCCTAGTAACAGAATCTTTCCAGCATGACTTTCAGTGGAAAAGAGTTACTGAGTGCTCTTGGGGTATTGTTGGCTGAGCTGCCCATTTTATTAGTGACAGTGTTGGGAAGGTTAAGGATTTAGCAACAGAGAGGCTGATAGCTTTGTGACAGAGACATAAGAAAAATTATTGTGCAAAGAAAATGGAAGTCACTCCAGATATTGGGGCGAAAGTACATTATAAAGGTAACAAAGTATTTTTTACATTTGCTTTTAAGTGTTGCTGCTCCTTGTCCAGGAGGTATATCCTGTTAGTGAATTGGATTTACAAAGTACTCATTAGCTGAAGATGATAAATGTTTTCCCATATTTAAGAATGGTTGTGGAAATGGAAAAATAATCAAAACCTGCAGTTCTTTTTAGACCTTGTTACTTTTGAGAAATGGGTAGGAGTAGTACAAGGTTTTCAGCTAAGGGGAAAAAAGAAAACTCAGACTAAAAAGTGAGAATTAAGTATTTCACTATTCATATCACTTTCCTGTATAACACAGCATGTAGCATCATATTATAAAGTAATAAAAGAAAGAACAGCTTAGCTTCTAAACCTTGAAATGAAAATTTGCAATTTTGCTTGAATGGTCTTGACAGTTGTTTCAAGACTGGCAATCTTAGTGCAGGGAATGAACTGAGAATACTGATGTAAAACAACCAGAGAATCTCTGAGTTTTGAAGAAAAAATGATAAGGCGATCACAAGCAGCTCCTCAGAAGTTAAAGCCATTTTAAATAGAAAGAGCTCAAAGGATTAATCTCTTCTACTGAAATCCTGAAGTATAGTGGTAATAATTCTAGTATGCATGGTCATTAAAATAAGATTTCACAAGTAGCCAGAGGAAATAAATAAGTTATATGTGTCATTTTTCATAAATCTCTCTAACTCTGAAAATCAGCCACGGGCTGCAGAACAGGAACAATTTTGAAATACTAATGAAGTTTGAAAACTTATGTGTTTTCTCCTTTTTGGCTTTGTTTTGTGAGAGGAAAGACTTGCTCAAGAAGATTGTATCTTACACTGGACTAACTAATGTATCCAAGGGAAGAACAGATAGATTTCTACCAGACAAACCTTTGTATATTTTTTTAAATGCCCTTAAAAAAAAATTTCTGTAATATTGAAAAATAAAGTTTTGTAAGTACTGGAGGACAAAAATTTCAAATTCATAGCTCATTTCAAACTGGATTCTTGTTCCCACATTAATAATAATATAGTTATTAATATTATTCATGTCTGTCTGATCCCATACCGTCTTTGTTGTCTATGATTTATATAAATTTGTATATGATACCCTTCTGTTTATACCAGTTCTCAGATAATGCTAGGCAACATTCTTAATAATGCTCTAAAAATTAAAAATCACCCATGACAAAAATTAAGAGTTGCAGGTAATTATAATGGCAATCACTACTACAGAAGGTAGCAGAGCCATAACATGATTTAGTGGTTGGAAATTAATACTAGAAAAAGTGGATATATTGTTGAAAACTATGTTGTGCTTTAGCTACAATTCACTGGTCTTGATTGAGGTTTTTACTGTGTGAAAAATCTATGTTCCTTGTGCAGAAAATTAGAGATGATCATAGCAGCCCCTTGGGCTGCACAACCTATGAATTGCTCTCAAAGCTATTCCCTTTTGAATTTATTATTACTATTATTCAATTCTCTTTGGCTTGTACTACTTAAAGTCTCAACAATATTACATTGTTTTAGACGTGGCATATGTATATATATGAATGCACATTAGATACAGATGTTTAATCTCATATAGAAATCAAATTAAAATGTGATTTTGTTGGAGTCTCAGCAAGAATAGTGGACTTTTCATGTTTGTGGCAAAAGGAAATTTAATGGAACAAATTTATTTAAATTGCTGTGTCAAAAGTCTAAAACTGAGCTTTCCTATGTTTGTGTAATGAAGAAAGGAGGCCATCTCTTTAGCATAGTCTTTAGCTATGATCTAAACTGCTATCTGGAAGTGTGTTCTGTCTCTCTTCACTGAGAGGGCAGGAGAGTTGGTGCCTTCTGTAACATGGCTCATGGAAGGGGGGCTTGTATCAGGGCCTTTTCCTTAGGAAAAAGTAACAGGCAATTTCTTCAGAGCTCTTAAATAATTATCCAGCTAAAGTTTGAGCATATGGGAGTAGCAAAGGGATAAATCACCACAGCAGCAGCTACATGCGTTTTTTATGATATCCCAATTTTCCCTCTCTTACACACAGCACAATACAAGAAAATATCCAATTTCTTTCATTGCTAATAGTTGGCAGTATGTTGAAAACTAGTAAAATTAATGAGAAAACTATTATGACAGAGAAATACCAGTCAGTTTTCATCTAATACTTAGAAATTAAGGATCTAGGATCTTTGAGTTTAGCCATGATGCTTTCCATAGCACCTTTTTTGTTTAGTAAACTTTCAGTATCTAACTTAGCTTGGGAAATCTTCTGTTGTATTTATAAGCCAGGTCAAAACTTGAAGCTTATGTGCTTTTCTTTTCATGCACCTCAAAATGTGAAAGAAACATATTTTAATCAATCCTTGTTTGCATTCAAGTTCTCCTTTCTTGAAGGCATAGAACTATTCATCAGCACTCTGCATCTCATTGCACTTTTCAGTGTGTTCAAGCATATCTGGAGAGAGGCTGAGGTGCCCTTGGCTCTACTGGAACATTATGTCATCATCTAAACAAGATGTTGTTATGCCAGGAAAGGATCAATACTTTGATGAGGAGCTGCTGACTCAAAACTTCATTTTTACTTGATAAAGGACTACTTGGAACACTTTCCAAAGCATCTCCCATGGTATGAAGCTCTAGGGACTTGATTCGTGTCTCTGCCCAGGAAACTGAGTTGATTCATCTGTAAATATATGTCTACCAACTTCAGATAATAAGAAAAACTGCACCTTCTGCATTTTTAAGCTTCACCCTTTCAGCCATTTCAACAGTATACTCTCTTTGTGAAGGAACTACTTCACATACCAACAATTAATTCAGTGGGAAAGAGAGGAAAAAGTTTCAGCTTTTTTCCTGCTGCTGACACCAGACAAGTCTCCCCTGGGGTCTGTATGACTGCACAGACCTGGCAGCACTTCACTGCACAGGGTGCAAGGGCTGGACACCCCCCAGGTGCTTGACTTTGAAAGGATACTATGCTGCAGTCCTTCCACCTGCCCCCAGGCTGGCTTCCCGGCCAGGCTGCTGTGCCAGTGCTGACAACTAAGTCTGCCTCAGTACCTCCAGCTGAGAGAAACCAGAGCTGCATGACTCTGGGTCAGTTTGTGGTGAAAGGACATCTAGAACTGAAGGGCTCTCTGCTGAAAAAAGCTCAGCTCTCTTCCGAGAAACAAATCTTGGAAGAGATTAGTGTTGCTCAGATTGCTATACCAGTATTGTTTTGATAATATCGCTAGTATACAATAATCAAGGATTATGTAACTGGTTAGTGAAATGGATTAAAAACCTTTTTGTAATCTTTATGCATCCTCTTCATGCAGTCAGAGATGGCTTTAGCTGAAAGGGCATATGGTAGTCCTGTGGCTTCCTATGAACCTCCTGTCATTTGAGGGGAAAACACTACCTTGCTAGACATTGAAGCATCATTTAACCCTCCTGTTGACTCATTTAATCATTCTGTTGGCTCAAGTCCCAAGTAACCCCATTTGAGGCTTTAGATGACCAAAGACAAAGAATTATTTTGTGAAGGCTTTTTCTTTTTATATTGAAGATATATAATGACTCCAGTAACCTTAAGAAATATGGAAGAGGGAAAAAAGAACTCAGCATCTTTTCACTTTTTACATTGTCTGTTTATACTAAGGTTGATAGAAACTCAGTACCTAATGCAGTTTTGAATGAATTTGAGTTGTTTAATAGAGAGAAGTTGCTCATTGGTGTTATCAGAGTAAACAGATATATTTGCCTTGACAGAAAGCATGCTTAACAATGTCTACTCACTTCTATCATACTTGTTCAGGCCCAATTTGTCAAAAATGCTCCCAGGTTCTTCTTTGTGTTCTTGGGTGCTGGAAATCTTGAAGAATTCGTTTCCATTCTAGCTCCATTTAGCTGATATATACTACCATCAAAACACTGATTATAACATCGGGCTTGTAAGAGCTTCAGAATTATTGACAAAAACATTGCTTATTTTCTTCAAACCTAACCAATGCAGAACCTGCTTTTTGTACAGAAACAATGTGATTCTCTGCATCTGCAAGGCATGAGCAGGCGGAATACTTATTTTACCTTAAAAGAATTGCTCAGTGTTTGTTTGCTGTTTTGTTTCTTTCAACAGTGAATCCATATTATCTTTTCCTCTGGCAGAAGAAATAGGCAAGGAACTTTATCAGTGCTCTTGTGGAAAGCCTTTCACAGCATCTGTCAGCTCCTGCAAACTTCAGTGGGATTGTTCATCTCTTTGATACCAAGGAAAAACGATCAATATCTGAGAGATCTATTGTAAACCTAGGAGTCCTGGAGAAATCAGCCAGCAATAGGCATCTGTGGTTCTCTAAATGTTTATTCTTTCACGCAGTCTTTTTTTCTGTTGCCACCTGCTCATCTAACCTGCATTGTTATTGATTTTTCTCTGGCAGGTAGGCCTCAATATCCACATATACAATACCTGGGAGAACTGAACCTAGGTGGTAAGGTTTCATGCTGCTCTGAGAAAGCCTGACTTTTATAAAGAGCCCAGATATAGATATTATGAATTCTAAGGGCTGTAACCTTGAACAAAGACATTTTTCTCAGAAGTAATCTGAGAACTTTTATAACATCCACAAGAAAGAAGAGCTTTGTGTGCTTTTGAGAGGACTATTCTTTATGACTTGGTCCTTTCTGTTTAGAAATGTCTACTTCATCTGTCCTCTATTACACAACAAACTGAACTTGTATCATCATTGTGTAAGCAGCTCTCACTACCATTTCATACAGGATCAATGTTTTTTCTCATTCAAGCAGGCAAAAATAAAAATTTGTCTTACTATTCCTCATATAAAAGTATCATCAAACCACTGTCTTGGTTTCGGTTTTCTGTTGACCAAGTATTGGACTTTAAATGTTTAATTTTTCCTGTCAAAGGAAGCGCATAGATCAGGATTGTCTTACCACTTGCAGAGGAGGATTCAGGGAATGCTTTTCTTGCCACCAGCATTTCCATTCTGTACACTACAGTAAACAGAGTTTGGCATTTACTGATAATACCTCTCTGAGAAAGAGCAAGCAGTTTCCTCTGAGGTTGGTATTAATATCTCATTAAGAGATTATGATAAGAGGTCTTCCTGGAGTCTGCCAGTAAAACAGCTGTTGGAGTAGATGTGTTGATACTGCTCAGTACTGTAATGTTGTGGTAATCTCAATCTTGAGGATCCAGTCAGGCATCATTTGCAGCATGCCCAGGTGTCAGTCAGATGAAGACCAAAGAGTTCTGGTGTGGCGTTTGAACCTGGCCTTTTTCATGCCAGCGTGACCACTCGGCTGGTAATGTGAATCTGCATTTTTGGAACCTACCTACTTTGATAATAGCATTAGTGTATATTAGATGGATGATTGGACTGGGATTTCTTCTTGAGATGAGTAAAAATTTCTGCTTGTTTATTTATCTATTTTTAAGGCGGGTTTTTTTGTCAATTCATACTTTCCCTTTACACACTTTCCAGAGATTTAGCAAAAGAATATTGACTTAAAAAAGAATTCTTCCTAATTCCAGTGCTAAGATACCATGCCCATACAAACCCATACAAAAGCTGCTTGAGCAGCCATAGTAAAAACTGTGCCAAATACATTCAGCTGTTTACTTTTGAGCTAAGAAATGCTGCAGGGATCCTGGCATATGGCCCCCACTATTTGAAATCTGAGGAAATTCCCGCTGGGCCTGAGACCAAACACTTTCTTGCAGCTATTTGGTGGGCTTTTACTACTGTGGTGTTTTAAAAGGCTGTGATGGTTAGCAGCCTCTCGCTGCTCAGGAATCCAGCTGAGCTGCCTTACACAGTGCTGCTCAGTCTGCCTTGGTTGCAAACACAATTCAGCCACTCCCAGCTGTGTTCTGCCTACTTACAGCAATGATTAGTTTCTTCCCAAGGCTTCAATATAAAAGTGATCTGCACTGAGTGATGCGCAATGCTTCTGTTTTCTTTGCCATGTTTTTTAATATTAAACCTGTGAATTATTGTTTTTTCACATTAGAATTTTCAAAAAAAAACATTCCTTACATTCCTGGTTTTATTCTAGTGGCCCTACAAAAGCAAGATGAAAACAAACCTGTAACTGAAAATTAGGGTGGTTTTTTACATAAGAGGCAGACTTAGATCTCTTTAAACAGAGCTTACTGCTTATTGATTAATATATAATTCATACATATAAATAAAAAGTTGTTGATAAAGTGTGAGCAAAAACTGCTTTCCTTCCTTGTCATTCATTTTTCACCAATTTGGTGTTTCTAATGTATGTTTATTCTGAGCAGGAATCAGGGCATTAGAGGGGTTAACACATGGTAAAGGGTAGAAAAGGTGATTGTAAACTACAGAGTTGGTAGGCCCAGCACTTTCTACACTTGCTTAAAATAATTATGGGTGCCAAAGCATCCCCATGACTTCTCATTGCAACTGCACTGCTGCAGTTCAGACTGGTGCCCAGTTATGAGAGGGCAATTTCACTGCAGCCTGAGAAAAGAAGAGTAATGATTAAAACCCATTCATGTGGAATGTCCTAGAATATTGTAATAAAGAAGGTTTTTGTAATTGAAACATGTTCCAACAAGCCTTGAAACTATTCTTAAAGTTGCATCATTTTGCATCAAAGAGCAAAAGTTGCATCATTTTGCTTCAAAGAGCAAAATCTTGTAATCTGTTGAACAACCATTGATTTGATGAAAGCTTTTGGCCAACCAGAAATGAACTTGATTTTGAAGCACAATGGAAGGACCTGGCTGTTTGAGAGAGCTTCCCTTGGGCGTTGTAAAGGTCAACAAAATTCCAGACCAACCATTTCCCTCACAACAAATAGTAGCAAATGAGATTCCACCTTAGGGATTTACTGCATCGTGTGTATTATTTTGTTCATTTGTGCTATGTACTGCTCTAAAACAATCAACAGCATTTACTACTGAGCTATTCCATGCACCAAAATCTCATGCAGGATTTGATCATTCACTAGTAGGCTGCTCTAAACAAGATGATTAGTTTACAGTTTGATTTTCTGCTTCTACTATCAGTTTTCAAATATTGATGACTCCAAGGAAAACAAAAGGTTACGTACCAAAAAGGAAAATGCATTATGCCTTCCAAATTAATTGAGAGAAATAAACTTGAAACTTGACTGCAAGAGCAGTTTAGCAATTGCATCAGCATGAAATAGCTTCTTCACCAAATCAAAGAGACACAGCCCTTCTGTGCTTACCATGCTCCTGTATGAGTCTGAGATTTTGAGTAGAAAATGCATTTACACTTGGATTTCTGATCAATAGAGAATTCTGTGTACCTGCTGTTAATGAAATAATATGATACCTTTTAGAGTTTAGCTGGATCGACTGAATGTTTATTGAGTCGTTAATAATGATGTCCCAGCAGCACTGGGTAGTAGGGGTGGTTTGGATAGACTATACAGAAATGACCGAGTGCTTCCCACGCAGTCAGCTGGAGCATGTGAAAAGGAGGATGGATGGTATGATACCCTAGAAGCATCTTTGACTGAACATGCCCTGGCAGCTAGTGCTTCTGTATTCCTAAACCAAAAACAGGAGTCTTCTGCATAGGGTTAAAAGTAGCTATAGGTGTTAGTGTGGTAGCACTTGCCCCCTTACAGCAACAGCATCTTTGACTCCGAGACCATGATAATGATGAACATGATTCTGATTTGACAGAACTGCCATTTCACTACCTGTCCATTAAATCTTTCAATGAAAAATAGCTATGAAAGGAATCAGAGGGTCTATACTATTTATATAAGGTGTGGTAGAAGATCGTTTTTAGAAGCAGCCAAAGAAGCAGTATGCGTTGTATTATTGGTAGATTGGGCAAGAACAAATAATGAGGAAAGTTACACAGCCAAACACTGATGCTTTAGAGGGTGTCTCTAGATTCAATTCCAGATGGGCAAATACAAGATTTACTTAAGCCTGATAAGAACTTCACCATTACGAAACTGTTTCAAACCAGGATATTTTAATTTGGTGGTTAACAAGAGATTTCTACATTAGCTTCTGTCTTTTAAGGTTACTGAGATATCAGCTTAAGGTCATTAAAATTCAGTCATCACTTTTCTTGAAAACTGTTTGGGTTTTTGAATACTTGAACTGTATCAGGAACTGAAAACACATGAAATTATGGAAGATCAGTGGCAATCAACTCTGATTTTTTTCCAGGTGCCAATGAAGATTTGGAGCCTTAAGTGACATACAAAGGCAAGTAAAGGCAGGAGAGGTGCATTTTTTAAAAAGATAATGTTTTCTAAACCATGGAAACTATTGCACCAAGAAGTGAAGCTGATAAAACTAGATAAGTGGTCTGGCCTTGTGGACCTGGGCCAAATCTAAGTTTTGAATGTGAAGTATAACAAAGTCTATTTGAGCAATGTGGTTCAGAGCATAATGCCGTTTTGGAGCAAATACCTTGATCATCTCCATTTAGTGTCTGTTAGTTCAGTTCTGAGGACAGTTGAGGTACCCATGAAACAGATTCTGTTTGGAAGGAAACCAAATCAAGTGCTGCAGTGCTTTTCAGGAGCATTCCTAACTTGATGGTGGACTATACCGCCGAAAGGTCTTCCAGTTTGTGCCTATCGCTTTTCCTTGAGTATTGAACCACCTGCAAAATGGAGATTTCTGAACGGAGAAAGAAGTTGGCATCTGAATGAGGGGGAGCCTCTTGAGACTCATATAATGGATATATAAGGAGTCTTAGCACCTCACACTTTGATATGCTGATTGCACTTCTAGTAGAGGACAAAACGTGTATAAATAATTAGAAGTTCCCTTGGGTGAGACATTAGTCTTGAGATTTAGGTGACAAAACTCTTGAGGTCTCCCTGCTAGAGAGTGTTATCAGACGTGAGGCATGACATTCTGCTGCTCAAACCTAGGCATTTAATGCTATTCTAGATCTAAAGTAGCTGTAGAGTACCTACCCCAGCCACCAGCTGCTGCTGCAGAGCATGTGAGTCCTTTCTGAGACTCTGTCATATCTGCCTGTCCCAGACAGGCATTTTGGCTACCCAGTGGCCTCCCAATTGGCATTAGGCCCTTTGCTTCAGGTAGCTGGATCACAGTTGGGTTCAGCACACATGTATGTGCTAAACAAAAAAAACCAAAAAAATGAAAAAACCCTGTAGCTTTGAACAATGAACTCCACAAGTCAGACAAGATTAGAAATCCAATGGCTTCTGGGGCTTGGGTCCAAACCCAGTGTTTTGGTGTCTTTCCAGGAAGTGGGAGAGGGATAGGGAGTGATGGTGAGTACTCGTATTTTAATTCTGCTTTCCCACATGTGTTTATGCCTTTCCATAATTCATACATTTGAAAGTAATTTCAGAGGCAACACTCTAAGACTCTCATTAGGCTGTATCTCACTTTCTGTGAAGCAAGCATGATTTATTCTCATATATCACACTCTCTGTACAGCTAAATAGATTACCAGAGAGTTGAACACAGAAAGGAGAAACTTAAGATTTTTAGGATTAGCAAATTAGGTTTCAAGATAAGAAGTCTATCTGCATTATATTTTCATTACTCAGAAGTTTAAAGGAGTGGGCGAGGTGTTAACATCATTATTACCCAGAGAATTTGGAGGTTCAGGTAAATGTTTTTTCACCTGGCTGTACATGCACATCTGCACCCATACCAACACACTTTGTAGTGTCTTCATAGAGCGAAAGAAATTAATATCTTTCTTCAGTTTTATTTTTGTCATTACTCATGTTGCTTTTTATCTGATAGTTTCTAAAGAGCCATGCCATTGATTCAAGATAGGAATGGCTTATCTGTTTTAACACCTTCATGCTGTGTTGCTGTCGACACTGCTATGTATGTTTCTCTAATCAACTGCATTCAACATCACTTATCTTCTGAAACACTGCAATGTAAGTACAGGGGTTTGTGCTGGTAAAAACAGGAAGATGGGGGGTTTTATCTCCTCCTATTCTTGTCCTGTTTGTAGCTGGGTACTATCAGCTTCTATTAAGTCTATAGTTGCATTTCTAATTTTTACTGAGACAATCTGTAGCACACTTCTCCATTTCTCTCTCCCCACTTCATGTTCTATCCCACAGTGTTTCATAATGCTTCCTTCGAAGACCAGAACGATTTGTGATGTTGAGATTATTAACCATGTGTTATAGTGAGTAAGTCACACGTGCTTTCTCAGTAGCTAATGATTGCTGGTTATGAAAGACACATATAGCATTACATTAGCTTCTGTCATAAGAATTCTAGTCACAGCCTCATATTTTCTAAAAAAAAAAAAATGCAAGAGGAATGATATGTTGTACAAGTCTAATTAGACTGAATATTTATTTCAACCCAATACTAATTCTATGGTTTCTAGTACAATTGCTGTTCTGGCCCTTTATGAGTTTATTGTGTGCTCATCCCACTGTGACAGAGGAGGAAGTTTCTTACAACTAAATCTAGTATGAATGTTTTATTAGTTCAAGTCTCATTATTGTATTTCCTTTTCTAATCAAGACAAAGAATCTGCTGTTAAAAATATAATCTCTTTTCCCACTTATAGATACAACCATAAAGCAATCAGTTTGAATGGTTCCTTTGCACTCAGGCTCTTTTTTGAAACATTGATTACTCCTAATTGTCATTTCTCATCCACAGTGGTTTAGAATTATGTCTTTCAGAGTCACAATTTTCACAAAACTGTGCACGTTAAACTGTCTGGAGATAGTTTTGAGGTGATTGATTTTTCAAAGCATTGCACTGAAGTCTGATTCATAGTTCTGACTAAATGAGCTGATTGACTAAAACCCTGTACAATCTCTTGAAAATGTATCTCTTTCATCAAAATCTACAATTTCTATAAATTGTATTTAGAATGACATGTAGACTAGTCAGCTCTAAATATGTTTCTGATAAAATGGTGTGCTCCAAATTAGTCAGCCATTGCCACCTGGTAAGACAAGAAGATTATAAATGTTTATTAGGTTACTCTTCAAAATTCTTTGAATTTTCTTTTCAGTATATTCATAACTATCTGCAAGATGATTGTCATCCCTTTGAACAGCTATGAAGTCAGATACAGCAAAGTTCCTTAAATATATTTGTTTGCTAGAATTAAATATTTAAGTTCAGTTTTGAGATGAACCTCTTTGTTCACCATTGCTCTCTTTTTTGCTGTGTCTGATTTTATAATATGTTCTTAGCTTTCCATTTAAATTTAATACCAGAAAATCAAAAAGAGAGGATGGCAGTTCAAGTCAACATGCATGCTGAGATGTCCAAAGGCATATGCATACATAACTCTGCTTTGTGGATTTTATGCAAAGTATTGGCATGCATTTGTGTTCTATTATCACTGATTCAGACAACTTCATACCAGCTGTCATCATCTGTACTGCAGTAGTGAGCTGAAAAACAATCAAAGTGAAAATTACTCTATTCAGACAAACTGTTTCAATCCATTTTTGATCTGATTGTTCAGAACCTTGGTCTTAAAAAGACAATTTCACCTGCATTTCTGAGCATTTACCTTATGTTTATATTGTATTTTTAAAATAGTGTACTAGTCACGGAAAGCAACATTGCTAGTTAAATTACATGAATAAACTAAACCAGTTTCAAGGAGAAATTTCACTGTTATTTAAAGACAAAGAACCCTTCCTTCTTTTACCTTAAATCTACAAATGCAACTCTGAAAGAATTTACAGCCAGAATCTTTATCTTTACAAAGGTAGTAATTACTAAAATACAAATTTGTGCACCTGTGAACTGTCCAATTATATAGTGAATCAATAACAAGACTGATGAAACTGTGTCCAAAGATTGGTAAGACTGAGAAAACCCATATTATTTTTCCTTTCATATACTCCTATATTTTCTGAATAAATTTGTTCTGATAAAGGTATTGTGTAGGTTTGCTGTTTTTTGCTGAAACTGAAATATTTTAAATGAAAATACAAAACTATAAATCTTGAGTAAAAATCATGAATTTTTCAAAATTTACTTTCATCAAAGTTAACTCTGTGATCTAATGCTACTTAATTTCAAAATTACAGTATTCACAAGAAAGACAAATCTTAATGTGTGAAATATTTTTAGTTTAGGCAAATGTCTTTGCCCTTCTGAGCATCCTTCTTCCTCATATAGTAACTCTGCTATCTTGTAAATAGTGGCTGTGTCTTAGAATCTCTCTTGCTCTTTTAAGAAGACAGACCTCTTTAACCAATTATTTGTAATCTTGGTAATGAAAAAAGCATGACCCTGTGAATACCAGTCAAAAGTACGTCTTCCAAGAAGGTTGGTGTGAACGTTTGTGTTTCATAGTATATTTGATAGGTGATAAGTTCAAAAGGAGAAAAATTGCTGAAAGTGTTGAAGAACCTTCCAAATGTTGAATAGGAAGCAGGAGGATTTTTTTAGTAACTGGTGATTAGGCATTTCACTAACTTCTGAGTGAGCTCAATTTACCTGTGATCACAGGAATGATTACATTTTAAGTCAGAAATGATACATCAGTGTCATTTCTTTGGTGATAAGAAAAAAATGAAAACTATTGAAAATAATAATATGAGTTAGTTTATGTTTCATCTAATTCAGTCTGTATCAACTAAAGTTTTAATCCTGGCATCTATAGAGAGTCAGAAACTTCACAGATACATTCGAATGTCTGTGTTGTTTATGGTTTTTCAAGTTCTTAACACTGGAAGGCTACAGATATGTCCACTGATACTTGGAAATTAAGATGTGATTTGATTGTTGTGGATGACATTGCTGCTCATATAATTTTTTAAATTTTATTCTATTTTAGTATATTAAGATGATAAAGACCAGAGTTGGTGCACACAGAGATGCTTCCATGGTTGTCTAAGTACTAGGTACTGGTTTTATCTGCTAGATTAGTTATTCCAGCTAAGCATATCTTAGATAATAGTTGGTCTGGAGTGTCATAATACATAATGGGGATGTGCTTATTTGCTTATGTTGATAATCTGATTATCTGTATTTCTATTTACTTCCTGTGTTGTCAATAAGGCTACCCAGAACTGAAGGACATAAATAATATTTTTCAGTGTGATATTGTTTTATTTTCAAAATATTTCATTAGCTGATTATTTGTCCATGGAACCTGCTGAGACGCATCCATGGATCCTGAGGAAACTGGCAGAGGAAGTATCTAAATGACTATTTGTCGTGTTTGAGAAGTTGTGGCACTTTGGTGAAGTTCCCACTGACTGGAAAAGAGGAAAAATAATCTCCTTTTTTAAAAAAGCCAAAAAAGGAAGACCTAGGGTACTACAGGCTGTCAGACTTCTGTGCCCTGCAAGATCATGAAGTGAATCCTCCTGGAAACTGTGCTAAGGCTAGTCGAAAATAAGGAGGTGATTGGGGAAAGCCACGAGGTTGCTCGAGGCCCCATCAAACCTGGCCTTAAGCACTCCCAGGCAGAGGACATCCACTAATTCTCTGGGCAACCTGTGCCAGGCCTCACTACCTTCAGAGTAAAGAATTTCTTCCTAATACTCAATCCAAAAATACCACTTTTCAGTTTAAAACCATTCCCCCTTGTCCTATCACTGTAAAAAGTCCCTCTTCAGCTTTCTTGTAGGACACCTTTAGGTACTGGAAGGCTGCTGTAAGGTCTCTCTGGATCCTCCTCTTCTCCATGCTGAACAACCCCAACTCTATCAGTCTGTCTAGTAGGGGACGTGCTCCATCTCTTTGATCATCTTCTTGGCCCTCCTCTGGACCCATTCTAACAGGTCCATGTCCTGCCTGTGCTTGGGACCTCAGAGCTGGATGCAGTGCTCCAGGTGGGGTCTCACGAGAGCAGAGCAGAGGGGCAGAATCACCTCCCTTGACCCGCTGGACACCCTTTTGATGTAGTCCAGGACACGTTTGGCTTTCTGGGCTGCAAGGCACATTGTCAGTGTTGCTGACAAAGGTGTTAAATAGTGCTGGTCTCAATACCGACCCCTGAGGATTGTCACTTGTCATTTCTAAAGACTGGGACATCAAGTTGTTGACCACAAATCTTTGCATGAGACCATCCAGTTAGTTCCTTATTCACCAAGTGGTCCATCCATGAAATCCATGTCTCTCCAGTTCAGAGCCAAGGATGTTATGCAGGTCAGTGTCAAATGCTTTGGACAAGTCTAGGTAAATTGCATTAGTTGCTCCTTCCTTACCCACCAACACTATCACCTCACCACAGAAAGCCACTAAATTTGACAGGAACAATTTGCCCATCTTGGCTGTCCCCAGTCACCTCCTTTTCTTCCACTTGGAGGGCACAGAAGTCAGACTGACAGCCTGTAGTACCCTAGGTCTTCCTTTTTCGACTTTTTAAAAAAGGAGATTGTGTTTCCTCTTTTCCAGTCAGTGGGAACTTTATCAAACTGCCACAACTTCTCAAACACGAAGGATAATAGTTTAGATACTTCCTCTGCCAGTTCCCTCAGGACCCGTGGATGCATCTCATCAGGTTCTATGGACTTATGCACCTCCAGGTTCCTCAGATGGTCTTGAACCTGAGCTCTGCCTCTTCAGTTATTCTTGCCTACAAGCACTGCAGGGAAATACCAACTTTACCTGTTCAAGCCTTCTTACCAGAGCAGAGCAAAGATGTCTTCTATAGCCCTTACACATCCTGTACCATGCAAGGCCATTAAGAAGATAACAAATCTTAAGTTCCTGTATATGTCTCTTAAAATAAGAAGGAGGTTCAGTGGTTCTTGGCCTTTTCAACTAATTACAACAATTTCTCAACTTTAGAACAAAGTTGCACACTGCCAGAGAGCATCATCATTCTGTCAGACAGGGACTTTTTGATTTCATTGGTTTTTAAAAGGATTCAGTTATTTGAGAGGGGGCTCTTAGAGCTCCTCCAAGACTCCGGTTGAGACTAATAATTAAAATAGGAAAAAGGACCTAAACAAAGAAATACAAATCAATAGTTCTGTGTATATCTGTAGGTGGGAGCCACAGCTATAACAGCTTGAAACAAATAACACTCATTATTTTTCACAGTGATAGGCAGCTTATGCAGAGAATATACAGGTAGGTAGGAGCTCTGGAAGAAAAAAGAATTCTGTAAATTTCCATGGATCAGGAACAGCATGTAACATTTTCTTTTGCAAGAAAACAAAGTATCTCTGGATTCATTCCCACACCCTGCAATATATCAACAACTTTCTCTCAAATACCTTTCGGCTCAATTGAATAAGGGGCTGCAATCATCGGTTTTGACAAGCCTTTAAAATTGCTCTTTTTTTTTTTTCCCCAGATCATTTCCAACAATAAATGCAATTTAAATTTTTATGATGAAAGTATAAAAATGCTTTAAAATAGCTCAGGTATTTTTCTAGAGAAGGTGATGTCATTCTTTCCATCAGTAGAGAATATTTTATTCATGCCTTAGTCTTTGTTTGCTGATAAGTAGAAAAGGAATTAGAACATTAGCAGTATTTTGATATTTAAAATTAATTATTTTCCTCTGTTCTATTATCTTTGCCAGCTAGTTTTCATTTTCCAAAAGTATTTCAATTGCCAAATTTGGCCTTTGGGCGTGTTTACACTGTTCTAATGGGGCTTGTGTGTGTGTACTTGAGAAAAGTATTTGATTCGTGAGTAAGTACTTCAATTTGCCTGACATGAACTGAGATAAAATTTTTTTATAATTCCCAAGCAGTTATCTAAAAACCTTCTTGGGGCATTTTTCTGTGGAAGAAAAGCAGTACTTCATAGTTATCTATGGGCAGTAATAATAATAATAATTAAAAAAATATATGTATGTATGTATATATAGTAAAAATCCTTTCTAGATTTTGTTTCCAGTTTTAAATTCCTGGGCAATGAGATTAAAGTTTCACTTCTGCATTATTTGTCATTTGGACAAGATCCAGCTGGCTCTTACATACCTATTCAAGGGACAATATCAGGAATACCTTCACTGATCTTGAACTGCCTTCTCTTCCCCCAGTGGAACTGAGCACAATTGCAGATGTTCTTTGGGATATGGAGGAGTCCTTGAGCCTGGAGCCATCTCCTTGGAAGCACAGGACATTGCAGCTGAAGGGCTCCATCACGTCTGTGTTTTCCAGAGTTCCAGAACTGAGTAGAGTGGCAAAAATGTGGTGGAATGGTATTCTTCTTTGGTCTCCAGCACACTTGTGTGGGTATTATCCAGCTTTCACTTTAGTTAAGATATTTTACATGTTTTCACTCACTGAGAGACTCACTCTCTCAGATAAGGTTGGATACACAGTACTTTCTACTTCTACCAAAATACTACAAGAGCATGTTTGATTTTTCCCATGGAAAATAAATTAGTTGCAGGATCCTAATGAAGAGATTTGGAAGAGTGATAGCTCAAGTTTGTAATTATCTAAATCAATATTTTGGTAATGCAGGGCATGCTGAACAATACCTCTCTGCTCCTGTTGATTAAAAAGACATACCTGCTCAAAAGTGTTCCTTAATTGACTGCCTGCAGTATCATGTAATGATCCTGTTCAGTATAACACAGAGCTGCTAGAGGTAAGTACTTCTCAGAATCATAGAACAGTTTTCTGCCATGGGCAGGGACGCCTTCCACTACACCAGGTTGCTCAAAGCCCCATCTAATCTGGCTGTGAACAGTTCAAGGGATGGGGCACGTGGGAGACCCCAAGTGGGAGACTCCAGGTGGAGTCTCACAAGAGCAGAGTCAAGGTGGAGAAATATCTCCCAGGGTGAAGTGTGCTGGCCACGCTTCTTTTGATGCAGCCCAGGATACAATTGGCTTTCTGGGCTGTGGGAGTGCATTGTCAGGTCATGTCCAATTTTTCATCCACCAGTACCCTCAAGTCCTTCTCTGCAGGGCTGCTCCCAATCCCTTTGTCCCCCATCCTATACGGATACTGGTGATTGGCTTGATCCAGGCATGGGACCTTCCACTTTTCCTTGTTGAACTTCATGAGGTTGGCATGGCCCACTCCTCAAGGCTGTCAAGGTCCCTCTGGATTCCATCCCTTCCCTCAAGAGTAACAGCTGCCCCACTGTCACTTGAGATGAATGACCCACTATAAAATCAGACACTGAGAAGAGAAATTTGGCTTTAAACGTTGTGTTGTTTGCTAGATAGGTAGTAAATGGATCATAGCAATAACCCTTGTAAGTTGTGTTACTTTCCTGCATTCTTCCCATTTGACATTGTGAATCGTACTTCTTACACAACGTATTATTGTTCCCAAGTTAACTACAACTGCAACCTTTCCTGTGGCCTCTCTGGAGCTGTGAATAAAGTGAGGTGCTTCTACAACCATGTAATTTCTCAGGGTGGAGCCCTGTGAGGGGACATCTTTAGCACTAAGATTTTAGGCTAAAAGTCCTGCAGTTTATTGGCATCACTGCATCTGCAGTTATGTCCCCTCAGTGGTAATTAAAGGCTTAGGTAATAAGTAGTAAGACAACAAGTGACACGTGTGCTTTGGTCTACCAAATCACCCATCGTTTAGAAATTCTTTCTCTGTTAGAATCAGGAAAGAAAAACATACAGTACTAAAAAAAAAAATAAAATTGCATTGGCTCAAATTTGACCTTTACTTTCTAGGGACACATGCACATGTTGATATTCAGGGAACTACCAGAGAGTAACAGAGCAGACCGACCACAGCACTGGTAAGAATTCCTGCAAGACATTCCTGTAGTAGCATGAAGGATCCCAAATCATGGGCTCCAAGAGAGATATGGAGCTCCTGGAGCAGGTCCAGTGGAAGGTAACAAAGTTGATTAAGGGACTGGAGCATCTCTCTTATAAGGAAAAGCTGGGGCAGATGGGCCTGTTCAGTCTTGAGAAGAGACAAATGAGAGGTGACTTCATCAATGTCTATAAGTATCTGAAGGGAAGGTGTCAAGAGGATGGAGCCAGGCTTTTCTTAGTGGTGTCAAGCAATAGGACAAGAGGCAATGGGCAGAAACTGAGGCACAGAAAGTTCCACCTGAATATGAGGAAGAACTTCTTTACTGTCAAGTTGAGCACACAGTGGAACAGATTGCCCAGAGAGGTTGTGGGAATCTGCCTCACTTGAGATATTTGAGAACCATCTGGGCACAATCCTGTGCAATGTGCTGTAGGAGGACCCTGCTTGAGAAGGGAGGTTGGTCCAAATGCCCCACTGTGATCCCTTCCCACCTTACCCATTCTGTGATTCTGTGACCAAAACACTGTTACACTAAAACGTTGTGCAAGGACAAAACAAGTGTTTTCCTCTTATCTAAACAAATAAGAAATGTGGATGGGGAATGCCATTCTTGCTAGTGTTGCTAGTATAACTTTGTAGGCTTCTAAAATACCAGAGAATATTTTATTACTTTTGTGTTTTACAGTTGAAGACTTTAGCCTTAGCTAAGCCAAAAAGAGTTGTCAAATTAATAATAAAAGGAAACCATCATAGGCAAGAGTGGCAAAAAGAATGAACTTTTTACTTTTTCAGCTAAGACGGATCACAGTGTAAGAATATTGATTCTAGTGACTGTAGGCTATAAATGATTAAATCTACTTTGCCCAGTGGATAAATGATAAATAAGTACCCCAGTGCAATATTTTTAAGACTACGGCTTTGTATTAGTGATCCATTAGTCTTGGAGGATATCTGAAGGGGTCAGCAACGAAAGTCTCTGTTGCACTGGGGGTACCACAGAGCTATCCGGGCTTGCAGAAATGGTTACAAATAATGGAAATTAAATGTGCTAGTTATGATATGACCCAAAACAAAAAGGATGTTCCTAGCCCAGGGATCTTACCATCCAAGTGTAAGAGGGACAATAAGAGATGATGCAGGTGGCAAAATGCAAAGAACCAGTGAGACGTTAATGACTGCTCAGCACTGCATTTGGCAGACCAATGTTCTCAATGGACTTTTAAGCCTCAGCTTAAAGAGCTCTACAGCTGTTTGTGGAGGGACAGATTAAGAAATATAAAAAACAAATCAACTGACAGAAACGAAGTATTCCTTGAAATTGTGAAAGCGTGGCATATCAAGGTATGTTCAACAAAAAGTTGGCAACGTCATGTCTTTCAAGGCCAGAGGAAAGCATGTTGGAATGATTGAGATAGATGGTAACAAGTATTTGTTGCACTGGAAGACTGTCTTGAACATGTAACTTGGATGGCAGTGCCTAGCTCATTTGTTTTCAGAAAATGAAATCATAAAATTACATAATGGATTAGGTTGGAAGGGACTTTAAAGATCATCTAGTTCCAATCCCCCTGCCATGGGCAAATATCTGCCACTAGACCAGGTTACTACTCAGAGCCCTGTCCAACCTGGCCTTGAACACTTCAGAGATCAGGCAACCACAGCTTCTCTGCGCAACCTGTTGGTGTGTCTCACCTGCTTCACAGTAAAGAATTTCTTCCGAGTATCTAATCTAAACCTCGCCTCTTTCAATTTATAGCCATTTCCCCTTGTTCTATTGCTACATGCCTTTGTAAACTGTGAGTGAAATGTGAGTACATTACAAGGTCAGAGCAAAACCGAAGTGCAGAAGCTTTTTCAGCATGCACTGGCTCTGAGCAAAGCCAGCTGGAGTGTCTCTGTATCATCCTCATGTAGCAGAGAGCTGGCCCTAGCAGGACCCATGTAAGAACAGACCAGAGATGTTTTTCACTACACTCTATAGGAAATATTCAGATTTGGAGTAAGGTTGGAGGTGGAGCTACTGCTGCTCTGTCTGTTCTGTGTTTTAGTAGGATGCTGATGGTTATAGTGAGAAGGTTAAGGAACACCACAGAGGAAAGACAGCAAAGAATTAAGACCTTAATTATAGTGAATTACTGTTGCTATCTCTAAGGTAAACCCAAAATGTTTTTATGTAAAGGAAAGTTTGATTACAGAATCATAGACTATACCAAGTTGAAAGGGACCCACAAGGATCATTGAGTCCCATTCCCGTCCCTGCACAGGACCATCCCCCAAGAGTCACACCATGTACCTGATATTGTCCAGGTGCTTCTTGAACTCTGTCAGGCTTGGTGCTGTGACCACTTCCCTGGGGAGCCTGTTCTAGTGCCAAAACACCCTCTGGGTGAAGAACCTTTTTCTGATATCCAACCTAAACCTCCCCTGACACAACTTCAGGCGATTCCCTCGGGTCCTGTCACTGTTCACCACAGAGAAGGGATCAGTGGCTGCCCCTCCTCTTCCCCTTACGAGGAAGTTGTAGACTGCAAGGTCTGTCCTCAGTCTCCTCCAGGCTGAACAGACCAAGTGACCTCCAGACATTTGTGGCTAGATGTACTCATTGCATTTTCACTGTCTAAAGGGAAAGAGGGACGAGTCCATCGACACCAGGATGGGTGCAAAAAAACCCACGAAAGCAATTCAGCCCCGTCACGGTGTCAGCCCCGGTGTCTCCGCACGGAGCCCGGCCCGGGGGCTCCGCCGCGGGTCGCAGAGCACGTGTCTCTCGCCAGCGGGGGGACGAGACAAAGCGGGGCGAGGAAACAAAGCGGGGCGGGCCGTTCACCGCCCCTGCGCCCGCAGCCCGGCCTCGCTGCCCCGGCCTGACCTGCCCACGGCCCCGGCCCCGGCCCGCCCCGGCGCCGAGAGCCGCCGTGCCGGGAGCCGGGCCCCGCCTCGCAGCGCTGTCGTAGCGCTGACGCCGCGGCCGCCCCGCCCGGGCCAGCCGGGTAGCGGCGGGCCGGGGGCGCCGTTAGGTGCTGGGCTCCCCCGCCGCGCCGCCCGGCCATGCGGTAGCGGCTGCGGCGGGCCGGGCTCTCGGCGGCCATGGAGCGGCTCCCCGGCGGCCGCCGGCCCCGGCTGGTGTCCTCGCTGGGGCTGGGGCGGCGCTCCTGGGAGGTCACCTTAGACGAGGAGCGGGGGCGGCTGGGCTGGCGCGACCCCCGCCCGCCGCGCCGCGCCGGCGGTGAGTGGGACGGGCTGGGGCGGGCAGGGGCCGGGAGCTCACCGGGAGCGCACCTGCCGCGGCCTGGGGCGGGCCGGAGCCCCCGAGGGGCCGCCTGCCCTCGGCGGCGGGGGAAGGGCGCCCGCGGCGTCCCCGGCGGGGGCGGCCTGCGGGCAGCGCTGACACGGGTCCCGCGGCGCGGGGCGCATTGAGCATCCGGAGCGCTCTGCCGGCGTGAGCGCTTCCTGCGCTCGACTTCGCGGCGCCTCTGGGGTTCAGAGTTCGGCGGTGACAGGCGGAGAGTGCCCCGATCCCACGCAGGGCCGGGCCAGGCGCTCGGAACGGGGAGACTGTGCCCGGCGACAGCCGCCTGTGCTGAGCGAATCTGCCTCTGAATCGGGCTGTTCCTTCCGAAACAAAGCCGAAAGCTGCTCACGCTGAGCCGCAGCCCCTGCGAGCGTGTCCCGGAGCAGCCCGTCCGAGCATCTGTGCCGAGTGTGTTTCGGACGGCACAGGGGGACACCTGTCCCTGCCGCGGGCTGAGCAAAGCACAGATTTGTGCGGCTGAACCCCGCTTGGCGCTGCGAGTAGGTCGAAGCGTGTAGTTTGTAATGTATTTAAATTAGTCGTAGCAGGACATAATAGACTTACAGAACCTTAAAAGCAGTTTTGTTTTTTTTACTTACATGACTTATGGTTAAAAAGCACTTTCATGCAGTGTTTAAGGCAAATACTGGGGTTTTTTTTTAAGTGAGTTTTTTTACAACTTTTTGCTTTCTAAAGGACTCAGTGAAAAATTTTCAAAGAAAGTTTAACTTTTGCAATTTACTGGTTTGAAAAGATTTAGTGTAAGCTCATCGTTTGTAACGTGGTAACAAAGCTGTTTATAGTTTCCCTTGTGTGCAATTAGAGTAATTCTGATGTACAAAACTACCAGTGTGAGAAGTTACTACTGGAAATCCCCCCCAAAAATTCAGATTAACATCTAAAAGTGTCTGCATATCAAACTTTCTACTGTACTTTAAATGGTATTTTTTCAGGGTCTTTGACTTTGGGGGTTTTATATAGTAATTATTCCCATTGTTAATATAGCCTTATTAACATGGCATGTGAACATCTGAAAATGTGTAATGTCTTTTTTTTCATAGCAGCTGCTGTTGTAGAGTTGAAAACTTCTGTCATCCTCATTTTAGAGGTTGGAGGAACTGAGACAGAGAGAAACTAATAATAGAAAGGCATACTAGAAGTTTTATCTGAGAAACATTTGAATATAGATGCTTCCAGTTCCAGGCAAGTCTCCAAACTTAAACAGTACTTCCCTTCTTACCCTGTATCTTTGTTAAATATTTTTCTGATTTTATCATCATATCTTATTGGCCAGAGGCTTTTCTCAAGAAGGTGAGGGAAAAAGGAGAAGGAGGACTCAAGAAGAATTTTAAGAATTTGGTGTTACAGTTTACGTAGTTGAGAATTGGTCATGTTTTAAGTACAACCCTTCTTATTCATAATATAAAAATAGACTTTGTTATGCTTCATCTCCTGTTGTGTGAATAGTTTGACATAATCTAGTTTTTATCAGCAGTACTGATGAAAAAAGTATTTGAAAATTCATGACCTTTCTTCAGGTGTTCAGCTAAATAAACGTAAGGCTTTAAAGACAAATTGATTCTTTAATTCTGCTGAGTTAATTATATTGGTGTGAAAAATAAGCTGTATACTTTTCAAAATGAAATAAAATTAGTCTAGAGAAAGGTACCTCACTCTTAAATTTAAAATACAAAGTTCTAAAGACTTTTGGGATAATTGCTTCCAGTAGGTAAAGTAACCCCTCCTTTGGAGATAACTCAGTTGAATTGTGTAAAATCCTTCTATAAATGCCTTTGCAAAGTTACTAGTTGACTGATCTGTAGGATAGAGCAAGTTCAAGGGGAGCTACATTCTGCTGTATGGTGCCTTCCTTTAGACAAAGCAAGAGTCCCACAGAATCACACCAGCTCTCTCACTAGCACTCTGAAGTTTACGGCTGCTTACAGTTGTGAGTTTTTACAACTTTTTAAGTCGTAAGTTTTCATTACTTGCTCCTGGTAGGCCAAACCGAGTATGAACCTGTCCCAAAGCATGTTCCCAATGGATGCCAGAATGCTGGGAATGGTGGAAGGAGAGTGGGACATAGTAGACTCTGTCTACTACAGTTTCCAAAGCAGTACCCAGCTGGAGATTCCTCACGAGGCAAGTGTGGTTACTCAGTGTCACTGCTGTCCTGTAGCATAGCTGTTTACAAAATTTTGGAAAACTTGATGTGAAATCAGAACACAAAAGAGATGGTGGGAGAAGAAAAAGAAATGCCTAAATGTTCTGGAGGCACAGGTACAATTTATGTAGAGAACAATACAATAGATAATGTACCTTCTCTTCTTAACTCCCTGATTAATTAATGTCTTGCCCGTGCTTGTGCTTTAATACCATCACAGTCTTATATTATTGCTGCCCTGTTGACTCTAAGCTCTTTTAAGACCTGGGATGATTCATTGTGTTCTCTTCAATTATTTTGGAAATATGAGCAGCATACATGACAGTATATAAATAAACTTAATAATATGGAAGATGGTTAGTTAGAAGCATATAATTTCAGAGGAGTTGCTTGACCAAGATTGGTATCTTTCTACCATTTAGCCTTTGACTACGTGACTATTGTGCATTGTGTCTAAATACAGACTAAATTATGCAGTATAAAAGTGCTATATTTCTTGTTTAATAGGTAGTTATGACAGTGAAGCAGTTGTCTTCAAACTGTAAAAACTCAAGATTGCTTATTTTCTGAGCATTTATTACTGTCTTGTTTAGCTATATAATTAAATATTGTTTGGTATATATTTTTTCAAGGTTTTCAGACTTTGACAGGTACAGAACTAGGGCTAAAGTTAGGTGTATTGTAGAAGTGTTGAAATATTTACCTTTCCCTGTTGCATCCAAATCAAGAACAGATAGGAAGCAACAGAGACTTCGTCCTGTTATCCAGGAAAATATAGTTTAACAGAATATGGGGAGATTCTTATGTTTTGTCATCTCTGTATAATGATATTTACAAATATATATATATTTAAATCCCCTTCTGTCAAATGGGAGAAGAAAGAAGCATTAATTCAGGATAATTATTTTTAATGCTGTCATTGAGAAGATACCAACAGTAGCAAAAACATTAAATGTTTGTTCAAGTTATGGTATATTTTTAAAACACAAATTCCTAAATACAGTTTATTTCCTACTGTTAGACCTTGTTTATCTTCATCATAGCCTCAAGTTCTGTCTTCAGTGGGAAGAGGTTCCCATTTCCTGTTCTTTGATGGTTAGACGTGTTTGAACTTGGACGGAAAAGTTTTACCTGAATATTTTCATGTGTTTCTCTGTTACTTTTAGTTACGCATCTTTATTCCTAGGCATGCCTTCATCTTCAAATGTTCTGAGGAACATTATTTTTCAACCTTGTAACATTTCTCTGTGAGAGTTAGTTAGGCAACAGAGGGTGGACCTGCTTGGAAATAAGGTCTGTTCAGCGCCTGCCACTGTAGTGTGTTGTCACATCCTTAGTCAAGTTCATTTTTCATCAGTCATTCCCAGTTGGCAAAGGGCGTGTGTAGAAATGTGATCCATGTTTTTCTATACACAATTCCGCAACTACATGGAGCAGGTAGGATATGGGGAATAATTGCTCTAGCAGCCATTGTTTCTTTGGAATGTGTTATCTGGAAGATACATTATTCAAATATAGATGCACACTATTTTAGACAATACCTGGTTTTTAGCATACACCTCTTTGGTGTTGGTTTTTTTTTTCTCCCCTTAAGGTGAATAAGGGCATCTTATTGCCTGCTTTATCACTTTTTCACTCAACGTAGTTGAGTTAAAAAGTTTTAATTTGGAAATAAAAGAAAGACAATGGGAAGACATTCAATAGTACATTGTAAATATGCAAATTGACCCAAGTTCAAATTGCTGTACTTTGATTCAGATTCATGTGATGTGAAGTAGCAATGTGATCATAGTAGAAAGTGGTCTATCTGTTTACAAAGTACTTGAAGATTTACTTTAAAATAAAAGAAGCCAATTTCCTTATACATGGCTGTATATAATGAAATCATGGTCTTAGGATGTTTCTGTGATGCTCTTCCACAGTTTTGAATTAAATAATTTACTCATGATGCCTTTTTTCTTCCCTCTCCCTTAGGATGTGAATTGTCTGTAAATCTGCTCAATATCCCACCTTCTCTTGTTCTGATGTTTATTAAACACAGCTTTCTGTACTGCATGATTGGTATAATGCAGTATACCTTTTGATAGAAAACATTCCTGTTTCCTTGCTTTTAGGTGAAGGCAAAGCTTAAACCTTAACACTTAACCCTTCATGTGGTCTCTTAACAGCAAATTAGTTTTCAGAGTAGCTGAAAAAATACTTTTTCTTTAAATCTACATCCTAGCTTTTTACTTGTTTATTTTTAAGTCACGAGAACATACCAAAATAGTTTAAATTAATTCTGAATGCTTCTGCATCCATGGGCCTCAGATGAATTTTAAGAATAAACCAAATGCTGTGATCAGCAATGTTTTTATTCTTGTTCATGTCTGTGTTGCTTTGAGCTAACGCATTTCTGGGGGAGGAATTTGGCCTGTAGGACGCGTAGTTGGCAGTGATGAATGACCAAGTCTTGACTGAGGTTCTGAGTGAGTTTGCTTATAAACTCGGGAAGTGTTCTGTGGGAGTGGCAGACAGCAATGACGCACCAAAAAGCCTTTCTTAACACAGAAAAATACACTTCACAATTTCTGGCTACATTTTGCACAAAGAGAGCCCACTGTTAGTGTGCCTACCTTGGGGCTTTTTCTGTGTTTTTTTCCCCCTCTCCCACTTGCTTGATGTAAGGGAAAAGTACTGTACATCTAACCCAGTATATTGCTGATTTTTCAGTTTGCTCTTAGGAAGAATGTCTGTTAAGATTAAGAGTGCTGTGACCCAGAATGAGTAATGACTGGCACAACCAGAGTGTTGAGAAGGTTGTCACCTGTTCATTGTGTGTTTTGTTTGGGGCTTTTTGTTTGGTCTTGTTGTTTTTGGTTTTGGTTTTTTGTATTTTTTTTTTTTTGCCATGCCCCTTCATCCTGCTTCTCTGGATGGTCAACTCTTTGTCTCTAGTATGCTAGACTTTGAACAAGGTGAGGCATGAAAACATAAATATGTGAAGATTTTCGAGACTAAGCTTAAGAAAATTGATAAGTTTTTCAGTGTTTCTGAACTCAAAATGCAGTCTCTTGAATCTAGATGTGTGTGTTGAAAACATCACAGTATTTTACCTGGAATTTTGCCTAGAAACTATTGTGTGCTCGTTGGTTCAGTATACTGGATTGAGCCAAGTAAAATTCTTTGTTTGGTATGGTCTGAGCCCATGTTTCAGCTTTTTTTTTTAATGTTGATCTGGTGGTGCTGGTGTAAGCAACTTCCTTTCTCTGTGTTTGCTTTATTAATGTGGCAATAAGATTTTCCATGTTTTGTGAGAACTGCAGAAAGGTGAAGGCCTTTGAGTAAACACCTTTATGCTATGTCAGTGAAATAAATGGCTCATGCTACTTGATAATAAAGTAAATGCTACAGAAGTAAGTGTGGGAAAGGACTATAATTAGTACATATGTCAACCTTGTTGAACTCTTAAAAGAGGGTGGGATAGACCTACTTATTTTTATAGAGTGGGTTTTGGTGACTAAATGGCAGATGAGGACATTGTGTTTATAAGGACAGGACTGTGCTGCTTGTACTGAAGGTCTCTATTTGCTTCCTTCACATTCTTCCTTCTGGGGAAAAGGGAGAAGGGTGGAACTAAGTAGTTGGTTTGCTGTGTGATTAAACAATGTTGCATGTAACAGCAAGTTGAATGGTGATAATCATATTTGGACTGATAGAAATTCTTGAATTCTATTAAAACACAAGTGTCACTGCATTTGATTTTGTTTTTGTAAGCTATAGGGAATGTTCTGAATAATGCATTTTGTTTAAGAAAGCTTTGCATCTTTCTGGCCTTCTGCAATTACTGTGATCAGTAGCATGTGGTTTTGACTGCCTTAAGATTGGAGATTACTCTCAGGGCAGTGGACTTGCTTGATGCTTTTCTGGTGCTAAGTAGTACTGAGGGGTATAATCAGAGTTGTTAGTATTCATAGAACAAAAACTTCTCATACTTTCACCAAACCCAAAGATACATGGAGGGAAGGTGGGATCACTGTGCTTCACTTTTCGTTTGATGGGGTTTTTTTCCCTTTTTTTCAGGAATCTGTTTTTTCAGATATGTAACTCTGGTGCGTTAAGATAAAAAAAATGTACATATGTAACTGAAGTATTTACTCTTTGCTTCTTTTGCCACATCTATGAAGAGACTTACTGGAAAATCAAAACTTCCAGTCATGCAATTGTCAGAAGGAGAACACATCTGAAGAATTAGGAGAGCTTAGAAATGGTTTTAAGGTCTAGGATTTTAATATAAGCTATGTAATATGTGCTAAAATATATACTCCGAAGAAATGCTTTCAGTGATACACATTTGGAAGTACTTTTAAATCCATTATCTATCTGTGCAGTTGGACAGCTTTATTATATTAAAAAAAATCTAATAAAACAATGACTTCAGTCGCTGCTCCCAGCATACATGCTAATAAATATCCACTAAGAGAACTATTTCCCAAAATGTTCATTAGAGCATTGTCATTTAAATTTTGATCTAAATGTGGTTTATAAGTTTTGTAGCCCATCTTTGAGCAGTAACAAAATAGATTGCCACTTAAATGCAATCTTGATAAATGCAACAAGCTTTCTTTCATGTTTTGACATACAGATCAGTGGCATAGCCAGTAGTAAAATGAAAAGTAAAAGCAGTTTTGAAAAACAAAGAATAAAGGATGTGCTTTCTTTCCTTTATTGTTCTGTCTCTGTTCGGTATTTCTTTTCCCTTGGATAAATGTATAGGTGAATAATTGTATTGAGATCCCTGAGCAGATCTTATATCTGTTAGGAAGACAAAATAACTATTACTATCCAATAGTAGATACTTGATATAGTCTTACATGTGCATATATATGATATCCATCTCAGAGTTCACCTCTTCTGCTGGATCTTTATAAAGACATTCTGTGACTGCTGTACTTCCCTATCATACCTTTTGTATGGGAAATGCAATTATTATAAGCTGAAATTTGTTTTTAAGTAGCTGAAACATTCAAATACAGCCAAATTCCTAAAAGACCTCAGTGTAAAGTTTGAAGGCTACATTTCCTTTGAGTCATGCTAAAAACCTCTGAGAAGACAAAATCACTAAATGAGCATAAATCACGTCAAATGCTAAAACACCTGTAAAGGGGGGGAAAAACCCTTGTGTGAGTAGTCCACAGTTGGTCAGTAGATGTGACAATAGGTAATGACTCTATTGACTAAAACAACTAAATAGGACGGGGAAGAAATAATAAAGTTGAACTAGTGGCAATGAATTGTACTCATCACTGTGAAGAGGTCAGGAAAACTTTGCTGATTTTACATTCCTAGCTTCTACCATTGTACTTCTGCAAAGCAGAGGAAAATGAAGTGTAGGATAAACCCCATTAATAATGGTAGTAATGTCTGTATTTTATGTGTTTAGTATCTCTTTATATCTCAGTATTTTTCTCTATGTATATATGAAAGAAACAAGTATTGTTATATAAGAGATTACTTACATATTATCATAATAATATGTCTTTTTACATGTGTTTATATACAGTGAGCACTTGCTTGTGCAGAAATAAAAAGCATGCATTTTCAGTTCCACTCTTTTTCTGAGATGAGGTGAAAGCAGAGCAGTGTTGAAATCAGTAATGAAAATGAGGTAAAACCCTCAGTTTGACAGGAGTTAAGAAGTCTGAGAAGATGTCCAGGAACTATAAGAGAAAACAGAGTGAGGGTGGAGGAAATTCTTTCATAGTCTAAGAGCAAGAGGCCTTCAATTCTGAAAAACAAGGGTTTTGAAGTTGATACCAGGGCAATATATTTAACACTACATAAAAGTAACATCTAGAATTTTCTTCTTAGTAGATCCAAAAGTTTAAAAGCTTGGTGGGATTTAGAACCTTAAGAATTCATATGAATGCCCTTCTTTCATAAGCCAGCTACTTACTTGTGAATAACAAATAGTCTCTGTAGTCTCTGCACTAGATTTAGTTGCACATTCTTTGAAATAGCTTGTGCTATTCACTGTCAAATATCTGGATGAGACCTTATTGAAGGGGAAATTTAATTACTCTGAAATCAGTGTTGCTGGATTTTGGCTTCATGCAGAAATATTTTTATATATAAAGTATCTAATTTTCTGAGAAATTAGGGGTACCTCAGAGGTGGTTATGGGTTATGTTCTTTGACTAAAGGCAAAAGAAAATTGAAAATATTCAGCAAATTCCTAATTATGCTCTCGGTTGTGCTTATTGAGCAGCTGCTGTAATCATATGCCTATATCATATTAGGTGTAGAAATAATCATTTGGGTGCTGTTTGAAGATGTTAATGTGTAAGATCTTGTGTTCCCACAGAAAACTGTTTTGTACCAATCTCTGAGATCATTTCTGTGGAAGAAACTGAACTTAACAAGAAACAGCGTAACATTGGCAAATGGCAAAAGATGACAAAGCTACATGCTTTCACAGGTAAGGCAAATAACAGTGCTTGTGCTAGTTACTTTACTGAAGGTACTTTAAGGCAGGCTCAAAATGAATCCTCAGATAAATTTTTTTTAACAGAAATGTTATGTTTAAAAATACTCAATGAAACAACCCTCCCCCTCAAGGAAAAAAAAAAAGAAAGACCAAAATAAATGCAAGCAAAAGCCCCACAAAAACAAACAAAAGAACCCCCCCCAAAATCTGTCAGTTTACATTTAAAGGTCCTTATTTTGGAAAATAGTTATTATATGACTCTGCAGCAGGACACTTGCTTTCTATTACTTGACTAGAAAGCCAAGAGAGGCTGAAAAAATGAGTCCTGAATGTTTGGACTTTTTAAATTATCCCTAGCCATCAGAATGTGTGCACGAGAAGGTTCTTTGTATTATTGACTGCATTTTTTAAAACAAAGTACTTGAAATAAATGTCTGTTAGTGTTGGGAAAAGAGTGGTGACTTCTGTGTTGCAAAGATGGGGCAAATGTGATGGCTCCCATGCCAAAATGTTATGTTGCAGAGTATTTTCCTCACATTTAGTCCTCCAGTAAGAGTAACTGGAGATACTGTAGATAAAAAGGTAAGTATACTTGTCTCACCAACCTAGTTCTTAATGCACAAGAAAACTCTAAATCTTTTTTTCTCAAATTTCAGCTTTATGAAATTAAATTCACCCTCTTGGTTACAGGAGAGCTGATGTCAGTCTGGCTTGTGTTCTTAAGCTTGTGGCATTTTATATTATGTAGACATTGCAGACTTCAAGACTGATAAAATATTATATAAGCTCAGTGAACTTTTGTATAAGTATGGCTATAATAAGTTTATGAAAAATGACTTGTATTTGCTTTAAAAAGAAGTCAATGTTTGGGTGTCTGCTATAAGGTAATGACCTCAGCAAGTGGACTTTTTACGAATGTCCTGTTCACACTCTGAATGCTTCTGTCATTTACAGAAGTGTTTAGTGGAGATTAATTGCCACTTTTTTCCAAAGGTTGGTTATTTCTGAAATGCATTTGTCATTTCGTGGAACTGTCTTATTATGCCTTTTTGTTGGTTTTTTTTTTCCCTTTCTTTTTTTTAAATTTAAATAGTGTATTATGTGAAGAAAGCCCGAAATCACCGCTGGCGGTGCAGTGATGTGACTTTTTGGTGTGTTGATGAGCACTTATGTAATCAGTGGATACAGGCGCTGAAAGAATTACTTGAAATGCAGAGTAAGTTTGAATAAACTGTGAACATTTGCACTGTCATTTTGCAGGGTTGTACATCAATCAGTATAATTTTGATATATCTGCTTTTCTGAACTCTTAAGAGCAACTGATGCTCAAAAATCAAGGGAGTCAAGAGTTGAAGTGTCTCCTTATCACTGCTTTTCTGTTTTGCATATTCACTAGGTTGTACTGAGTGTTTAGTAGGACTATAGGTGTCATATAATTTTGCCCAGATACATATTATTTTCCCAACATAGGGACACATTACAAGCATAGCAGAGGCTTTGGAGAAAGTAAAGGGCAGATGTAAACTGCAGGGATTTGAGGACAAGGATTGTAGCAATTTTAAGATTTATGGGTGGCTTTTTGTGTGTGTTTCACCTTTCCAGACTCTCTCATCAACAAAATGTGCCTTATGTAGTAAGAGTTCCCATTAATCATTTCTGAGACTCTTGGACATCTACTTCTTGAAGGTTAAAAGTAGTTTTGCAGGAGTTATTCCTGAAAGAGATACCTTGATAGATGTCAGTGGGTGGCAGGAGCAGAGTAACTCCATGGCAGAAAGGACGTCAAGGATGGCCATAGCACAGGTGGTGCCCATGCTGACCAGGATGCAGTCCCTCTGTATTTGGACAGGGTGGGAAGAACAGGAATGGGGATAAAACCAGGTCTGATTTTACAGCCCAGGTGAGATCAAGTAATTGGGTCCGTCCAGGGAGGCCAGAGCGGAGCAGCCGGAGCTGGAGACAGGACTAGAGATGAGCTACCTACAGCATAGGTCTGAGGTCCGTCTGAGATATAGAGCTGGAAAAGGGGCTGGATGCAAGTACACCTACAATGTGACTCAAGCAAGTACTTAAGGTTCACAGAATAAAAATGGATATTTAAGAAAAACTGTAATGAACTGGCAACAGGAAGATTCTTTTTAGTGTTTTTGTTTTATATACGTTACACAAGGTATCTGTCTTTTTCAAAAAATGAGGTTTGTGCACCCATTCAGTACACCTGTGAGAAATGTGGCCTGAGCAGTCAACTCCATTTGAGTGCAATTGTTCATTTTATTGGTAAAAAAATATTTCAGAAAAGGGAACAAATTCTCAGAGAGGGTGAATAGTGCCTTGAGCGTGTGGCAGATTTAAACTGTTCAAAATGTCTAGCGGGTGGACTTGTAAAAGTGTGCTGATCTAACAATTCTAATATAACTTTCCTTTTAAAATGATAATACTTTAGAATGCCATCTGAGGAAGTATGCATGTTATAAGTTTTTTTCTGTTTCATAAAAAAGGAAGGTTCTCTAGGTGCAGCAAGCATTACTATTTTGTATATCTGTTAATACAGAAGTGTAGTAATTGTTTTCATTGCCATTACCAATGTAAATCCATAACTATTTGGGAAAACTTGAGGAAGTAATATCAAAGGTGTTTCGGGAGGGGGAAGGGGTTACACTGTAGGGCAAACACTTGCTGTGCAGCATGTAATTTTGTGAGGTATTCTTATTGTGACTTGATCACAGAAAGGAAATGCATTTTAAATATGTTATTAAAGCTGGAAGATAGTTGAAATAATGTTAAAGTATTTCTACTTTTGCTTCACTTACAAGTGCCTTTCCTATTGCTATCCTTCTAGCCTTGTGTGCTGGGATACTAATTAATTAGTTTTACTAATATGGTGGGAAGGTACTGCAAGAATGATGCATAAGAATGTGAGATATGCATTCAGAAGAAATTATTCTGAATTTTACCTCCTCCTGTCTTATTAACAATTGTTCAGTACTGTCAGTATCCTCATTATAATAAAGAGGACAGATGAAGCAGGATTTTATAGCTCTTTATTAAAAGAATTACAATAGTTAATAAAAAGTTCTAAGTCTTTTATGCTGTGACCACTTTGATATTAATAGGTTTGTTTTTGTATGGCTTGTTGAATTTTTGTTTTGTGTACAAAATCAGTATACTGTAATATTTTTCCTTACTACAGAGTCTAGACCAAAGCAGTTGCTTGTGTATATTAATCCTTATGGAGGAAAAAGACAAGGGAAGAGGATTTATGAACAGAAAGTTGCCCCACTCTTCAGTTTGGCTTCTATATCCACTGATGTTGTTAGTAAGTAATTAATGTTTTAATTTCTTAATAAACACAATACGAATCCTTTAAAACATCCTTGAGTAGCTAAAGTTCTTTCTGTAACTTACCTTTTCTTACTAAGGAAATGAAACAAAGTGGTAGAGAATTTTCCTGATTAAAGCATAGATAGCCAAATAATTGCAACCTTATATCAACATTCTGCTTACTAAACTAAAACTTCTGTTGCTTCTGAACTGTTTGAGCTCTTAATTTATAAAATACTGCCTTTCTTCTCTTTTTCAGTTTCACTGGTAAAACCAAATATTCATTTGCACAATTTTTAATGAAATATTTTTTCCATATGTACTGCAGTGCATGCCTCTTTCAATTCCTTCCCTGGCATAATCTTTCAAAATACATTTTATCACATGCTGTTTTATGGTCACATTGGTAATAGAATCATGGTTATTAATGAATTCATTTTTATAATTGTATATTATAAATTATTTTATGATAGTATTTTTAATAGTAAATTTCAATGTGGTTTATTTCTTCACAGTAACTGAACATGCTAACCATGCTAAGGACAATTTATTTGAAGTTAATATTTATAAATATGATGGGTAAGTAACTTCATTAGCCTTTTTTTTATTCTTTTAAAGCTGATATGTTATGTAATCTGCCTGTTCTTGTATCTAATTTAAAATGGTAGCCTTCATTGCTGATAGTCCTGGGGCATGTTCCTTTCTGTAGGAGATCCCCATTTAGGAGTATCAAGAGAAAACTAAATTGTTTCTGTAAACTTGTTCAATACACAATATATTCAAGCATAATATAACAATGTTGGCATGAGATTTGTGTTCAAAAGATGAATGTAAGATTAATTCTGCTTAGTTGAGCATTCTGTGATAGCTCAAAAACTACCCTGAAATGTTTTGTGATCTTGACATACACAGGAGTTCAGAACACTGCACTAGTGGCATTCAGCCTATGTGTAGAAAAACATGGACTGTTTAGAAATATTTCAGGTAGTTCCTCTTGCTCTGTGTGGCTGTTAAATAATGGCTACATCATTTGGCTTTATTTGCATATGTTCTGTTGTGGAGTTACTGTTTTAAAAGAGGAGCTGACTGAATGGTTATCTTGCATTCCATTATTAAATCTGCTGTAAAAGCAGAATATTTTAATAAATAAGCTAGTCATTTCAGTTTCCAGTTAATGACATGAAATAAGTTACATGTCTGGAAAATCTTGAAAATTTATGCAGAACCTATGCAGATAAACTCTCATAACTACAGTATTTTAAAATAGTATTTTGTGCCTGCTGACAGGTACCTTTAAACTGGTAAGTTGCAAAAATAAAATACGTTCTGTCTTTTCAGAGTAGTTTTGCTAGGGGAGCAGATCTATATATCAAGTAAGGGCATGATGTTCCCAGACTTCACCTGCTTTAAAATGAGTTGACTTTAAAAAAGCAGTTTTGTCTATACTGGGATTTTTCTTAATTTTTCAGAAGTGCAGGGAGGGGAGACCTTGATCCTATAAAAAACTAGTTAGTTAAGGTTTTCCCTTTTTCATTTGACTTGTGATTTGAGATAAGTATACTAATGGTTGGTGAAATTCCAATACAGAGCAGAAAGGGAGGCAGATGAGCCCCTGTCCACTACTAGCAAGTTGGTTTTTTAAAATGATTGGCAGTGACCAATTGCGGTGGTATCTGAAGTGGTTTTTGCAGATTCAAGGTCTTGTATTGTAGAATTTTTAAATTTTTTTCTTTGGTGGGGCTTTTTGGTTTTCTATCTCTAACATGCCAAGATACACTAATAGGCCAGAGAACTGCATCTTTTTGGAATCTTATGATTCTTCTATTCCCAGACTGAGCCTGAATGGCAGTTGGCTGGGAACTGCAGACTGTCTGATTTTTGTCCATCATGTACAAGTCCTTCTCTGTGGTCAACAGTGGTGTTAGGAAGGAGATCTTGTACTAAAACTACTTTTTAAATAACAGGTCAAGTGGTCAACTGGAACATTTTAAAAAAGGTTTAACCACATAAATGTGTGTGTTTCTTCAAGTTTGGCTGAATTTGCTTACATACAGGAAAAGATTCTTTGTATTCCTACATGTAATTGTCATTGAGGTGTCCTCTTAGACTGGTTCTGATAAGTGGCTTCACCTTCATTCAGTGATGAATTTCTGCATTTAACCTCCAGATTCCCTGTTAGGCAAACCCATACATGGAATTCTGCAACTAAACATAGGATTCTTAATGATAATCACTTCACTTGTTTTCAGATGTTTTTACTTGAGGTAGCTTATTTAAAATTCTTGCGCGTTTCCTGTTTGTTCTTCCTAGTTCGCCTTATAAGAATTTCTTACAGTGAGTGTACTGACCTAATAGCTCAGTGGCAGAACAGCTTCTCTCTAAGCACAGTTACTTAAAATGTTCATTTGGTTACTATATAGCAGACTGTTGTAGATCATTGTGAGGAACAATGAGAGCATGCTGTAATATTGTGCAGGTAAAAGCCACGTTTAAAATAAGTGAAGTGTATCACTGTGGTTCCTTATCCTGTTGCACAAGCCTTTGTAGAACAGTTTCTGGCTGGGGTTTTTTCCTAGTTTTTGAATTAGTTCACAGAATGGTTGAGATTAAAAGGGACCATACATCTTTTAAAACTCATTTGTCTTGTGGACTAGCTTCTCCTGAAGTACTCTAGCATATGTCATTTACTGTTATCATCTCTCCAAAAAGTGAAATGCTAGTCTATTAGTAAAATAAAGCCAAAAAGTAAAAAGATATCTCTTTCAGATTTTCTTCACTAGGAGCCTTCACACATGCAGTTTGCACATTTGTGACTTGTACATTGGTCATCTGATGTTTGCAATGGATTTGGTCATGCTGTTATTGCATATGTGAAGTTCTTTATCTATCAGTATTTACCCTTGATAGGTATAGACATTCATAGAATTGTCACCTCTGAGCCTGGATATACTATTTGTTCGAGAAGGTGATCGCAGGGCTGGAGCACCTCTGCTATGAAGACAGGTTGAGAGAGCTGAGGTTGTTCAGCCTGGAGAAGGGAAGGCTCTGGGGAGATCTTAGAGCACCTTCCAGTACCTATAGGGGGCTTACAAGAAGGCTGGAGAGGCACATTTCACAGGGGCATGTCATCATCATGGCTAGGCATCGCGAACAAAGATTTGGGAAGGGCTCTACCCACGATTGTTGCAAGACAGGGGCATGTAGTGATAGGACAAAGGGTAATTGTTTTAAACTGAAGGAAGGCAGGTTTAGATTAGGTATAAGAAAGAAATTCTTTACTTTGGGGGTCGTGAGGCACTGGTATAGGTTGCCCAGAGAAGTTGTGGATGCCCCATCCCTGGAAGTGTTCAAGGCCAGGTTGGATGGGGCTTTGAGCACATTATACTGAGACAACATTAACTTTGTTACTGACCTGGAAATTTTTGGCCACTTAACCTCTTTTTTTGAGTCTGCAGAGAAAGATAAGACAAGCTAAAGTTGAGGAATAATGGATATTATATAATTATCTAATAGGCTATTGGAAGAGAAAAAAATTGTAAAAATGGAAAACAAATAACCTTTTTGCCTTCTCTCACAGTCTCCGGGGTCTTGACTTAGAGTTGCACACTGTATGTTTTTAAGACTGTCCTCCCCATTCATGAAAAAAAATGACTGCTTTGTTCAAGCTTTCCTTCAGCTGAAAATACAACAGTAACTGCATTTAAATCATGTATACTTAAAAATGAGATAAATTAACTTGTCCTATGAAATACGCACTCACTCTGCAATATCTGTTGCTGATGATATAAAAGAGTATTAGTTTATGAGTTGGAAATTATTGCTATAGGTGACAGTAGACATTCTTAAGCTTGTTTGCTAGGGACCACATATAGAACTTTGGGTTTCTCATGTGTTCCTTTAAAGTGTATTTAAAATAGTTTTTCAGGTAAAGAATGTCCATGCTTTTAGAGTTCAGGGTGTACATTTGATTATTGTTCGTGAAATGTATAGTGCTGTAAAATAGTCTTTTACTTCCTAGTATTTGCTTGGCTGTGGACTCTCTGCTGAGCTTTAACATATTGAGGATCTGTGTAGCTGCTGCACCAGCTCTGACCTGAATTAAATTTGCAAAACAAAGTTTTGCATCTGGTAACATTCAGAACTCTGTTTCATTATGAATGGTTATGTAGATATACATGACTTCTGTCTGTTTGATGGGCTCTCAGCATGTTCAAAAGAGCATGCAGGCATGCACTTCTGCTTTTTGACTTTCATATAATGTACCTCCCTATTAAATTGTGTAAAATATACTTTTGCCAGAAGTGGCAAATATTAACTTTTCCCTTTTTAGTAAGGGTACCCTATTTCCATTTTGTGTACTTAGAAAGCTGTATGTACAGTCCTGTTCAGTGTTTTATTTGTATAGTGAATTTCCACTGATATTTGTCTGTCTGCACACAGCAGTAGAGAATAAAGATTTTTGTAGGTTGCATTCCAACATTTTTTCCTAACGTTACAGATACATCTAGGTGCATTTGCAGTTGTGTAGCTTGAATTTTTTTTTCTGCTTTTTGTTAATTGCCAATTGACTGTGGGCTACTATATTCTGTAAAAATGGAGGAGGAGAATAGAACAACTATTTTTGATGTGCCCAGTGCATGCCCTAAGTAGAACACTTGCCGTGTTGTTTATTGACTGTTAGTGTGCATTCTAATTTGTGTTTCCTGGCAGTGTTGTTTGTGTTGGTGGGGACGGCATGTTCAGTGAAGTGATGCATGGTCTCATTGGAAGAATTCAGAAGGACTCTGGCATAGACCAAAATAATCCCAAAGCATCGTTAGTCCAGTGCAATATAAGGATTGGCATAATTCCTGCTGGTAAGAAAGGGTTAACTTTCAGTTTAATTTATTCATTATTTCCTGATATTTTTTCTTACTCATAACTTCTTGAATTTAGGCCTAAATGTAAGAGCTGAGCAATGATATTCCATAAAGGCACCTAACTAAAGCTGTTTGTATCCAGATATAATTACTGATCACGTGCAATTTTATTTAGGAAGAATATTTTGTAAAGGAAGTAAAATCTTGATGTGTGACTTCAGAATTAATTTACTACTTCTTTTTTTGTGGCTTATTGTTTGTTAATGTGAGCTAAAATGTCAACAGTAGTACTCTTCTGAACACATTAATGAGTGGAATTTACTGAACAGATAAACCTGATAAATATTTTTCCAGTTCAAAATGCTCCACAAATTTAGTTAGAATTGTAATAAGAACCTCCCACTGGTCTGGCAAGTTCCAAACAAATGCTAAGATTTCTTCTCTCTCTTTTCCTCCATTTGTTATCACAGCAAGTATAGGGCAACTACAGCTGAGGAACAGTTTTGTTTCCAGACCACGTTGCAGTTTCTGCCCATTGTCAGAGGTGCTATACATTCACAGTTCTCCATGTCAGCCACTTTTTCAGGCCATCCTGACTACTGTCATTTGAGAGAACTCATTCTTCAAATTGAGGTCTTTAGTGATTTCATTACTGTTATTTTTATTGACAATGAAGGTACTCTTTGGATCAGTTTTGCTGTTTTACATCTAGTGTCCCAGGTGTTACCTCACCCTGCCCATTTGGTCCTCAAAGGTTCCTTCAAAAGGGGACTTAAAACATGACTCTCTCCTCCTGGACTGTGTGTTGCAACTATTTAACAACTCTTTATCTGTAATTTTGAGGTCTCTGTAGAGAGACAGATGGATGGTTCAGTGTCTATTCTATGTTGTTCTCTTTTTCTTGTCTGATGCTTGAGCTTTGAAATAAAGAACTGGGATGTGAAGTAAACATTATGATCTTCTGATTAGAATTAAAATAAAGTTTTATGAGAAAATTTAGCACAGGTTGTAAAAATACACCAAAGGAAGTAGTGTGGCTTTAGGTGACTAATGTTACGCTCCTTACATCTTTTTGAAGAATGTATCCAAATCCAAATGATCTGAATTGTTGCTTGGAAGAAGCTTAATCTTTTCTGCTTGCAGTACAATAAGTGTTAGTTATCTAAAAGTTGCAGTGTGAATATCCTGTTACGGTTTTGCACTCTCCTTGTTAGCTAGCACATTAAGGGTTCTGTATAACAGAATTACTGTATTTAAGTATATCCCGATTTTATTTGTATTAAAGTCAGTTTGTGTAACAAAATTCACAAGAAGAGAATTTGAAGTGTTCTTTTCTTCCTTTTTCTTATTTGGGAAAATTTCTTGAACTAAAGATTTTTTGCTTACATGATTATTTTCAGAAGATTTTGCCTTCTGGTGATAATGTGACCATAAAAAGATACAATTGAAAAAACAGAACCTCAATATTAAGAGTTATTTCTTTATCCTTAGGAAAGACTAACCTTGCTTTTTCAACAATTTCTTAATGCGTTTTTTTCCAATTACACCCAAAAAGTATGAGATTCACTGATGTTTTAGTTTTGTTAACATGTATCAAGTCACTTTCTTCTCTTACACATTTTAGTGTTTTGTTTGTTGTGTTTTTCCATTGTACACTTTTGCTATTTGAAGGTATACTGTATGTTCTATTCCTTGAACTAACATGAGGTACAGCTTTGTAGTCAGTGCTATAATTCAAATATTTTCTCCAAGTCATTATTCAAATCCCTCAATAATTATTTATAGTGGTGTAGAAGGAAGCTGGTCTCAGAGTTCTATTAATTCATTTTTTGGAAGAGGATAATATATATCTCGACCTGCTTGTATATTGTGCAATATTTAGAATGATCCATTACTGTATATATGGGAAGATGCTTATTTACTGAAAAAAGTAGTCAAATCACTGAACAAATCTTAACCCTTTCTTAACACATCTAGACATTAAAGACTTTAAATTGAGTATGAAAGCATCAAGAGTTGTTTTTTTTGTTTTGATTTTTTTTCAGCTGTTGATGAAGCTGTTCTTGGTTCACCTTTGCTTGATATAATGGAGTTCTAGCCATGTATTGACCCCAACAGATACCTTAGTTCCATCACTAGTTCAAGAAGTCTGTTCCAAAAATAAGTGAAATTCTTGAAAAGACTTTTTTTTTTTAAACTAAACTGATAGTCCTGAAATACAGCACACCAAAAGTAATAACGAAATACAAATCATCCATCTAGAAAAACTTAATCCATTATGTTCTTTCTGGGTCTTTATAACCCACCTTTATTTAATAATCCTAAGAGCTCATTAATAGATATTTAAAACAAACACTATCCATAGTTTAGAGATTAAGATCTAAAGCTCTCTGTGTCTTCTGATACATGGAGATAGTTTACTCAGTGATTTTTTTATGCTTTATGGAACATTTTTATGAAATAGCTTGTGTTTTTATTGATATGAATAAAAGGCTTCTACTCAAATGGCAATTTTAACTTCTGAATTTCTCTTAGTTGCAGCCATTCTTCAAATCTGCCAGTGGAAATTGACTGATTGCCGTTGTAAACGGATTTGCTGTTAAGAGTACTTAGAGGTTGTAGCACACCTATGAAAACCTCTGTCTGCTTATTTCTTCCTCCCAGCCTTAGAAGCTGGTTATGTCTTCCTACCCTTAAAAGCATGTTCAGCCATGGAGTCTCACTGCATTCAAAGTAGTAGTATGTGTCCATAGAACTTAAAAACAGAGAATCATTTCTGTTCAGCATGTAACACTGAGGTTTCATCCAAATGTTCTAGTATTGCAACTGTACCCTCTGGAGTAAGCCAAAGTAACTCGTTGTTCTTATTAAACTTGGCACAGAATAGGAGGACAAAGCTGTCAACTGCTGTCAGAGGACTCTTTAATTAAAAAGAACTTACTAGATTAAATACTCTAATGATCTTAGCAGGTAGAAAAAAACCCCATCCCACTTTATTCTGTGCTGTGACATAATACTATTGCATTTATTCCAAAACCCAAATCTTCAACCTACCCTGAGGATAGGGGAAAAATTCTTCCAAGCAGTAGAGAAGATTGAATAAAGTGTAGACATGAGTTAATAACTACAATGATTTTAGGCCCCTAGTGCGTCCAGATCACTCTCATTTTTTTTGGTGGTCAACTCTGTAATGTCTAGGATTGAAGCATGCAGTATGATTATAATCTGCATGTTGATGTGTAGCTGTAGAAGTTAAGAATGCTAAAGATGGCACAGGCTTCCTGTCTGAAGGGAGTGTAGAAAACTGGTGGAGGATCATTCACAAACTTAAAAAACAGATTCAAGTCAAATAATGAAGCATGACTGGACTCATATTGCTGTCATGTAGAGTGTAAAAATTCTCTTGGAAAATGTGCTATAGCGTAGCAATAAAAGCTATCTTTTTTTTTTTAAATTACTCCAAGTGATATGTCCACAGCCTTCTCAGTTACATTTGTAATATTTAATGATCTTTGCTGTTTAGTTAGCATCTCATTTCATAGGTCAGTGTATCTTTGAAATCTGAAGTGTAATGTTTTATGTTCCTCCTTCAGCATTTTAAATCCATTATACTTCTTGAAATGGCAGTCTTAGAGCTAAATACTGCATTTAATATAGTGGGCCTGCTGTGGAGACAACTAAGTCAAGATTACTTATTCTTGTGATATTAATTTCATCTCTTAAATTTGCCATTATTGGATTAATCCATTTTTGTTATACCGTGTTACTGAACTTAGGCTGAAGTCATTATCTATCAAGAAATCCCAGACCAAAATCCTTCTGAACTCTTTCTTTTTAAGCCAGTCTGTCGTTCTGCAGATGTTAAACTTGATTTCTCGGTCTCTGGATGCAGAAAGTAAAGTGTATAAAACTTTGAGTAGGAATATGAGTGTAAGCCCAGGCCATTCATCTGTCCCTGTAACAGTAGCTTCTCCCCTTATTTTTGAATGTGCCAAGTCCTTGTCATTTAAAACTCACTTCCCAGAAAAATCACTTTATGGATTTTTTCAAAATGCTAAATGCTGTTTGACCCAAGAATGTGCAGTTACTCTGTCATTAGTGTGACTCACCTGACATTTTGTCTATGACTTCACAAAAATACTGCACATGTATGGGAACCCCACTGAAGTTACTGTTCTTCCTGTTTTCAGTACAGAATCTTGTTCTCATATTGATTTGTCTGAGGATTCTGTGTATGTTGCGGGAGCACCTGCCCTTGTCAAGAGTAACTCACATGGAGCAATGCTCATGAGCTCTAAAAGTGTTTCTGTTTCTTTATTAAATTCACTATTTTCCATAGGATCAGCATCTAGCTGACTTGCTTCTGTCACCCGCTTAGTTTAGTACTTCCAGTTGTTTGTAATTTGTTTCATTTTCCATCAATAAAAGCATAAAAATAAATATTTATCACCCACACCATGTGTGTGTTTTGGTTTAAGAAAACCTAGTTTTTAGTTAGTAGTATAATCATATTTCAGATGATTAATTCTAGCACTTTGACTTTTTTTTTGTTAGTCCACAGAATCAATGGCATGAACTCTCCCATACAACGAGGAAATCATCTGGTTTTGCTTAACACTTTGATGGTTCTATGACCGATTTAAAGCTTGTGACTTGGTGTCTGAGCACGTCTGCATGACTTGTCTACTCACAAATATCCAGCAATATTCACATCTATAGGGGAAATCTAGTGATTTAGCTGTACTACATTCTGTGTGGTGCAGTCCATCACTTTGCTTTCCTTAATATTGCTTTAGCAAAAACATTTTATGGGGAGTACGTGCTCTTTACTAATATAAATATATATCTTGATCGTTCCTCCTTGTGATTAATTAAAAGGAAGGATTTCCTTGATAATTTTTAAATTACTAAATGTATTTATCTAAAAAATTTCATTTTTCATATTTGAGGAGGGAAAGAACGTAGAAGAAATTGCTTGTATAACAACTATATGGCCGTAAGGTACCTTCTAATAATAAACAGACTTCAAGGAAAATGTATAAAGTCTGGTAAAGATTACAAATAATTATACTTTAACAAAAACAAGTTGATATGCCCTCTGCATACTTCACAGAATCACAGAATGTGCTGAGTTGGAAGGGATCCACAAGGATCATCGAGTCCAACTCCTGGCCCTGCGCAGGACCATCCCCAAGAGTCATACCATGTGCCTGAGTATCATCCAAATGCTGCTTGAACTCTGTCAGGTTTGGTCAGGCTTCATGTTTTCAGTAAGCTCCTAACACCAAAATATCTGGCATGAGAGCTTTCTTTAGCTGGGAGAATTCAGATATTCTGCTATCTACATATGGTGGCAAGGTGCCACCATCATTGAAATGTACTAGCCCTATGCAAGACAGTTATTGTACTAGAGTAGCAGTTGGAAGCCAAGCAGAGTAGTCTGCAGCACTTGAACACTAGTGGATGGTGGCATTTTAGGTAATGGAGTTAATCTCCTTAGGGTGAGTTTCAGTTTGAACTTGAGACTCAAATTTTCATGTTTGCATTTGGTGTCTGCAAGTGAGATAGACATCTAAACTCATGTTACAGCCAGGGGGCTTCTGATCAATTGGTCAGTAGAGCCTGTTGATCTGCTATCGCATCTGCCTGTCATATGCAGACGTCTTGCTTCCTAAGGCCCTCCCTGTGAGGCCTCTGTGTGAATCAAGCTTAAGCTGCCATCAGCTATTCCTGACAAGATGTCCTTGACCAGAATGGAAGCTTTGACATATTTATTGTCTGCTGTGTTACATGCACACATATAGCTATGTATAAGTGCCTTAACCTGAAACTTAATCATTTCTTTGCATGCTGATTTTCTTCTCTACTAGCACACCAATGCAAAAATTAGTTTCTATACTGAAGTTGTTTTTTTAAGTGAATTAAGGCCCAGTTAGCAAGCAGTCCAACTACTTTCTTCACATTTGCATATAGTTCTGTGCAACCCATAAAAACCTCTTTTATTTTCCTTCATTCAGGCTGTTGCCATTAAAAATCTCCAAAGAAAAGCTGGCAGAGCATGGCAGAGTTTTTCTGTTGGTTTAACCAGAGCGTAAAACAGCCACTGCCTAACACTAGTCAAGAGTCACGCTCTGTGGAAACTTCTTGCCCAAACTGTGTGCTCTGGCAATCCTAAACTATTAATCAAGGAATATTATTCAAGCTGTATTTGCATTCTAATCCTGTTTTTCATATTAGACATATACTGATGAAATAAGCCAGATTTTGGTGGGGTTTGTGTGTGCATCTCTTCTGAGTGCTGTTTCAGCAGCTATAGATTCCACATCTGTTGAAGACCCACCTAATGGTCTAGAATTCTTGTTTGGATAAAAAGTATTTAAAAAGATTCAAATCCTTAGTCATCATGAACCCTTTAAACTAGTCCATTAGGTTCATTCTAGGTGTGATATTATGTTCTCTTGGCAGGTATATAAGGATGCTGTACTTACCTCCATGTAAGTGTGTCACTGGTTTTGTTGCTCCATACTATGAGCTCTGAGAGAGGAAAAAAAAACATTTACTGTTTGTAGTTGATAGTCCCCTGTCATGTCTGAGGAAGAGGGATGATTTGACACTTGGTAAAAAGTCTTGACGTCTTTCCCAGTCTCCCATATTAGAATCTCGGAATTAATTTAAGACTTCAGTTTTAATTTTAGCCTTTCCTTGCTCGTTAATGAATAGAAATGAAAATAAGTTCTATGTAATTGCCAAACAGATGAATCACTTTTTAATGACTACAGAAAATCACAGGGAGATAAGCCTCTGGTGTTGAAATGTAGCTTTCATGAATTACCCTCTTCTCCTCCCACCTGTAGTGTAATACTACTTGAAAGCTCTGTTTACATCAAGACAAATGTGATTAAGGTAATTCTAGGAGCAAAATGCACACAGATCTGGAAGAAATGAAAAAGGTTGGATGAAGTGTTAGGCTTGTACATTCAGAAGTTCCGGTCAGATCTCTCAGTGGCCAATTTTTCTTTGTTTGTTTTTCTTTTCAAAAGTAGTGAGAATTTTATTTCTACCTAATTGAAATTCACGAGTTAGGAGGCAAAATGAAATTGAAAAACTTGGCAGTAAAGTATAGCTTCAGTTTCCAAATGCTACTTAATATTTTTTGCTATAAAACTCTAAATGTGACATGAGATCATCATCTGTGCACCTTGTCTATTATGGCATTGAGTGAAATTGGAGTCTTGTTTCCTGTGCAATGGCATATGCCTGTAATAGTACACTTGCACCATCTTGAACCTCAGCCTTGTAGCGAGAGATTTATTTAGTCACACTGTTTCTTTTGTTCTGCAGTTTTGTTGTATTTAAATTCTCTTTAATTGGCTCATGGAGCTACTTCTTGTTCACTGTGGCAGATTTCTGCATAGTGTTTACTTGGTAGAAGCTTCTGTTGTGCCATTCATAGGCAGGGGAAGTGTTGTTCATTTTCTGAGAAGCGAATTGGAGGGAAAAGGATTGTCTTTGCTCCTATTGACTGCATATGCCCTGACTGTTTTTGAAGTCAAAAAGAACCAAAAGTGGCTTTTAAATAATGATTGCTCATTCCTCCAGTTTTAGTTTCTGTTTCAATTTGATTAGGCCTCAGAAATTAAGTACTCTGTACGTGAGCTGCTCTTCAGCTAGTGTATTGGTAGCAAATCTGAGAACATGAATGTGGACAAAGTAAGGTTTTTTTCTTTGAAGATATCTGGCCTTGACTTTGATGGAATTCAATTTCATGAAAGTGATGGGAGAAAATATAAGACAAATTTGGAGTTAGGTGCTGCAACAAATATGCTTCTGTATGTCTGGACCTGACTTCCAAGTCCCTGCTCCAGAGTAGAAACCAGATCCCTACGTTAGGCTCTTGTTTTTTATAGGGCTCAGGGAGAATTGTCCATTTCTAAACAGCACATAGGTGAAACCTAAAGCTTCCCCCCTTTCTTCTTGTAGGTATTTTGCATCAAGACTGTAAAGGTACATCTCTATCCATTTTGCTCTCCTATCTAGAAACTAATTCCTGAAAGCAAGTATTTACTAATTTTCAAATAATAGAACTGGGCAGAAGTTTCTGGTTTAAGACTGAAGGAGGAGAGGATGTTGACATCCTGGAATTTAGATCAGTACCAGAAAAAACAGGAGACCAGTCAACCTCTCTTCTTTTCATGAGATCTCAATGAGCAAGAAATCATAAGGAAAGGAGAATCAGTGTATGCCTGCCTTAATTGATATAAAAGCTGTAATATAATCCTAAAATATTCCATATAAATTAACTTACTGCCCTTCACTAACTGCTATATATTTATTGCTTTTATTGTGAAAATGTTTGTTATTTGTATGGAGAGAGATAACTTGTACTCATTGGGGAGAAAATGTTACAACTTAAATAATAATATTTGTATCTTTGTTCTGTAAAATAGAAAGGGGCAAACCAAAGGAACGTAATGCTTTTATTTTGGAGGACCATGCCCATAATACTTGTTTTGCAAAGATACAAACTGATCTCTAGTTTTTTGTTTTTCAGGATCAACAGATTGCATATGCTATTCAACTGTTGGCATTTCTGATCCAGTAACATCAGCTCTTCATATTATTGTCGGTGGGTGGTCACAGTTTGCTGTTTTGTTATGAAAATGATGAAAATAGCCCAAAATACTAATTTCATTTAGTTCTTTCTATATGTGTGTGAAATACAGTTTGAACATAATGGCTGCGTTGAAATATGAAGTTTTTGTCTAGGATTTAAGTCCCCAATGTGGAACACAGGAGGTTAAAAATTAATTGCTTTCTCTATAGTAGCTCATTGTTTTCAAGGGATTATAACATTGTGAAACTTTATCTGGTGCTAAAGTTTTCCTGTATTATGGCATTCTTTTGAAAATAGTAAAATGCATTAAGCAGTATCATTTGTTGGACTGTATCTCTCTAGATATGTATATCTAGAGTGCACATGCACTTGAATAGTAGTATTTTGTCCTGGTTGTCCAATTGTCCTGTGCAATTCAATGTTCCCATGCCAAGTTAGAAGTATGGCTTCTGCTTGACTAGAATTAGCTGATAGTTCCCATTTTTTGCCATCTGTAAGTCATATATTTCAGGAGCAACTAGGGCAGAAAACTGATCTTCAAATAATGCTTTTTGAGTGTGTTGTTATAAGCAGGGATGCTGACATTGCCACTCTCATAGTCCCCTGGTAATGGAATTCTTCAACTGCACAGGGGCTAAAAGAGACAGCTTAGCATATTCAGTGCATTGTGGTTTGTGATGTCCATCCTGTCTGCCATATACTGAAGAAACATGGTCACAGTTCTTAATACTGAATTTGAAAAATTATGCAAGGTGGTATTCAGTTTTAACGATGATGTGTAAGCATAAAGGAGAGAATTTCCAAATGGCAATTAGTTCATTATCACTTGTTAGTGAGTATGTAACAGTTGCAGTTTTAGGTTCTGGTGTTGCCAAGGTTTACGCATGTGCTTCTCTTACTAACCTATGGCTAACTCTGCCCAGCATCTGTAGAGTTTAGGCCATTGGACTAGGATTGGAGAGAGAGTGCCTTTAGTATCATACTATCATAGTATTTTAGTTGTTAAATCACAGAATGGGTCAGGTTGAAAGGGACCACAGTGGATCATCTGGTCACAGTGGATCATCTGGTCCAACCTCCCTGCAAAAGAAAAAAACCAAAATATCAAACAAGCAAAGCAACAACACCCCTTCCACCGCCCTCTACCCGCCCCCTCCGCCCAATACCCACCACTCCAAGGCTTACACTACGAGGACATCAGAAAGGTGGTGTACTCTTTGTAGGGATTTTCAGGATTGGCTAATCCCGAGTAACCAGATCTGACCTCGTAGCTGAACCTACTTTGAGTGGGAGGTTTGATGAGAAACCTCCTAAGACCCCTTCTAGCTTGAATTATCCTCTGATAGTATGACATAGAGGTTTAAGTAGTATCCAGTAGATGTACAGAAGATACTGCATCGATCTGCTCAGGGAAAGGGTTGCCAAGCATTGATATAGAGTGCCCACGGAAGTGGCTTAGTCGTCATCCCTGGAAGTCTTTAGAAGATGTGTAGATATGCCACTTAGAGACATGGTTTAGTGGTGGACTTGGCAGTGCTGGGTTAACTAAGTTGTACTTGATGATCTTAAAGGTCTTTTCCAATCTAAATGGTTCTATGGCTCTATCCACTCCTACTGCTACAGGGTAAATGAGTGTAAACTCTTCATTATATATTTTTAGCATACTAAGCCCTTTCTTCTCACTTAGTGCTTACTAGTTTTTAAAGTATGAGATTAAATTAGTATTAATTTAAAAATTGTTTTTCCTTTTCTGCATGAATAAGAAATACATGCATATGTGACACATATATTATGACAAATACAACATATATTTTTATTTTTAAAGATTTTGCAATGTTAAATTTTCTATCATGTTTGCAGTTGCAAATAAAATGTCAATAGAACCTTGCACTTATAATCTTCATAGGTGACTGTCAACCTCTGGATGTCTCTTCTGTACATCACAACAACATGTTTTTGAAATACTCTGTATCCTTGCTGGGTTATGGTTTTTATGGAGATATATTAAAAGATAGTGAAAAGAAGCGGTGGATGGGTCCGATGAGATACGACTACTCAGGTAACTTGTATAATTGTTATTTTGTCAGCATGTAAACATATTGGAGCAGTTAATTTATTCTCTCCAAACCAACCTTCTCTGAATCTGTTAAACATCAGAAACAGGGTGAACCTGATTTTAAACTCCTTTTAGTACCAAGTACATTGGATCACATCATATAAAGCTCTGTAACTTCGGGCTTAACATTCACAGTGGGCTCATTAAAGTTGTGTTGAATATGTGCCACCTAGTGATAACTGCCTAAAAAGTAGTTACTTCTCTGTTCTAATCATTTGGACTTTCCTTTTAGTCACTCAGAGGGAGATAGACACTCCTCTGTCTTAGACATTCAGCTGATGGAATGAATTTTTAATTTTGCCCTTCATCCAGCACTGATTATAGAGAGATGAGTGATTTAGCCTTGTTAGCTAATATTTGGATAAATGCTGTGCTAGTGGAAATTATTTTTTGCCTTCTTTGATTTATCTTGTGTTATTGAAAGAAGATGCATGAGGAGAATTTTAGCGTAGGCCAGTTTTAAGATTCAGCAGTGGCTACATTTTTTAGTTGGCTTTTAAAGATGTCAAATGATATAATGGCACTTTTGGCAAATGTTAAAAAGTTGGGGTGGTGGTGTGGTATTTCCTTGTTCTTTGTAGTCTAAAACAACATACGACAAAGAGCTCTGAATTTGAGGAGGGCGACTATTGTTTTGCAGTCTTTAGAAAAGGAAAGAAAGGAGCAATCAAGGAATGTATGCAGAGATGTTTGCAATGTGGATTTATAATACACTTCATAAGACCTTTTTTGTTTTAGGCTTCAAGACTTTTCTTTCTCATCATTATTACGAAGGAACAATTGCTTATCAACCAGCAAAACACACACTGGGATCTCCACGAGATAAAGATAGTTGCAGAACAGGGTAGGCTAATGTTTAGCTCTGGATATTTGGCGTGAACTATTTTAAAAGGTCTGTACATAAATAGAGGTCACTGAAGTGTTGTTTTTAATATCAAAATGCTTGCTCTGAAAGAGACAAGCTTATAAAAAATGTATTGACTCATTAAAAAGAAAACATTTTATCAGGTCATTAAACAAAAATATAATAAAATTTTGTTAGCTGGTTCTCCTCCTCCCTCAATTTTAAGTGAAGCAAAGTATTACAGCATAGGACCCAGTTACAAGATGCTGAGGGTACTATGCTGTGTTAAGAAATTAAAAGTCTGAATGCCTCATAGCTTCTACAAATGGAAATAATAATTCAGAAATTCTCAAGTGTTCATACTGTAATTGGATCTGGCAATTTTAGTAATTGTTTTAGTACCATGATAACATCTGGCATGGCTTGTCCTGAGGACAAGTCCTCTCAGGAATCAGCCTATTTATACAACTACTATGATGCTGTATAAATTCTGTGTGATATTCTTCACTTGTTTCTTCGGTCAGGGGGCCTACCTCAGTGTTCCATCCATTCTCTTTGCTTTCACCTGCTTGAAGTTATGCACTAGTATTTCTTCTTCTTCTTTATATATGAATTTAGCTATCAGAGATAAAGTAGTTGTCACAGCAGCCAACAGCACAGCAGGATACAGAGGAGCCAGAAACTTTGTCCAGAAATTACATGCAACCTGATGAGACTGCTGTGCTAGTGCTGTGACATGCTACAGATCACACTCTCTAGTATTAGCTGGAGCAACTATCCTGATCCATCAGATGGAGGGGAAGCTCCAGATGGAGAAAGCTGTCATCCAGGTCTCAGTAAGGGAATAAAGAGTACCTGGTGCCTTGCAGGGGATTTTATACATGGTAGAGTTTAAAATCCTGAGAGAAGGAAGCAAGACAAAAACTAGAACTGCAACCCTAAACTTTGGGAGAGCAGATTTTGGTTTGTTTGGGAATCTTGGTAAGATTTTATGGGAAACTGCCCTGGAGGACAAAGAGGCACACAAGATTTAGTTGGTACCTCCTCAAAGCACAAGAATAATCCATTCTGATATGCAGAAGCTTAAATAAGCATGATAGGAAAGCAATGTGATGAGCAACGAACTGAGTAGTAAAGAGAAGGTGAAAGTGGAATGGGTTACTTTGAAAGAACACAAAAGACATTGCTTAAACATGCAGAAATGAAATTGAGAAAGCCAAAGCTCAGGTGGAGTTGAAATCAGGGAGGGATGTGAAGGGATTATTTAAGTATACCAAGTGTACCAATTATAACAAAAGGGTAACAAAAGGATAAAGGAATTGTGGACCTGCTGCTTAGTGGTATGAGGAACACAGTGATAAGATATATGGAAAAGGCTGCAAAATTACTCCTTTACCCCACTTTTCACTGATGTAGTCTGCTCCCATACAGGAGCCATACAGGTCCCCAAGCCCATGGATGAAGGGGAGACAGTGGATGTTACATATCTTGACTTCAGCAAGGCTTTAGCAAGACCTTTGATCCTGTTTCCTGTAGTATTCTTAAAACCAAATTGGTTAGGTGTGGACTAGGTAAGTGAGTAGGGTGATAAACTGGCTAGACTACTAGAAAAGCTGTGAATACCAAGTCCTGCTGACAGCCAGTTATTAATGGTGTCCCTTGGGGATCAATACTGGGGCTAATACTGTGCAATGTCTTTATTAATGACTGGGACAATTTCAGAAAGTGTGCTCTCAGCAGTTTTATGGATGACACCAGATTGGGAGGAGTGGTTTATGTTGAAAGTCAGGGCTGCTGTTCCAACCTTGGTGGGCTGAAGAAATGGCTGATAGGAACCTCCTGAAGTTCAGGAGACACCTGTACCTGGGGTGGAATAGTCCCATGCAGCAGTATTGACTGGGCACTGACTGGCTGGTAGGCAGCTCTGCCTAAAAGAACTTCGGGATCCTGGTGGCCAGCAGCTGTACCTGAGTTAGCAGCATGTCCTCGCAGCAAGGAAAGCCAACCTTTTAATGAGTTTTCTAAGCAAAAGAGAAGTCAACAGGTGAGGAGTGATTCTTTCCCTGTACTCAGCACTTTTGAGATGGACTTTTTTCTAGTATGTCAGTGGTTTTCACTGTTACAACAGTTAAATATTGGAACAATGTGCCCAGAGGTCTGTGGACTTTATCCTTGTAGATCGTCAAAACTTGACTAAGACACTGACCACCTTGATCCTATAAGACCAACTTTTAGCAGAGGTTTGGATCACATCAGAGGTCCCTTCTAACCTAATTTATGGCTCTCTGCTGCTGTTATCTCTGACATCCAGTAATCTTCAGCACTGTACTTAAGTACCTGCACTGCCTGCAGGGTTATGATGATTCATGCCACATCAGGGTTGGCAGTGCTGTACTTCATCTTGTGATGGGGGGATGGGTTAAACAAAAAAGGTGAAATGAATAACAGTGGTTTTTTTCAGGAACTGAATGGTATTTTTGTTCACAGATGTTACATTTGCAAGAAAAGTGAACAACAGCTGGCAGAACAGCACAAGGATTGTGGATTAAAACATGAAGGTAATTTGTCATAAAAAGTAAAATGCTGTAGTATTATACAATTTTTTTTTCAGAACATGTCAGTTCAAGTGTGTGTGTATTTTGTTTTTTAAAACATTTTGAATTACTAGATAATCCATTGCTTCTTTAAGGAAAATGCATGTAGGTAAGTAAGTGTCATCATCCTCCTGTACTCAGCACTGGTGAGGCCGCTCCTCAAATCCTACGTTCAGTTTTGGGGCCCTCACTACAAGAAAGGGATTGAGGTACTGGAGTGTATCTGGAAAAGGGAAACAGAGCTGGTGAATAGTCTGAAGCACAAGTCTGATGAGGGGCAGCTGACGGAACTGGGGGTGTTTAGCCTGGAGAAAAGGAAATGGCCTCAATTTGCACCAGGGGAGGTTTAGATTGGATATTACGAAAAGTTTCTTCACAGAAAGGGTTGTCAAGCATTGGAAAAGGCAGCCCAGGGAAGTGGTGGAATCACCATCCCTGGAAGTGTTCAGAAGTAACATGGGTGTGGTTTAGGGGTGAACACAGTGATGCTGAGTTGACAGCTGGGCTTGATGATCTTAGAGGTCTTTTCCAACCTAAATGATTCTATGATACTATGACTCTAAGTATGTGAAAAACATGTGAGCTGTCTCCTCCACCCAAACCTCAGAAAATTCTGATAAATTTACACTAATTACTTGTCTATTTCAGTGTGTTTCTTTTCTTTAGCAAAAGTAGGACTCCTTTCTGTGAGAAGGACTGAACTGATAAACTGTGAGGTGGTATAGAGGGATAAGGATAAGGTTCATTAAGATAACTTTTAGAATAAATCAGGATTTAAAATTTGTGCTTGTTAAAGTCACCCTATGTAAAGCTGTTTATTTAATATAACTGAGGTAGTGAACTTGGACAACTAATAACTGATCCAGTGGACTTATGTATTTCTGTACAACATCCCACCAATACTCAGTATAAATGATAAATGAGATTTCTCTCTTCTTTGTCTAGTTATGCTATCCTTGTTGCTTTTTTGCCCCCATTCCAACCCCTGTGCACACCTCTGTGGATCTTTTTTTTAATGGGCATAATTTTTCTTTCCTTTTGTTAAAACAACTGTTAATATATTGAATTCTGTGCAGTCATTCTCCTAGTTGTATATCTTTATGTCTGGCTGCTGCATCCTAATGGGAAGAGCTGGTATTGATACACTTGTGACCTTGCTAGAGAAAGATATATAGATTCAGTTGGTTGAGTTTTGCCTCCAGCCTTGGCTTATCATCTTGGATAAACCTCTCTTAAATAGTAGGCAGGCTTCCTGTGGATGCTTGTTTTTGCTTTTACTCTAATTTATTTTCTTCTTTCAGAGCCCAGTGACACAAAAATTTGGGCCTTGGCCTTAGGACCTAGACTATGTCATAATTATTGTTATTTTGCACTGTATTTGTGCCAAGTTCTAGACATCTAGACATCTTTTTTGGTTCTAGACTCAAAAAAGTGTATCATCATATTGTGGAGATTGATTGGTAGCATAAAGACTGTATATAGATTTCTGTGCCAACTTGAATTCTTGTTACATGTGTTTATATATAGTGCTTTCATCCCAATTACTGCTATCAGATTTTTGATACAGTCAAGAGATGGCCAAATTCATATATTTCTTGAGTTGTTTTAGTCTCTGCCCAGATTCAGCTAAAGAAATTGCTTTACATAATATAAGTAATTGGTATCAATAATAATATAAATATGATAGTAGTTTTTTTGGTAGGAAAGAAAAAATTTTCTTTTTGAGAAATAACTGTGGTTAAAAAATGCCAGCCTTTTTTCTTTTGTTTCTGGGTTTGTTTTTTTTTTTATGTTTGGGTGGGTTGTTTTGCTTGGTTGGTTGGTTGTTTTTTAAATTCGCGATTTTGTTACCTTTCATCCAGCAAAGGAGCTAGTAGAAAACTACAAGTTAGTGAGCAATCAAGACTGCTTTAGCCAACATTGCACATGATATTAAGCAGCTGACTATGTAGGATATTGTTTACTTAGATTCATGTTACTGCTGGTAGCTGGCTTTCTTTGCAGTCCAGTCTCCATGCAGTAGTGGTAAGCAAACAATACAATCAGCTACACTTGATTTGCAATAAAAAGAATTTTAGATGTCCACCTCAGATAAGCTTTTTACTCAGGAAGGTATATTAGCTGATTCTTTCATTGTGCCTACTTGGTTTGTGTATGATTCAGTTAAGTTCAGAAGGATGCTTGATTGGCTGTCACTGAACATATTTCCTTGTATTGTGCAGAAGTTTGTGTGCATGTGCTAAGTAAACCTTGGATGTTAGTACTTTATGCTGATTTCAGCAACTTGGAGCATATGTACACAATAGGCAGTTGAAATGAGTGCTGCTTATGCACTCCCTGCTTATGATTGCACTATTGTAGGAAAGATAGTTTGAGCAAGTAATTTGTGCTATTACAGTGATGCACCCCACAGAAATGAAAACAATTGGTCACTGAAAATATGACAAATACCCTGATTTTGTTCTTACTTGAACAGTGTAGGGTTTTTTTGAGTAACATGCTGAAATTTATACTGAACGGTATTTTTCCAGCAGGTGAAAACCATCTATTACAGTAACATATATAAGCATTCTACTCTAAGTAGACCTTAAGGGAGACTTATTTATTACAGTGAGCATACTTCAAAACTTAATATGTATCTAGACACACTTACGACTAAATTACTAGTGCTTCTCAGATAAACAACAAGTGGAGTTATCAGTAAAGTGTGTTGTTTTCGTTTTGTTGTTTGTCTATCAGAAAATGCCTGTTGTTTCCAGTTCCAGTAGTTTCTTATGTTCTGTTCACTTACCTTCATCTCACAGCAGGGTCTTGTCATTTACCTGCAGCCTGAACAAAGTCATTCTGTAGTCTAACATTTAAGTCTTTCTCATCTCTCTTAAGATACATGTTTTGAATCTGATTGATATTATTTCTTTTGGTAATGTCCTGTTTGAAAGCAACATAAAAAGATTAGCAGTAAAGCAAGCAATACTAAAAACCACTGTAAAAATGTTGAATTTAAAAGCTGCCTTTTTTTTTTTTTTTTGCTATTTCTGATTTGTTTCTCAGGAGATAGAGAGGATAGTCTAGATGGGAAAAAGAATAAAGTTTTCTGTTTTCAAGTTGACAAGTCTATTGTCACATTATAATCTTACTCTCTTTTTCCTGGAATTCTGTTTTTCTTGGTTCTGTTATTAAAGAGTTGGTAATAAGAAGTTTTGATGAATAAAAATTCCAGGAAGCGAGAGAAGTTCAAAAAGTGAAGACCAACTATGGAATACTTTGCAAACAATTTTTTTCTTCTTTTTTTTTTTTCCCCGATGTATAAAGCTTGGAACAGGTCAATTCAAAATGAATGTATAGTAGATTTAGGTTCAAAATAACCTAGACAATTGTAATAATGATCCTCTAAAGTAAATGTGAAGTTCCTAAAACTGAGACAGTAAAGAATACCAGAATTTCAGGACATGGAATATATAGCATAAACATCATCTTTCCAAGTCCATACCAGTTCATATGCCTCAAAACCTCTACCTTGTTTAGGAAGGGAGAAAGCAACTTTCTCTGTTAGTATGTGAAAAATATTTTTTTTTCCAAATGTAGTTTATTTTAGATATTCATTGACAGTATGTGAATATGCCTAGTAAAAATTTTAAGTTGCCAATAATGATCGCTTTTTTGTGTTCTTGTGAATAGATCAACTGACAACCTGTATCCATGTCTTTATTGGTGTGTTTCAGAAGGTGAAGAAGAGTGGAAAGTTATTAAAGGGAAATTTCTAGCCATCAATGCAGTAAATATGAGCTGTGCCTGTCCACGAAGTCCAAAAGGTCTTTCACCAGCAGCTCATTTGGCAGACGGTTCAGCAGATCTCATTCTAGTTCGTAAATGCTCCAGATTTGATTTTCTACGGTATCTTGTCAGGCATACAAACCAAGATGATCAGGTGTGTATTCCCTTTGACAGTGAATTCTACAGAGTCCATCTAGGTTGTAAATATTGATATTCTTATACGACAAAAATATCATCTACAAAGCAGGTTGGTTTGTTTGTTTTTTAAAGTTAACACTTTTTGGGTGACATAATCTTAGCATGTGTATCATTAAAAAAAAAAAGGCAGTCCAAAACATTTTACCCAAGTCAAGTCTTTGGTTGTAGCATTCTAAAAAAATTCCATTTTTGCCAATTGAATTTGGTTTTGTAACATTTTCCCTGTATTTGCTGTTTGGACAATATTTAAAGTTATCACAACTGTGCCCCTATGTCATGAAAAACTAGTCACAGCATGAAAAACTACTCACAGCATGACATAGCTGAGGTAGATGTGGTAAGGAATAATAAATCACTTCTGTAAACTGTATAAAAATGTGATTTAGAAGAATGTTACCAGAACTGCAGTTTGATTGTAAATTGCAGGCTTTTAGCAGAATTTTACTAGTTATATGTGACCAGTCTATGAGCGTTATGCATTCAGCTTCAAAATTATTTCTTGCGTATATTGTAGCTGTCAGAAGGGAAGATTCATCACTGCTTTGGATTGTTGTATCTGTTGAAACCAGAGCTATGGCTGTGAATACACACATTCAATATTTGTCACAACCTGGAAATTACTGAACAATGGACTAATGACATATCTAGTGCATAGAAGCAATAACAAGTCTCACATGTTTATGATGCTCTGTAGAAGAATTAGTGTAGATTCTTTTTCCTTTATTTCCTCATTACCAATCCCTGGCACATAGTATCTGTGTAGTATCTGTGTAGTATCTTATGTCAGGTTAGTGTCCACCATAATAGTATCCTTTTTGGACACTTAAGAAAATATGAAAAGGAAAAGAAGAAAAAGGTGACTGTATGTCAATACAGACTGGTTTATGGGTAAACTGTTTCTTGTTCACTTTTGCTTCCTTGCCATCCCCTTCCCATAGACACACACAGACATACTCCATTGCCTTTTCTAAATGACCTGTCTCTATTCATTACAGCTTACTAAATATTTAAGTCCATATCAGTTAAGTTGCTTTCAGGACAAGTGGAGGAACCCTCTAATTTCATTGTCCCTTTAATTTATGAGTCTTGTTTTAAAGCATTTGTACAATATTGTAGTGTAAATCTGCAGCCTCTGTTATAAGAGCAATCTTTTAATTGACCTGCTTTTTCTAGCTGAATTACCTAGTTAAAATTATTTTTATTTTGTTGGAATTTAATAACATTGCTCTCTATTCTTATTTTCACGTACCCCCAGCTCTGTGATTTGATCACACTGCCATGGAATTCTCACCTTCTGGGTATTGTTCCAAGTGCAAAGACAGAAGACTTTCATAAAACCCTATGTGTCTTAAGGACTGTAGTTGAACAGGTCCTTAGGATGGTGCAGAGATACAATCTAAACCTTTTTGACTTTGATACCATGTTATAATATTTCTGATAGGCTACTTTAAATATTTTTTATACTCCATTTACTCATAATCTCAGAACCTGTTACCTGGTTATCTATAAAGTGTCAGTATTGCAGCTGCTTGAGGAGGACCATCGAGAAGTAGGGTTCCGTTTTGGCTTTATTGTCTTTCAATTGTGCAGTTATTCAAAAACGAAAATCACTCTACGCTTCAGGTAACCTTCTCTGCAAAACTGGAGTGGACAGACTTTTCTTGAATACAAAATGCTGCATGCTGAGTTGCTTTACACATCAAGTGTATTTAACTGTAATTGCCTGACTTGCTTTATTTATTTTTTCCTGTAGTTTGACTTCCCATTTGTAGATGTTTATCGGGTGAAGAGTTTTCAATTTACATCAAAGCTTTCAGAAGACAATGAAAGCAATGTCATGGACATAGGAAAGAAACGTTTTGGTCAGTTCTGCAGAGATCATCCAGCCTGTTGCTGTAATATTGTTAATAGCACCTGGAATTGTGATGGAGAAACTCTGGATAGCTCAGCAATTGAAGTGAGGTAAGCTTTGATTTTTCTCTGTGTATAGCAGAACACATTAAGCCTTCTCACTGATTTTAGAAATGCTCATAAATACATCCATAAAAGGTGCCTGTGCATAGCAAATTTGAGTCTTATGATAATAAACTTAAATTTTTTTGTTACCTTTCCAAAGCATACTGCAACCACATATGTTGTAAATGATCGGTCTGAGTGAGATGGATGGCCCTGCCTTTGAAGTCATACTTACTACTTAGGAACGGGTATTATGTGCTTGAAGTGCTTGAAGTGAAGGTGGTGTTGGGAGGATTCTTTTTGAATTAGTGGAGTGCCTCATTACTCTGAGCAATAGCTTTTCCTATTAAGCTTAAGTAAGCATCTTTGTCTTACAGAAATACTGAGTATGCCTCGGTGTTTTTTGACACACAGCACAGAGTCTTATATCCAGTCTTTGCATATGATGAACGAATTTTGCAGTTGTGCACGTAATCAAATTAGAAGTTTGTGAAATTCGAAGGGTTTTTTTTGTTTGGATTAGTTTGGGCTGCTTGTTTTTGTTTGTTGTTTTTAGAATAAAGGGAACCAAACCCATAATACTTACATGCACATGTGTTCCATTAAAACATAATCACTTAGCAGTTCAAAAGTGACTTTTATAAATAATGTATGTTGTAAAAGATTAGCTCATCTAAGTTCCCATAGAACTTTCTGTGTGGACAAGAGTAGTAAATGAGGATACGTGAAGGGGAGGATTGCATCAAGAATGGAAGTGTGGTTTCTGTAGTCTGGAGTAGGGAACTTTGTCCAACTGCTTGAAATGAATGGATTATTTGAATTAAATAATTAGAATGAAATATGTAGTACCCATTTATTTGTTACTAATTGATTTCCATATTTTTCAGGGTTCACTGCCAGTTAATGAAGCTATTTGCAAGAGGAATCGAGGAAAACTGTAAAGATGAAGCTGCCTACAGTCAGAGTAGTGCTGAACAATTACTATAGACATTGTTCCTCCAGTGGGGAGAAGAAAAAATAAAAGCTCAAGGAAATTGAGTAAATATGCATTTTAGTCAAATTGACAAGTATTTTAAACTTCTAGATTTTTTTTTTATGGCTTCAGTATAATTTTAGACATCTTACTGCATTGTGTCATTTTTTTAAAAACCATTGTAATCATTAAAATATATCTTGAAGCAAGTTAATCTAAGTTATGTTAGAAAAGAGAGGATTAGCCTATATCTATGTATTCATGATGACTGATAAATTCTCTGTGCTTTTCTAGAGAGCTAATTTAGCAATTGTGTTGCAATAATATCTAAGTGTTATAAAAATTGGACTTTCCATTGGCATCACGACAAGACATTTTCAGTGTTTGAGAAGATGTTTTCTGCTGGGAGTGATATATCATTGCATGTGGCTTAAATGCTGGACAACAGTGTTGTCACTCACATCCTGGTTTTTTTTATTAATATCTTTCATTTTGTAATTCTGACAATACCTTGCAACTTATCAATGCAATTCAAACACACATTCCTGGCTTTAAGTAATAACAATAAGAGTGTGCAAATACTTTGAAAAATAAAAGCACAACCGCATACAGGTTACACCTCATCCGATATATTCTCTTTATGAAGGCTTCCTTGCATCATGCTTTTTGGGATTATAAAGGGTTTTATGACTGGATGATACCAAATACCACACAGTGATCTTGCAAGCAACTTGCAGTAATACTTACATAATATCAGGAAGGCACAGGCAAAGGAAAACATAAATAATTTCTCAAACACCAGCAAATTTTATTTTTTTTTAAATATCTAACATTAACATATGAAAAGCTTCCCTCTTCAATACACAATTCTTTGGACATTCTACTCCATATGTTAAAATGTCTTTGCAAGATAAGGTGTTAAAATGTAAAGTCTAGAAATATGATTTGATGATGGAAAGTCTTCGAAATAGTGTTTATTTAACTAAATATGAAACAAAATAATTTGTTTTGTGAAGTCAAGGGAAGAAACTGGCATCTGATAAATAACGAATTCACTGTGCTAATTTGTTTTTATTACAAAAAACATTAGACTGTCATATAGAGCTATGGAGTGATTATTTAAATTGTGTATGGTTTTGTGTATTGTGGCACATACATGTTTTGTGTTTAAGCTTGGGGCTAAATTTTGCTCATCTTATACAGGCTTATTCCTGTTTGAGGATCAGAGGTTAGTCCCTGTTCTCTTCCTTTTTTTTTCCTTTTTTTAAGAGTTCTTTAAAGTTCTCTTTAAAACTTACTAGATCTGTGGTTTTTTTGCATCTGAACAGCTAATGATTCTGTATTCATGTATATTTATTGGTATTTCTGTCATCCAGTTTGTATTAGTTTCATGTTTCTCATATATTTGATCTGTGTAAGCCATAGTGATTGGTCATTTTATTACTGAAGCACTTGAAAACTGTTATAAATGGCAGGCTATTTTTTTCTATTGAAGTTATTTACATTCCAGTTTTGTGTAATATCAAAATCGTGTGCTGTATCTTTGCTACAAGTATTATTCATACTGCTCTATATGACAAAAAGCATTTGCAAATTATATTTGCCTCAAGTACAATCATACAAAGTTTAGGATCTGTTTTTTTGTTATATAGTATTTCAGGGAAATACTTGAATACTTTCCAAAACCACTGCTCTTTACTTTCCATATTAATGCAATGAATTGAAATGCTGATTCATCCAATGTTTTTCAGACATTTAACACAGGTTTTATGTATACTGTATTTTTAAAGCCATGTTTAATAAATGAAATAGTACTTTTAAACTAAGAACCCCATTGAAAATGAAATCATGCCATTCTACAAATGTAAATATTTTTGAAGGTGTCATTTGTTAAAAAATTTCTACAGTTATTGTGGTTTATCCATGAATATTGTGAGAGAACTCAGACTTTAAGTTACAGTAATTCTTGTGCAGGATATGATGGTGCACACTCAGGTTACCAACAGTGAGGATGTTTATGAGGCATTGCAGCTTTCCCATGGCACATTCTCATATCTGAGAACAGGAGTCAATACAAACCAGCCCTTTCCATTAGTTTACTAGCAAATCATGAGACCCTTACTTGAAAAATGGAGACTTAATCTTATAGTGAATGTATACTGAAGTGCTTTGAATATTTTAATGTCTGAAACTGAGTGCTTCATGTTTCCAAAGAACGCCATACCGAAGATCCCCTTTCTGAGAAAAAGCCACCAGAAAACAAGGAGAAAATATCATTCTGTAGTATGGTAAAGAAGTGTGAAGTAAATAATAAAGGTATTGCGACATAATCAAATTTAAAAGTCTTAGGTAATAGAAAAGCTGCATAGTTGCATTTGAATGATTCTATTTGTAGCATATTAAACTAGCAAAGCACCATATATGAGTTGTATGACATGTCCAGTTTATTTTTAAGAAAAGAGCTGTGTAAGTAATGTCTGCTTACATTTTAATTCTAGGGGTTTTTTTTCTCTGAATGTAGTCTCAGTATGGAAATTATGTATAGGAAAACCAACTTTGATTTTTCTTTTTTCCCAATCTTGCTGGCTTCAAGATTAGAAAACGTGTTGTTTTATGATGCTAGGGCATTTCATTGAAAAAATAAAACAGCATTGTACAATAATACAGTGGTTTTCTTCTTTTCACAACTTGATTTGAAAAAGATACCTCACTTTGCTTGACAGAAATCTGGCAGTAGAGTGCTCAGTGTAACCAATGTGGGCAGATCAAACCAGGTGGAGCAATTCATAACCTTCTGTTTGGGTTGACCACAGTTTTGTGGCAATTCTGAGTGTGAACAAACACTGAGAGTGAAGGAAAGCAACTAGTGAAGCAGGACTTGGGCTAAAATTAAGCAACTCTACCAAGCTAAACTAAAGATGGAAAGGGGGAAAAGGAACTTAGATATAATGCAGGTATTTAAAGTTATTATTGTGGAAATCTAAACTACAAAAAGTGAAAGGAATCTGCTGTTCTAAGAAGCATGAAATATGTATTATACTATAAATAGTATGTGGTAAATAGATAGTGGGTTTAGAATTTTGTTGCAATAATTACTACAGAAGTAAAACATGTTCATTGTAGATAAACAATGGGCACAGAAGGCAAACGTTTTTCAGCACTGTAGAGATTTCTGGTTTTGAAGTGTACTAGTTTTACATGGTAAGGTTTTGGTAGTCAGGGGGGCTGCAAGGGTGGCTTCTGGAAGAAGACAGCAGAAGCTGCCCCCATGTCAGAGTCAGTTCCCCAGCCAGCTCCAAGATGGACCTGCAACTGGCCAAAGCTGAGCTGATGGGATGACATTGCTAGCACATCTATGATAGCACATTTAAGAAAGGTAAAAAACACTGCTCAGCAGTTGTGATAGGAATGAGGGGAAAATAAACATCCTGCAGACACCAAGGTCAGTGAAGAAGGGGGAGGAGGTGCTCCAGGCACCAGAGCAGATTCCCTGCAGCCTGTGGTGAAGACCATGGTGAGGTAGTTGTGCCCCTGCAGGCCATGGAGGTCCATGGGAAGCAGAGATCCACCTGCAGCCCATGGAGGACAACACACTGGAGCAGGTGGGTGTGCCCTGAGAGAAGTTGCAGCCCATTGAGAGCCCATGCTGGAGCAAGTTTCCTGGCAGGAACTGCAGCCACAGAGAGGATATTCCTGTGGAACTGTGGCCCATGGGGGACCCTTCCCTCCTCAGGAAGGAGGAAGAAGTGGGTGAGATAAAGTGTTTTGAACTCACTAGAACCCCCATTTCCCATTCCCCTGCACTGCTTAAGGTGGGGGAGGCGGTAGAAGAGTCAGGAATAAAGTTGAGGAAAAGAGGAAGATGGGGGGGGTGTGGGAGGTGATGGGTTTAGTTTTGTTTCTATTTCTGTCTTACTCTGGTATTAATTATCAATAAATTAGATTAATCTTCTCCAGGTTGACTTTGTTTTGCCCCTGACTGTAACCGCTGAGGGACCTCCCTGTCCTTAGCTTGACCCATGAGCTTTTCATCATTTCTCACCATTGTCCTGAGAGTGGTGTAGAATCAGAAATCTCTACAAACATGTCTGTCTTGCAATTCAAGTATTAGAATAATGGAATCTTAGAACTGTTTAGGTTGGAAAAGACCTTTAAGACCATCAAGTCCAACTCTTAATCCAGCACTGCCAAATCCACCACTAAACCATGTCCATAAGTGCCATATCTAGGGATCTTTTAAATGCCTCCAACCACTTCCTTGGGCAGCCTGTTCCAGCGCTTGACAACCCTTTCCATGAAGAAGTTTGTCTGAAAATAGAAACTTGTATTGGAAGGGACTTGAAAAATCATCTTAAGCCTAAAATTTATCTTGGCCTCAACTTGAGGCCATTTCATCTATTTCCTCTTGTCCTGTTGCTTGTTACAGGGAAGAAGAGACTGACCCCCAGCTGGTTACAACCTTCTTTCAGGTATTTGTAGAGAGTAATAAGGTCTCCCCTGAGCCTCTTTTTCTCCAGGCTAAACAACCCCAGCATCTTCAGCTGCTTCTCATCAGACTTGTGCTCCAGAGTCTTCACCAGCTCCATTGCCATTCTCTGGGCTTGCTCCAGCACCTTCCTCTAGTGAGGTGCCCAGAACTAAATAGAGAATTAATTTTCCTAGAACTCCTACCTTAATTCCTATGAAGTAAATAAGTAATAGGAATTCATTATTTTTATTTGCATTAGTGACATTGCTCTTATTTCAAATTTTCAACAGGAGAGTTAAGTAATATAATAGATTCTAACTGGTGTTTAAGTTGCAGCAAATAATTCTGTCCAGAATTAAGCAACAATCTTCCCAGACTTCTGTCTTACCCACTGCCGTGCACATGATGTACATCTAGCAAAGGCTTATGCATGTTCTTAATTAATGAGTGATTAGTCCCATTAATTAGAACTGGGTGGGGCATTCATTATTCAGTCATGCCTTTCAAATCCTCTGCAATGAGAGGATTAACAATTTTTTTAATTCAATTTCTTATTGTTTATAAACGATTACTAATATGTACCTACCAAAATTGCCAATGAGGTTGTCTTCAAAAAATGTTTGCTGCTTTAAGACTCTTACATATCTGAAAGGGTGATTTGCTCTTGTTGGTAGCTATTTCACCAAAGGTGCCATTTTCTGCCTTATTTCATAGGAATCCTCCAACAATAAATAAAATTGATATATTTTATTTTTTAAGTATTATTATTATTTTTTAAGTATTTCAATAGAACAGGAAAAATATAAGGGGAAAAATAATTATTCATACAGGAAAAATATTGAAAGAATAACAGAAGTGATGCAAATTAAAAAATCAAAATTCTGGAAGATATGAAAGAGAACAACTGTAAAACAAATATTAAAAAGAAGAAATAGGAAAACAAAATACTGATTTTTTTTCTCATTTATTTTGCTGGAAAGCATTGCCCTAGTATGTATACTTTAACTGCGCAGTAAAGCTAGCGCTAAAGGTTTGAGTCGATTGCTAGAAGTTTGACTATTTACAATCGAAAGAGAGAAAGAAAGCTTTATCACTGTTGTAAAGACACATTACTAAAAAAATGCTGGGTAACTCTGTATTTCCACTCACAAACTTTACCATAATAGCAGCATTGACAGAATAGCTGTTAAAGGAGAATTGTAAAAGCAGCTTCATGGTTTCCTGTAGCAATGTGCAACATTATGAATGACTGTTCAATTTAGTCCACCAAATATAACTTTTCATGTTAATTTTTAGCAGTTGTATTTTAGCAAAGGAGAGATTGGAAAGCAAGAAAAAATGCTAGGTGAGTGTTTCAATGCTGCTGAAATTGAGGTGGTGGGATAGCAACTCACCCCAGCTAAGGGTCTGCCCCATAGACCTTGTAACATCAGGGAAAGTCCCCACAGAAAATACTTCCCTACAGAAATACCTATGCAGTTCCTGGTGCGTATTTGCGCAACCTGTTCTTCTGAGCCTTCAGTGATGTATACTCTGCAAAGCAGATTAGCCACCTGAATGGATTGCTTAAAGATTTGTAGTTAGAAACCTTTGGTTACTCACTTAATTGAATCTCCCTTGCTGTATTTACAGGTGGGCACATTCCACCATTGCTTTTGGGGGAATTCCCTCCCTGAGGGATATTCCTGCTGTTTGTTCTCCTCTGTCAGTAGGCAAACCTTTGAGCTAACGGAAGAATTTGTATTTTTTTCCTGCATAAAAGAGTTTACAAACTCTTGGAGGAAGGTGAGGTGGGGAGGAAGCACAGGTTTGCTGTCACCTGTGCTCAGAGGAGTCCGTCTTGAAACTGGTGTGGTAAGAACACCAGGCAGTAGTGCTCCCTCTGGATGGACTGGTACAGAAGAGCAATCCAGTGAGCAGGAATATCCAAAAATCGGTGGCTATGCAGACTCAACAATCCCAACTTAACTGCCAATTTAACAAAATACTGCATTGTATTGCTTTGCGCAGGTTTGGGACTGAAGGCCATTACTGTCTGCCCTGCCTTCATTTGTTGGAGGAAATTTCACTGGTCTAGGGTAAATCTGTCCTATAACACTGCTATGAGAAAGCACAGCAGGAATTTATTAGCAAAGTAGACTGTGTTCAGTGTTTTCACTGCAGCTGAAAAAGAAGAAAAAGGCAATGAAAGGGTTGTTGATTCACCCTGCCTTTACTTGAAGGAACCTGACATAATACACCTTACATTGCACATGCAAAGGGAGTGTGAGGCTACAGCTGCTTGGATTGATTTCTACCAGGCATTCTGATTTCTACCTTCCAACAAAGGCTACTGAGATACCAGAACTCTGTTCTCCACTTAGCATGGGTGAGGGCTAAAGGAAAGAATGTTATTGCCATTTAAAAGCACAAATAGCTGTATTTGAATTCCCTTCAGTTCCAGGACACAGCATACATCCTGCAGCGGTGACAGCCAGAACTTTCTGTGGAGTGGAAAATGCCTTCCTGTGCTCTTAATGAAAGGCAGTGGTGAGAGAAACTACAGTTACTGTGGTTTTAGTGTTTTTCCTGAAGCCAGTGGGAATGCATCTCTGCTGTCTTCAGAAACACTGGGAAACTCACATCAGGCCACAGTGACCCCTGCAGTGCCCTTTCTACTGACATCAACTGATGCCTTAGACAGTACCAACAGGCTATGGCCCATGTGAAGGTGTAATCAAAGATATCCATAAGGAAATGAGGTTACCACTATCTTTGAGCTATGGCCACAGACATTTTAGTGGACGAGTAGGCATTGTTGATGACTGTGCAGTTGTTGTCTCTCATACATGTTGAAATGTGTGCTGGAAACCCTGGTCTGTTCCAGAAAAAGAGGTGGATATCTCCATGGCTGTGCAGTCAGTACAGGTGAGCAGGGGTGACCTGTAGTGTCCTCAGGAGCACTGATGTGGAGCATGCCTGGCAAAGGACCTTGTGTTAGGATGTGAATTGATGGCTCTGACACAAGCCACGCTCTGCCTCTAGAATGCAGAAGTGACACAGGGAGCAACACATAAAACAGATGAAACAACTTATACAAAATACAAGAGATGGCAGAGATGGTGTTAAAAATGTCTGAAATGGACTTGCTGCCTGTGAACTGCTGTGCAACAGAGTTCCAGGGGCTGAACATATTTGTGCCTGTGAATATCTGGGAGCAATTTGACATGATGAAATAATTGTGACAACAGTGTATTTATTTTCAAGGCCTCTCTACAGGTTCACAGGAGGACATGTTTGGATTCTTGGGTGTACACCAAGACTTGTAAATAATATCGAATACTTTGCTGTAACCTCATTTTTCTCTGTTCAAGACCCTGTCATGATCTTTTTTTTCCATCTTGGCTGACACTACTGACACAGTGGTGTCAGTACAGAGAAGGCTCACTAGCACTGAGCAACGTGAAACATCTGTGAGTGGCACAGATGTCACTGACTGGCCTACCTTGGTAGAGCTGTGTCAGAGGAAAAAGGCTCAGCATGTGCTGAGTGTAAAGGATAACCCTTGAAAATGACACATCTAGAGAAAATTTGCCTTTGGGTAGAAGCAGATTATTTTGCATACAAATATGAGCGGATGGAGACAGCAGAGATAACTGCCTATTGCTCTCCATGTGCATTGATTGAGTCCCTGAATCTGCAGTCTATAGTTACCATATCGGAAATATTGCCACTAGCTTTCAATAAGGAAAGAAATACATCTTTGTTTTGCTTTTGGAGTCTTTGTATCACAAGTCAGTGCCTATAATCCAGGAAAAGAGAAGATTATTTTTCTGTAAAACCTCAAACAGCGCCTTTAGATGCAGTTACATGCATCACTTGTTTCTCCACATGCTAAGATACAGTGAAGAGTTCTAAAGTTTAAATAATTTTATGATAATAAACTCTCTGGTACACTGTTTAACAATTCTGCATGTTAAAATAAATGCTTTTAAATCTACCTTACTGCAGTGACTGCTATTCAATGTTTTAATTCTGACCTGATCCTGCAGCTCCCTCTACTGAAAATTAGTTCTCTTGAAAATAACTTCACATTTCAAAATACAGCAGTCATTTTTAAGGTAGTCTGGCAAATCCATTTCCTAAGGCTCCCTACAGACGAGATCTGCAGTAACGTGCTTCAGTTAAAATTACATGTCACTTCACACCAGTGATTTCTACTTTTAATTTTCCTTACAGGATTCAGTGTGATCAAACAGTGAGAGATGCTGCATGGTTGTTTTTTGTCTCAAACAACTGAACAACTTGAACACTGTCTTCATTACAAAAAGGATAGAAACATAGGACAAATAGGGGAAAAGTATAATTGTAAATTTTAACATCTGGGACCCTTAGATCCTTGTTCATGTACCATCTTTCTCAGCTCAGGAGAATTTGCCTGCGTTGCAAGTGTGTTGGGCACACTATTAAAGGTGGCTTGAATATCTGTTTCAACCAGGACTCAGGTAGTTCTAGTTCTCAGTGAATCAGAGTTCACTGTGCTCTGCTCTAAGCAAGTGTGAACGAGTGTCATAAATAGAGAAAATAAGCTCCCATATCTGTTAAGCGATAGCCCATATCATCTATCAGTTTCAGTCAGTGCCACACAGTGTATGGGAGGCAGGGGGCAAACCCTACTAGATCTGGTGTGGGTTTTCCTCTCACTGCCAGTTCCTGGTTCTCAGGCTCAGCCCTGTTTTCTCCTTTCATGGCCACAGCAGCATTTCTGAGTGCTTCCAGTCTCCCCAGGCTTTTCCTCTTTCTCATTGCTGTCCTGATGTGTCACTATTTCCATTTTTTCTTTTACGGGCCCCACCTGGAGTTCAAGTATGGTACCAGGTAGTACTGGCCTGACAATACTGCTCTCTGTTCCTCTGGTCTACTTTGCTCCACCTTTGGCACTCCCTCAAGTCTGGCTGCCTGCTGCAGCAGAACAAAGGCTATCAAGCTCTTTTCTATGTTATTTCTCTCCTGGAACTTTTCTGTTTGATTTTGTGATGCAGACATACATCTGAAACAAGGGACTTGTACATCTCTGAGAAGAGATGTTTGGCATCTAGACATGTCTTTGGGCCCCAAGGCTTTTACCTTACAGTATATCCAAGCCATATGATCAGCTTTGGGTTTGTGGCTTTGTGAGTGTTTTTCTGTCTGAGCATTTGAAAATTCTCCAAAACTCTTTTTATGAAGGTGAAATATTGATGTATAATAAAAGAATGACAATAGCAGTAGGAAATTATTATTTGTTATGTATAATTCAATTGCAAATAAGTGCATGTTCCCCAAGGGAGCTTTTAAAAGCTGAGTATCACTGACATGGGGCTACGTAATGTCACCATTGGGGTAAGGCACTGCCATATTCTTCTTTTATACTTCTTTTCTCTCTAAAAGACTAGGTAAAAAAGGCATGTCGCTAGGAACCATGAGCTTTTCTTATTTATTTCTACATTAAAAGAGATCTCCAAGGAAACAGAACTACTGTGTGGCACTGCTAAGGTGTTTGTTACCTCTCTTAACCTTCCAACAGCCATCTTTATTGAAGGCTTTTAAAAAATAATGATTTCCTTAGCATGTAAAGTATGAACAATATAAATGTCAATATTTATGCTCTACGTATTTTCTTCTGTATAGCAGAGCAATGATATATGTGTAAGAGCAATTTTGCAGAAAATAGAATGGAGTGATTTCAGTGCAAATGTTCCTTGCATTTCTTGCTATGAGCTGGCTTGTTTACAATAGGATCCATAATCCACACAACACTTGATTGAAGTGTATCCTAATGTTTGTAACTGGATTTCATCAGAAACCATAAGCTGGAAAATGGCTGTTCGTACGGCCTAAAGGACTGTGTAGTCTGCGCTACGTGTGGATGTCTTTTAATTCAGGAGTATTAAGATCCCTGAGGCCTGCAGTGAAAAATGGTAAGAGGACACAATGCTATCGAAAAGGTAGCAGGAGAAGTACCAAGCCCCAGGGGGAGCAGTGGGGGAATGATAGAGAACAGAAAAAAGCATAAGCTGAAGCCAGACCTCTGCATCTTGGTGTATCCAAGGTTGGGTTGCAGGCTCAGCCAGTGGTATGTTGATTACAAAATCCAAACTGACTGTGCTTTGGAGCCTTTGGCATGTGACCATTCCTCTTCAACAGCCTTACATAAACATTTTGAAATTCAGTTGCTCCTCAGCAGAGCCTTTGGCAATAAGTACCTTGCTGAACACCACAGGGTTTCCTCCGCTTCTAAAGGGCAAAGGGACAAGACACGAGTGGCAGGTCACCTGTGTCCTCAGCTGATGGAAGTCAGGTCCTTTGACCTTTAATAGAGCCACGTCAGTTTACCATAGACAAAGATCTGCTGCTCTGCTTAGCTGATATATATCTGCTTAATCCAAGCACATATCAGGACATATTGCACCAAAAATTTGAACAGACTTTGCACCCATGGTGTGACCTCTGGAATTGTGCTCTGTCAGCTCTAGCAAAGAAGTAACTTTTTATTCTACTTCAGTGCACTTTGAACCAGAGGAACTAGACTAATAGGAGTGTTAGGTTCATTTCCAGCTGGATTTCAAGTAAGGCAAATTTGCATTTTCTATTGAATACACAAGGCCATCTAAACAGAGGAGAGAAGAAGACAGTCTATTGACATTATGTAAAGGCAGCATATCAGTTTAAAGGGTTCTGTTTGCCTAGAAGAGTGTGAAGAAGACTATTTAATTACCTGTCTAGGGTTGACAAAGATAAACACCCTGTTATTATTCTATGTATTTGCTTGTAACTCAATTAAGGATGTGTACTTAATTGTATCACCAATATGAAGAAATAAGTGTTAAGGTGTTTGAAAGCTAGAGGAAATGAGATGTCCCTCAAGAAACATGAAAGGTCAGGGAGTAGAGAAAGCAAGGAAGCATAAAATTATGGCATTGGTATTCAACTAAGATCAGAAGTGAAGGGCTGTGTTATCTGAATTCCCAATTGTAAGGTTGAATTGAGGAGTTAACAGAAAAAGCAGAGCGACACAGCACAGCAGCATGAACTAAATCAAACATGTCTAGTTATTCTGACAGTGGTAAAGGAGAGCTTATGTTCTCAAGTTATTTCAGTAACTTTGAATCATCCCTGACATATCTACAGTATTTGCTGTCTTCTGTTTAAAACGCTCTTGAATGATAACATTTAATGCATGACACTAAGTGATCAGCCTTAGTGTTTCATTTTTCTGTTTCCCCATATTAATTTTGCCATTAAAAATACAGAAACAACCAAGGAGATGAGTTTGGGTTGTTTTTTTCAAAAAAATTAAGATTAATGAATGGGGTTGTCTCATCATCTCCCTACCCATCCCTTTTAATGTGCTTACTCTTTAACATGGATTCTGATCGCATATATCATATAAACCAAATTGGTTTAGCCCCACCTTCACCTGATGCATATTAGCCTTATCATTTTGCATAGCAAACACAGAGGAACAGGATGTATTGCCCTACAAAGGTGCACTCTCTGTAATCCTGCCCCTCAGAAACTGGCTGTTCCTGCCAGCAGGGTGATCCCAGACCACCAGCACCAGCAAAGCACAGCCACAGGTTGGCCCTGTTGTATGGCCCCACAACAGGACAGACAATGCCAGACAATACCCCCTAATTGCATCCAGAGCTGTCGATTTTGGAGCAGACTCAGGAGAGTAAGTCATTCAGCGACTTCTTGCTGTTTCTGACTCTTTCTGTGGAATCGAGCATTCTCATTGGTACAAGTCTGAGAAGGGCAGAAAGCAGGCAGGGGACATCACTTGCCCATTTCAGGTTGGAGATGGCACTTTCGGGATGCTCCAACCACAGAGAACTGAGGGAAAGAATTTTCCCTGCTTCTCCCCTGCCATTACAATGTCTCCATTTAATCTTCCTTTTGACACACCTAACAATATAAACATGTTCTTTGCAACCCCAGGGGACTTTCCCAGATGCAATTTATCATTGAAATAGTTTGATTAAATTAATTTTGCTCTTTGTAATTTTTTTCTTAAATTACTTCTGCACTTTCAGAGGAAAATGTAGGGGGTTTTAATCAATCTGACAGCTGATTGTTTTGAGTTTTCTTTACAGCATTTGACACAGCTGACACCACTGTTCTTATCATAAATATCTGCCACATTAGTTTAAAACTGTGATTAAAGCTGCTCTGCATGCTGCTGGCAAGGCAGCTGGACCTGCACGAATTACGATAATAACCAGAGAAGCTCCTTCCTGAGAAGAGTGCTGTTTCTGTAGCCGTGTCAGACAAGTGCTGCCTTTTAAGAATGATTGCTCTGCTCTAAATGACATTTTTGGTTTTCTCTTAGAAAAGTAAGTTATTTATTTTCCTGTGATTTTAACTAAAGAACACTATCATCCCTAGAGAACAATTTTGTTTTTCAGCACTGGAGCAATTACTTTCAGCTGCATCAAGTGCCTGAAGTATAGAAGTCTGTGTTTTCATGGGTTTGAAAAATGCCTGTTCTTAAGGACTCCTAAGCTAGTTTCTCTGCGGCCCTCACCAGTTCCGCAATCTCAGCAGAGGATAGCTGTGTTCACCTGGCCAACGCTCCCATTGTGCGAAACGCTCCCATTTGTGAGAAAATACATACATAAGCAGGAGATGGTTTTACTCAAAGTTGAAGTAGAAGATGAACATACACGCTTATAATGCCATCATTAAGACAGCAGAACTTTGTCTGGAAATGCTGTTTTCATACAGGACAATAACCAGAGTCATAGAATTGCCCAGGTTGGAAAGGACCTCGAAAGACCGTCTTGTCCAACCATTTGTGTGAGAGGGAGCTTGGATGACATTACCTCACATCCTAACCAATTGCATCTTGAGAACCTTTGACAACGGGGACTTTACCACATCCCTGAGGAGGTTGTTCCAGTGAATGATTGTTCCCACTGTAAAAAATTTCTTTCTTACGTTGAGATAAATCTCTCCTGGTGCAACTTGTACCTGTTACCCCTCCTCTACTCCATGTACCTCCTTGTGAACAGAGAGGAGGACCTGCATCCTCTTTGTAGCCACCCTTTAAGTACTGGAATACTGTGAGAAGGTCTACCTTGAGCCTTCTCTTCCCTCTGGACTAAAAACTAACTCCTTCAGTCATTCCTCAAAGGGCAGATTCTCCAGTTCTTTGGTCATCTTCATAGCCTTCCTTGGGACCTTCTCAAGTTTTTCCCTGTCTGTCCTGAATTATGGGGACCAGAAGTGAACATGGTACTCCAGGTATGGCCTGACAAGTGCTGGGGCAAGTCACAGACACCAGAGGAGGGCACCAGATGGGGAAATTACAAACTCAACAGGGACTAAAAAGTTTCTGCCTTGCACAAGGGCAAGATACCACTGATTGACAGCAGCTTGTCTCTCTGAGAGACAACATCTCTCATCTCCCACCTCTGCGTAATTTCTACCAGCCAGCTTCCCCTGCATTTGGGGAGGCTCCACCTACCACCATGATGGCAGGACTCCAGCATGTCTGGGAGAGCCCTTGCACCTTCTTAGCAGAGAGTGATGGCACCAGCTTCCCTCCCAGCAGTTGGCACAGAGCAGCTTTAGTGCTGCACTGCCCAGAGCAAGGAGGTAAGCAATGAGACCTTTGGTGACCAAGTTGAGTGTGGCCATGGCCAGGTAGCATGTATATATATTCTTGAATGAAACTAGTCCCTGATGCTGAAGCAAGGAGAGCGGGGCCACAGGGCTAAAGGCTAGATGCCTTGTCAATGGCAGAGTGTACACCTGCACTGATGTTTGATTACTGACCTGAATCAACATCGTATTGATGAACAATCCACTGAGGGAAAATCCTAAAAGTGCAACTTATAAGAGCAAAACATGTATATATACAGATCAATCCATAACTCATGATAATCAGAGACATTTGGACATTCAATTCTTGCCACATTGAATAATTAATATATTCTTTGTTCTAGAAGTAAATAATGTACAGGAAATATATGATCCACAAAAGGGTATTAAATGCATAAGACCATGCTATTGGGTCTGGGGGGGGGGGGGGAAAGGCAACAACTCCCAAAACCAGAATGGTAAACAATGACAAAACAAAAAAATAATGATACTTGTAATCTGGGTCATTCTTCAGTTTTTACAGGTTTCAGACAAAACACACAGTCACCAGCTAGAGTCAACATTCATGGTTTGTGTTCTGTTATAATTACGTTTGTTGCTGTATCCTTCCATCCTTTAGTGGTATCACACTACGGTTTGAGCCTTCCAGTGCCACAGAGCCTGCCCAGTGCTCAGGCCCAGACGGAGTCCCCAGCACCGGAGTTCGCAGCTCTTGACAGAGCAGCTGCTTTGTTTGAGTCTTGTACTCAGCTAAAATCTCAGTTGTCATTGTCCCAGTCTGTTTAGGTCACATGGATTAGAAAGTATTGGAGATAAAAACCCAGCAAATTATTTTGGGCAAATAAAGTCAATTAGATTGGTGTAAATAAGCTGGCTGATTGTGCTGAGAGGGATCCATTGCATTGGGGAAAGCACTAAAAGGCTGTGGGGCAGCACAATGGTTTATGGTCTGGTGGGGCTGGCCAGGGAAAGGTGGTGACCTGGGCTGGGGAGCAGGAGAAGTTGTACCTGGAGACACACACGGCAGGAGAGAGAAGGCAGGTCTTGAAAGCAAGTTGCCACACTTGGGCTGGTGCATTTATCACTAGGTCCTGCTCAGAGGACCAAAGAAGCAGGCTTGGGCATTGCAGGAAGTTGTGTGGTTGCTAAATCCTCTGACTTTCATCTGCGATCCAGTTTTCAGGTCTCATGGACAAGGTCTGCTTCAAAAACCTCAGGTCGAGCAGGACATGTGCATTATGCAGTGCCTTTGCAATGGCCTTTAGACAGGCTGTCAGCAGAATTGCTGTCACCACCTCTCCTGAGACATCTGTGAAACCTACTGTAGCTATTCTGGCCGCTGGCTCTTTTCCGTGCATGCCCAGGCTGATGACTAGTACCGGTTAGTGCATGGTCTCTGAGGGAATTTGTGAACGTGCTCTGCAAACACATCAAGCAACTAATTTGTTAGCATACCCTCCAGTATGAGGCCAAAATTAGACCATGAGCTCCTTCATATTCTATTAACCTGAGGCTGAGGGATGGAAAGGACTGGTGAGCCAGCCCCATGGTGCTGTTTCCACCTTTGGACACTATGACAGCAGTGGCCAACTACTGTGACCAGTGGTACCACACACACACACCCCAAATTCCTGCTCATGACTCCTGCCCTGTGGCAGTCAGTCCCAACCCACTGTCACTGACTCAGTCTGAGTGACAGCAGTGACTGCTTCTCCTCTGTTAGCTCCTTCCACATGTACCCTCTTGGCTCTTGGCTCCTCACCTTCTCCAAACTCTCTGACATGGCACCCACTGCTTCCTGGGGATGCATGCAGGGAACACAAGCTGACCATCTCCCACGAATTCTGTCCGGGAGGGATCCACTGGTTGTGCTGGTTGCTTGTTTGCATGTCTGGGAAGGCAAAAGCATGGGAGCTTCTGCCAAATGAGGACAAAGATCCAGTGTGGTCTGTAATGGCAGAATATTTCATGATATAGCATGGGTAGGGGAAGGCTTGCTAGTTATGCAGCTGGGTTGGGGTATGAAGTTTCTGGGTGACACTGATGCATCTGGGGGTGCTGCCAAGGAGTACCTCTGCCTCCCTGGGCTCTTCTGTGGTGAGTACCTGTGAGGAGTGGGAAGACGAGTAGACAAAATTCTTTGTTTCCTCCATAACCTCCAAATATCCTCTATATTTTCCTTCTTCTCTTGTCTTCAACTTACTCCAGGAGAGTTAAAGTCCATGGTGCGCACATGTTCCCTTCAAAAGATATGGGAAGCTTGAAAACACAGAAATTGCAACATGGATGAAGGATAAGATCCCAGTTAACCCAAACTGGAACATGTTCAGTGGGGACTGCTTGCCTCTCCAGAGACTTGTGCTGGAGTAGCACTTGTGGCTGGGAAGGTAGCTTATCAGGTAGCCCCATTCCTTAATCAGGCTTTCCAAGAGATGGATAACTGTGACACGGCTTTCAGGTCTGCGGCCAGCCCCTTCTCCATCCATGCTGTGCACCTCCACTGCCCACTGGGTACTTGCGGCAGGAAGGAGCAGCTCTGTGCGTCAGGCTGGGAAAGGCAGAGGATGAGAGTGCTGGGTGATGGATGGCATGTCTGGCAGTCATCTCTCGGGCATGAAGGTGTGAGCTAGCAAATGAGCCTAAATGGTGCTGAGCTGCTTGAAATGAGCGCCTGGACATCTGGGGTGTTATTAGCAATCCAGGGGAATTAGATCTGCTGTCTGGGGCAATTGCATCATTACTCAGTGTAGGTTCATACCCACAGGGGGAAGTTCACTCTTTGGGAGTCTAAACTAGGGCAGATGAAACTCAAGCACTGGGCCTACAGATAATTAATAGTGCTCTGCATACATTTAGGCCATTTTTCCCTTTGCTTTTAATCCGGAGAAGACACTCTTTATTATTTTATTAATTTGCTTGTATTACTTAAAAGGTAATTAATGTACAGGGTAGACTGCTTGTGATATTTCTTCACTGCCGATATGGCTTGACGAAATGGCTATGAAAGCTTGCCCATAGCTTGGAGAGCAACGTGAGTCTGAACGATGGTGCTGCCTGCCCCAGCCATACCATAGGAAGCTGCCATCATCTGCCTGGCACATACCTAGCCTGGGGCCACAGTCTGCCCTTAGAAGGAACACAGCAGAATTATATTCTCTCAAAAATATTACAAATATCAATGGGCTTTCATTGGTTCTGTGAGTTCATATAAATCAGAAAAATAATTCTATTTCCAATACATTCTACCATGTCTTGAGGGGACTGCACCAGTTGAAGGCAAAAGGGTCAGGACTTTACTCCTTGTTTTAGGGTATGTTATTTCAGCTCATCAATTTTCATTACTTTGTTTCTGCTCTTAAAAAACATTTCATGTGGGTATTTTGACCTCAAAAACCAGCAGTCAGTATTACTCCCTGAAGTGTCATGGGAGGGGTGAAGGGCTGCTGTTTTCTCTGGTTATTATGGGAGTTTACTACTTAACTACAGTTTGTGTCTGGCTAATGCACATTGTCTCCACAGCCATTACTTTAAAAGCATCTTTTTAATTTGTTCCCCTTCCTTAAAACATGTGCTTAAAGGTTTCTCTTTATGCTTTCTGTCTCCCATGGAATGTAAAGGCCTGTTCCCAAAATAAAGTCAGGCTCCTCATCAGCCATAGACTGCACTGGTCTACAGGTGTCCAGCCATGGTCTGTTTTGTGTAAGAACCATAATTTAAACTAGTCAAGAAAACAGGGAAATGCCTCATCACTCTTTTTTTTTTCTTTCTAAATACTTTCAAGTGACAGGTCACGGAACAAAGCAATCATAAAATGACACAATATTATAATAACAAAGAAACAAATATTTATAATTAATTAAAGGTAACAAAGGAAGGATTAGAATCTGAAACAAGAGCTGAGATGCTGTTTGCAGCAGCTGTATGTGATGCACTGCTCCTCTCTCAGCGTGAGACCTTCAGAGCGTGCTGGGGTGTGGATTGCGAGTGCCCCTCGCTGTGGTGCACTCTGGGAGGGGGAAATTAAATATGTTGTCAGACACAATTAAAAACCGCAAATGTTTATCCTTCTTAATTAGACTGTAGAACACTTATTGCCAGCCTCCCCCAATGCTTACTGTTGAAAGCAAATTATTCTGAGAGCTTTTTTAATGTAACTGTCTCGCAACTTGCTGATATTTTTACCTCTTCAGTAAGGCTGGTGGCTTGAGACTGACCAATAGATCCTATCCATGGAAGAAGGCTCACATAGAGTTTAAAAATAGACAACTAGCAAAAGTATTTCAAAGTGAGCAATGGCCTTGAGCTGGTTTCAATCTACACATTCCTTCTCAGTGATTGGGAACATCCCCCATTGTGACAGTGAGCATATTATAGAGACTGGTAATGAGAATCACACTGGTGATTAATTGAACTGTGGTTATATTCTGGTACATGTAGTTTACATCAGTATTATGTTTTCAGTATATTTTGTATCACTCTGATAAATCAGAAATCCTGTATAACACCTTCAAATGAGTAACTTTGACATTAAGCCTCACATCCTTCACCCATATCATATTCAAAAGAAAATGGTCAGAGAGTACCGGACTCCAACATGACTGTTCAATAAGACCATTTTGGAATTATGTTGTTCATAAATTTACGTGTCTTTGAGTTTTGTCAGATAGTTTCTCATCAGAGAAACTTATTTAAACGCTAGCAGCAATGACAACTGGCAACTCTAATTACACTTGACAGAGTACAAGACAGTCTTTTTTCTTCCTACCAGATGCTTCCACTGCTGCGTGCTCCCTCATCTACTAATTCCTGCCCCCGGTAGAACTTATTAAGACACGCACCTGTCATTTGGTATATCACAAATATCTGGCAAGACACATAAAGTGTAGCAATGTGCAGCAGAAGTGCCAGTGTAAATAGCCTCCCTCTGTCATAGAAGACTACCTTCAGAAGCGAGGAGTGATGTGGGATAAATGCTTGTCACCAAGATGAAGTGATGGATCGGCAGCGGAGGCAGTCAGGGGGTTGCATCCGAATAGGTATCAGGGTGCATCCCTGCCCACACACTTCAGGGCTGATGTGCTCTTGTGATCCTCAGACAGTCATGTCTGTGCCTTCACCGCTCAGGTGTTCTTGCAGACTCATGCTTGATTAAGTAGCGGAGGCAGACGGGATGATCTGATGACTGCTGCAGTATGATACCACGAGGTAGACTGGCTTGATGTTTCTGTTCCTGATAAATCACAGCATAACAATCTGTCAGCATGTACAGATATAGTCTCCCATTTTTCTTCATTAAGGTATGAATTTTTCTTTAATATCACATTAGTTTGCCTTCAATGTATAGAATAAACTGACCTAATTTTTGCTGCCGGACACAGGGAGGGCAGAGCAAAAAGGTGTTCTGTGGGAGAAGGAAACACATCATAATTCAAACATCCTGGAACAACATTCCTGATGTGGAGCAAGATGATAAGAACAAGAAATGGCTATACACTGTTAAGGAGGTTGGTAGTGAAACCCTGGCCAGTTAAAACGTCCCATTATTGGGAAAACACCCAAGCAATGCCACACTGGCTGTGAAATATTTTCCACTTGTCCTAGCTGCTGCAAGTGCTTACTAATAAATTCTAGAAAACATTGACACATGCAGATCTTTAGATCAAATTTGTCCAGTGTTGTGTGCATATAAATCCCCTGCAATCTATCTGGGGAAGAAACACACGTGCTGAATACTGATGGAGAGGCAAAATTCCTTTACCTTCATTCCTTCTTCCTAATACACCTACCCCAAACCATATTCACAATGCAAAAATTTAAATTGGACTTTGGGTATTATGGGCTGCTGTTTGTTCTGCCTTATAGAGAATGGGAATTTGGGAAGTCTAATTCAGCTATTTTGTGCCTTTGAGGAAGGAACATCAGTACATCTTCTCTTATTTATGTGCTGCAGACAAAACTCAGGAGGTTCCTGATTGTTGTGAGTACTAACCCAGACCATGAGAAACAACCAACCAACAAGAAAGTTAAAAACAACCTACTTACAAAGTTTTGGAGAGATCTTGGTAGTCTAGAGGGTATATTTTTTATATCTTTCCATCTCAAGAAGAAAGAGCTTTTATGATTACTAGTCCAGATATTTTGAGCCAAGAAGTAGCTGTAACATTTCAAAAATAGGTTTTATATGCTAAAAAATAATTCATACTTTAAGGGTCAGCTATCTCAAAATCTTCTAGAATTGGAAGACTGGGAATTTTTCCTTTTCATTGGCATAAAGGTTTCTATTTCTAGCCATATCCAATATAGTATATATGGGGCATTAAAGCTCTGACATTTCTAGGTAAAGAAAATTTGTCACTGTTGTAACACTGATTCGTACCTTTCTAACAGCTCACATAGGTGTCATTTTAGGAGAAGTTCTGTGTCTGAAATAAGAAGGAGGAAATATTAGCTATAGGGAGCTGTTCTTATTTGGGGACTGTTGAAGTAAAAGCTAAGTGATCAGGTTTGAAAAGCAAATAAAGTGGTTAAAGGTGTATGATAAATTCAAATATAAGATACCACTGTAATTCAACAACCCATCTCAAAATATGCCACTATATATCAGCAGTCAGAGATCAGTGTGTGAGCTCTTTTGATTGAGTATCAAGGGACTGGGAGAGGTGGCAAATACAAAACTCTAACAGGGGACAGTTATGGGTAGATTGGTCTACGGCAGTTGAGTGGAAGGTCCTGTTTCCCCATATCTGTGTCCCTCCCCCCGGAAAGGAGTCGACGTCCTCAGGTCTCACTCCATGATGCTGAAAACTCATGGGGTGCAGAACCAGGTCATGCCAGTGCTTTGCCTGTCTCGTCACCTCACCAGTCCCTGGGAACTCAGCAAAAAAACAATCTGGAGTTCCACAACACCCTCTTTCTCCCTCCAGCCATTTCACTAATTTTTACTAATGGCCTCATCAGTCAGGAAGGGTTTGAGTAACTTTTAACAGCTGTGCCAAAAGGGTTTCCCTGGCTCAGGACTGCATGAGGCTGGACAACAAAATCTCTGTCCCAAATCACACCCAAAAGAGCTCAATTGCTGTATTGATTATTTGTTTACCCTGCTAGCACATGCTTCCGCTGTGGAGGTGAGGAAGAAAATACAGATGGGCTGTCTTATGCACCGGCTGATGCTGATTCCCAGTGACAGTCACGGTGAAATAGGAGAAATTATTTTTTTTGTGATAGCTTTTATTTTGAGTGCTAAATGCATACAGAATGCATCTAGGTTTTTAACTTCGGGTAATTAGATTACTAAGTTGCTATGAGACCAAAAAGTAGACAACTACAAGTATATATAAATATATTCTATAGATATATATTATATAAAAATATATATTATATATATAAGTGAGTATATAATATTGAACAGTCATTTCTCTGGACTTTTTGCACATGTAAATACAGCCCAGCCCCCAGAGCCTTTACTTTATCTACATGAACATACTGCTTTTGATGATAATGTACTCACTAGTTTGTTCTCCCACTGGTTTACATTTCCTATAGCTAGTTTTTCAAACACAAAACGGCACCATAGAGCTTAGGCAATTATTTCCAACGTCTGGGCATATTTATCAAGTGGAATCAAGTATTGATCATGTGTAGAGAAGGTCTCAGCATTCCCTTACATTTTCCAGCTGGCCAGCTGGAGGGGAAGTGTATTTTTATCAGTGAATTGAAAGTTGTGTTTGTATTATTGCTTTTAGACAAAACTCATCACACTCTGTTGTTCCAGGTTTGTAACAAAAACCAGTCAAATTGCCTGCTTTTCTCAACTGCTGCCATTGACTTATTTGGCTGTTCTGTTTCAAATTTGGCACATCATGTTTGTATAATGCTTAGATCAAAAGAGTTAGCGTGAAAGGAGATAACTGCTTTGTATGACAAAGATTATTTGAAGGTTCTAAGACTAAGTACTTGATATATTTTCTGTTCATTTTTTAACTGCATGTCAGCTAACTCAGTCAGGCCTAAACATCACTTGCCAGGAGAATCCTTCTACTTTCAAGGATGAAAATTGCCTTCTGAGCATGATTTGCAGGCCCAGCATGACACCACTGTAAAGAGCCAGTGTTGCCTCTGCTCTTCAGCCTTCGCTGCCGAGGTCCTTAATGCCAGAGGGTTTTAAAGAATTGTGAAATCACTGCGACTCGTGTCACTCTAATACAGCAAGTGTGTATTACTACTACTGCTTTACAGATGAGAGACACAAAACTAGAGGGCAATAGGAAATTAACTCCTTACTGGATGACCTGTGGGGAAACCATGAGTTGGTCTCCTGATCTCCTTACCCTATGACTTAACCATAGATCCATCATTACTGTGTATTTCAAGGATGTGTTTGTATTATTACTACTGCTTGTAATACCACTATTCCAGCAGATGCCCTGTTTAACTGATAGAAGAAAGCATTATGTCTCCAATTTCCCCCCGACCCCCCCATATTCCTGTCCTTCACAACATGAAGGACTTTTTGGGTGAAAAAAACTATCTAAGAGGTGTAACCAGCTCCTTGGGCCATTTACAAGGACAAACTTTCATTTCTGTAATGTGCACTCCATGTGATAATCCATCATATATTTTCACTGAAAAACCTCCTGTGCAGCAGACTGCTTTCAGGAATGGAGCATAAAAAACACAGAGAATTCATGGAAAACTAAAACGACATTTTTATACTGATTTCCTCACATTTGTTGTTTGTTTTGTGCATATGTAACCCATGTTATGAGGTAGGGGAGGTAAGGGACTTCCTAAGAACAAACCAGAACCACAACAGAGTACCTTATAGCTAGAAGGTGTCTAGCAGCCACAAAGTACCAGGTGAGCCGGGGTCCAGGTCCTCAGCACCTCTCAGGCACTGCTCCTCATGGCAGTATGAGGACTGTGCTGCCACCACTCAGCCTTGGCCAAGGTGCACGGGCTTCACCTACAGACGATTTATCACGTTCACTCAATTACCCAATGTTTAAGCAACAGAGTCGTCATTTTTGGACAGTAAATCTCTGGCTACGTCTTCCTTTCCCCGCTGGAGGGCAGGGTGTTGCGCAGGAGCAGGAGCAGTGGTGGGCGCTGCACCTGCAGCAAGGGGGCAGCCAAACAGGTCACAACCGGAGGGACCGCACAAACCAAAAGCTCGAAATACACTGTGAGACACTTCTATATTCTCCATCCATTACCTTATCACGTGATGTGTCTGGTCTGCTTTTAAATCATTTCAGAGATGTGACTTCTAACACTTTTTCTAGGGAAGCTATTTCACACTCGATTAGACATCCTTGTTAAAATTTTGGCTGGATAGTCAACTCAAATCTCCATTTGCTCACTTTCTTACCTCTATATGCAATTATACCCCCGAGAAGTGCTCTCAACAGTCTCCTAATGCCTCCTTGTTTGTATTTTTCTAGCACATGTAAATAGTTATACCAGTTTTGGACACCATGTGGGGGCATCCTAAAATGTTTAACTCTTAGGCTGTTTCTCCATGGATCGCCCCTATAGCACTTACATTAGGCATTTTATCCTTAAAGTTCTTTATAATTTGTCACCCATCTTCCCAGGTAGACCGGTGCCCAGGCCTGCGTGCAAGTTGTAATTTGTACAACAAAGATTTCATATTCATAATGCTTCTAGGCTGCACATAGTTTTAAATTCTGCTCAGTGTCCTACTTTCACCAGTAATTGTATCTCTTTTTTTTCCTACCTTATACAGGAAGAGAAGTGAGCAGCTTTTCAGTTTAATTAGTTTGGTTTCTGACAGCTTAAATATACAAAACTGTAAAGAACTTCAAGGTTAAAAGATTTTCCTGGGGTCTGTAGAACAGCAAAGAAAAATAAACATATTTTACTTATAAAACAGAAGCAACACTATAAGGGATATTAAAATATTTTCCTCCCTTTGTTTTCCTAAAGCACAGAACTGCTTTAGGAACATGTGTTTGCCACACTCGCTCCTAAAATAAACTACACATAAACATATTCATAGCACTATCCAGATATTTTTCATGACAACTTGACAGTCAGATGTCACAGACAAGATGCTGTCTGTTGGTACTCAGAACATTTGGTGTCACTGCATGGTAGGAGCTCTCTCTGCATAACAAAATAAGTAAGGTCTCTGTAGGTGCTATTTCTAATGTTTTGGTAGGAAAATTCTTTCTGGGGGGTCAATAAATGACACTTTTTGTTTGAAAAAAAATATGTGTATGAATTGATAACCATACCTGACTTCAGTTTCTTAATAGGCCTATTCTCAATGTGAAAAACTGTATGAAAATTTTGGAAATGTACATAATTGTGCTTAAAGTGAGCATACTAATACCCTATGGACTTCAAGATGGTTTAGAGCAGTCAGGATGAAAATAACCTGGGATGATTCTGTGTAATTATTAATAAGAAAAACTATGATGAATATATAAAATATTAATGTTATTAATAACAATAATTTGGACTACATTATGCAGAAACTCAAGCCAGGACCTTGCTAAAAACCAGTCAAACAAGTAAAACGAACAGTCAAACAGTCAAGCAAGCCAAGATATCCTAAAAGAAATACAAAATCATTGTCATATACCTATCACAGGATCACCCGGACTCTCCAATTTTTCACAAAAAAAGGAAGCTATTTTTTCCCTTTAGGTGAGAATCATTTTTGAAGTGCTCTAAGCACAGCTGGTATCATATCCATCTTCTCCCCTCATTCAGTACAGTCAGATAAAAAATATGAACAAGCATGTGAGGAAAAAATATATGAAAACCATAGATCATATCTTTTTATGAATAGCATGGTAGAATCCAACTTTTGAAAGACATCAATTTATTACCTTTTCCTACTGTACTATCAGTTGAAGATATTTTCACCTCTGAACTTTTCAGCAAAATTTTACTCTCCTCAAAATTTATTTCCTGGTGTCTGGTTTCCATCTTGCTGCTGATTGACATTCCAAAATCTAAAACACTGCCTGCAAACTGCAGCTTACTTAGAGCTACTGATCTGTATTAACAGATTAGTCTTCCCTCTTTCACCCAAGCTCTTCTACATCAGAATGTGGCTGGGCACAGAGGAAGGCTGAAGTTTTCTTCAACCATGTGCTGCACAATGGGAGCTGGGTGGAGGTCACACTGTGGTCTGAGCTGCTTCTGTGAGAGAGTGAGCAGGAACTGCAATTTCAGGGGATGGTCTGATTAAAGCAGATAAGACTTTCATCTCTGTTTGAATACTTGTTTTTAGATCGCAGTGCACTAGGCTGCTCTGGAAAGGAGATAAGGATGAGTTTAAAGAAGGAAAGAAGACTTAATTTTTTTTATTCTTTCAAATGGGGCCTTTGAGCTTTTTTTGGTTTTGTTGTTTTTTGTTTTGTTGTTTTTTGAAAGGAGAGGGGAAAATATTGATATGGGATCATAATTCATAAGGTAAAGAAGAGATTCATAGAAGCCATGTTTTCAAGGTTTGTTGTTAAACAAACCCAGTGACAACTCTTCCCTTTGCATGATGTCTCATGCCTGCTTACAAACTGCCAGAACCTGTACATGAGAAGACAAACACCTGAATGGGCCTTTTCTGAATGAGGTTTACCTGGAGGTTTTTTTCTGGGTGTTTCTTTTGAGTACTTTTGCATGTCAAAAGGAACTTGTTAATGAGAGTCATCCTCAATTTGTAGCAATCATAGACAGAAGGCTACAGGCACCTCCTGATGTAGCGCTGGTAGCAACAGCAATTCAATGCCACCATTTTTCCTAAGTGATGTGGTGTAAGGCTGGATTCTGGTGTTCCTTGATACTTGGGTTGGCTAATTTGAACGGGACAAAAATTCAGCCATTCCTACAGATGGATGATATTGAAGCGCTTTTTTCCCCCATGGAAATTCTTTATGTCATATTTGAGTGAATTTACTTTGGCAAAATTCCTACTTTCTTGTGTTTTCTGTAAACTTTCCAGTTATTAAATCTGATGCAGGTGTTCACAGACAGTACATTTCAATACCAGTTTTGTTCTATCTCAGGTCTTATATCTTACTCAGCAGTGTCAAACTCAAAAGCCTTCCCACAGTGCATGAAGCAATTTGATCACTATCTATCTGTCACATTTGCTTTGTCCATCTTTCTCCAGAGACAGATGTCTGCAGTACAGCCCGTGATACTGCTGCACAAACACCACATCCCTGCCACTGATGGGCTGTGCTGGCTGGCAGTGACAAGTGCTGGGCAGGGCCCAGGGAATGGGTGTCCCTTCCCTGACCACTGGGAGAAAGAGACCTTCTGTCAGCATCTCAACACTTCACTTCTACATCCCCAGATGAATCCAAATGTCACTGAATCTTAGATATTAGCTACCAGTTGACAGCAATGTTTGCATAAACAGACCTATACGCTGGGTGGTTCAGAAAGAGCATCATGGTCATCAGTGAACAAATCCTTCAAAATAGTGCATCAATTACAATTAATAACTGCCTAAAATAACATTTAAAATACCCAGATAGTTAGAATAGATGGAAATGTCCTCCTCTGATAAGTCTGTGAGTGTTTGACCATTTGCATTTTGTGCAAGGTAGGAATGAAAATAACCTGAATCTTAAGTGGTGAAAAAGGTGAACATATAGGTGAGAACTAAGATGAAACTGCTCTTCTGTGAAGATTTTGTCCAATATGCAATTTGTATTCTTTCCAATACTGCTTTCCTAATATTTACCATAGAAAAACTAGCATTAGAGAAAAGCTTTGTGATCCACTGGGATGGACACTCAGAAAATAATAACCATTAATTCAGAAAATGAATTAGCCTGTAATTCATTACAACTTCTCAACTCTAAATAGTTAAGACTCTATACTCTCAGTCCCCCCCCTTTTTTTCTCCTTAGTTTTCATTAAAGTCACTTCTATTTCTCTTTAAACCCTTCAGGTTGTGTGGATGTTTTATGTACAGGGCTCCTTGTGTAACCCCAAATGGCCAGGAGCTCTCCTGTAATTAGCTCTGCTAGTGTGACTGTGCATTTTAATTTGAATACTTGACTGATCTCCCTCCTCTGCTGAGAGGTGGCCTTCATACACACTTATTGCAGATACGAAAAAAAAATTAAAACTATTTCCTAATTGTGTTTTCTTTTTACCTTAGAGTTTTGGATTCAAATTGGTTACCGGGTTTCAAGAAACCTCGAAGTATTCTGTGTTTGAGTTCCAGTGTTGAGGTAGCTGCTGTGGGTTAAAGTGCTGTCAGGTCCTGTAGAAGGGGTGATGATGTCCTCTATGGCAGTGAGAGCTAGACTGGGTATACACTGACTACCCGGAGTGTGGAGCAGTCCATGTTACTGACACCCAGCGCAGCCAGTGGTGCGATGCAGCACAGGAAAAGGCTTCTTAAGGCTTTGCCAACCATTCTCCTTTGTATCCACCAGCCCTTGCCAAGCCCATGTTTGGATTTAAGAATGTGACAGCCACTTGACATCAAAGGCCAAAGAAGCCACTGTGGGTTTGGCTATCTTCTGAGAAAGGAGCATCAGAACTGTACGTGTGAAATGTAAAATCTTCCTTACTTGGCCAGCTGCCCTCTGGCCTGCTTAGAGAACGTCACAGGAGCATGGACTAGGTAGCTAACGGTGCCTAATCCAGTAGCCTTTGGGCTACTTTCCATACTTTGAGTATGGAATCCCTCCCCATTGTAGAGCTCTTGTACTCATGCCTTTTGTCTCTGCTAAACCCTGAGCTGCCGTGTGCCCCCCTATGCTCAGCAGCAGTGTGCTGTGACTCCGCCTGTACTCCACCCTGCAGGGGAATGAACTACGGTGATTTAGGAAACCATGATTCCTATGCTGGATCTGACATGTGGCAAAGCAATAAAGTCCTTCCTTTTTATTACTGACATCCATGGGGTTGTCACACAGGTCCAGCCCATTACCATACATATGTCTTTGAGTGCACGCGGACACAAACATCAGGAAAATAGCTGTCAGCTCAACCTGGATCCTCTCCCCAGGAATGTGATAATCCTGATTAGTTGATACTATGGACAGACTTCACTTACTTGTCAAACAAGCTCTGCTGCTTGATGAAATGAACAAATCCACTTCCAGCCTCAGAGGGAAGTTTAACTTGCTTTTTCTTTATATTAAGCCTGCACTGCCTCAAACTTCTACTGAAGTGTCAGCAGGTACATTCCAAAAATGACATCTGTAAAAATGACTGCCTTCCCCTCCTGCTATTCTCTGTTCATCCATGTAGAATCTATTTCTGAAAAATAAAGTTATCTGCTAATAATGGTGATCTAATCTTTATTCTGAGATTTGACAATCTGCAGGGCTGGCTCTAACAGCCTAGGTGAAGTGATTACTACTCAGTAAAATACCAAAACATGGGGCAGAGCCACACTTTCTCCAGCTATTTTCCTCCAGACTACTCAGCAAAAGCAAAGATTTGTGCTGTGGGATTGTCCAGTCATGTAGCAAAATATCCTAGATTTTTTTCATAGTACTGTGAAAATTAGTTGCATAATATGCTGAAAATCTCAAACCTGTTTTTATTTGAAGGGTTGTGTCCACTTTTCATGTCTTCTTATGTTGGTGACACCTTAATAAAATTTACAGCAAACATCAGCCTTGGCCAGCAACCAAGCCCCATGCAGCCGCTCGCTCACTGCTCCTCCAGCAGCATGTGGAGAGAATGGGAAAAGTCGGAAAACTCATTGGCTGGGATAACGACAGTTTAATGGGACAGAAAAGGAATAAAATAATAACAATGATAAAAGAATTCAAATATACAAAACAAGTGATGCTCAGTGCAATTGCCAATCACTTGCTGACTGATGCCCAGACAGTTCCTCACCAGTGGCCCCTGGCCAACTTCCCCCAGCTTCATATGCTGAGCATGATGCCACATGGTATGGAATATCCCTTGGATCATCTAGGGTCAGCTGTCCTTCCTCTGTTCCCTCACAACTCCTTGTGCCCCTTCAACCTTCTCTATGGCAGGGTACGAGAAGCTGAGAAGTACTTGACTTAGTATAAACACTACTTAGCAACAGCTAAAACATCGGTGTGTTATCAACATTAATCTCATACCAAAACCAAAACACAGCTCTGTACCAGCTACTAGCAAGAAAATGAACTCTTATCCCAGCCAGAAGCAGGACACCACCCTTCAGTGAGACCATTCGGCTTTAGAATATATTTCACCCCAATTAAATACCCTTCACCTGGTTCCTGCAGGAGACATTCCACTCCGAACACCCCTCAGCACTGCTCTTCCCCTCTCTTCTCAGGGAGGCTTGCAATACTGCTTTCCATGCTATTATGTTAGAAATGCCTCAATCGAAACAAAAATTCCTCATCAGGTTTGTTAAACTAGGAAAAGGGGTGGTGAGCACACAGATGTGGGAAGGTGTGGTGCATTCCTGCATCCTCTCAGCCCAGGATGTGCCCAGCACCGGCTTTCCTGGCTACCCAAACTGCTGTGTTGGCACTCAGAGGTCCCCTCTTCACCACGACCATGGTTATCTCCTGGGGATCTGGAGTGGGAAACCTTTTTTCTGGGCATAGCACTGAGCTGCTCTGTGTTTCACAAGTCCCACTACTGTAACAGGGATGAGAAACTCATTTTTTAAGAGGTCAAATTTCTTTGTTTGTTTTGTTTCTTTTCCATCAAATAAAAATTACATCTCCACTCTAAATGAAATAGAAATGCAGTGAATATTTTTTTTTGTCTGAATAAGTATAAATCTAGGTATGATATTGTGAGCTTAGAGATTTCTGTTCTGGAGTGTTTTCCGGATCTATGCAAATTTTGGTTTATAAATTTATTTAGTTTCTGTTAAATTCTGCAGTCTTATTTTTTTAAGACAATCCAAAAATTTTTCAGAATGAGGTCTATTTATACGTTTCTACTATTAGTAAACTATTTAATGATATATGCCAGATGGTACAAAGAGATGATCACTTCAATAACTAAATTTTCCAAAGAAGGCAATCCTACACTACTCCTGCATGACACCTTAAAACAGTTTTTAAGAGGGAAATTTATGATGATTTGAAAAGATTAAAACGTTGTATTGTAGGAAAGGTAAATCGATCTGTCTTTCAATTCACTTAATGCTATGAAACTCTATAGCTCTCCTCATTTCTGCTTCTTAAAATATCAGGCAGTAAGAAAAGCGAGAAATAAACAGCTGCTGTTTAAGAAATTATTACTTTACTGAGGCTTCAGTTCTCCCCGGGGGCTGCTCAATATGTAAAGCCGAAGTCAGTGGCTCAAGGAGGGTCTTGGCACCCAGTACATTATCCTGCCAGCAACAGGCCCCTGCTCAACACAGACACTGGCACCAACACCACCTGAGCCCGAAGGCAGGAGGCAGAGCTGGACCAAGAGCACATAAAGCCAAGAGGGATGTCTGGAGCCAAACATGTTGCTGGAGAACTGCAGCACAGACTGCAGGATCAACTGAGGCTGAGAACATAGAAAACAAGCCTGCAAGTAGGTTGTCTGCCTGGCCACACATCATCTCACAAAATACAGCAGATCCAGACTGGAGGTATGAGGTCCTTTGGATACAGAATGAAAACCCCATCAGTACAGCAGCTGCAGTCAGCAAAAGAAATTTAGCTATGACATTTTATAGTGCAGTGCAGAAAATAAAAACTATTTTTCCCCCAAAGATGGATATATTGCAATCTTCCTTTACTAGATATGGACTGCAGCTTGGATAAAGTTAATCAGAGGGCTGAACTGCTTGGTGAAACTGGATATGCACCAGTTTAAAGAAAACTATTTTCAGACATTTATGGGGATGATAGCTATCTGTGAAAAAATGGAACAGTAGCAAAATACACTAGTCTGAATGGATCCCACTTTCCTATATGTATTGAGAATGTATCTGAGATTACTTGAAAAATCCTTAAAAATTGTTTGGGTGTTGTGCTTTCAATAAACGCAGAACTTTTTCTTCACTGATTTGTGTTCATGATATCCCGGATAAGAAAGTTAATGCTATTTTTGCTGATTTGTGTAGTTCAATTTTAAATTCAAACCACACATACAAACCCATCTTTTTTAATAGAAAGTTTTAACTAAAATCAGGCAACAAAGAGTTCATCTCCTGTGACTGAATATATGAAAGTTATATCCATAGCAGTCTATTATTACTTTCCCAGAGATAAAGCACTATGTTGTACTCATCCTCCTGTCACAGAATCACAGAATGTTTGAGGTTGGAAGGGACCTCTGATCAAGGTCAAGGAGAACCACCTACAGCGGGTTGCCCAGACTCATGGCCAGAGAGCTTTTGAATATCTCCAAGAATGGTGACTGCACAACCTCCCCGGGTAGCCTGTGCCAGTGTTTGGTCACTCCCACAGTGAAATGGTGTTTCCTGATGTTCGGAGGGAACCTCCTGGGTTTCACTTTCTGCCCATTGCCATTCACTTTCTGCCCATTCTGTCACTGGGCACCACTGAGAAGAGCCCAGCTCTGTCCTTTCTGCACCTTCAGATATTTATATACACGGATGAGATCCCCATGAGCCTCTTCTTCTCCAGGCTGAACAGTCACAACTCTCAGACTTTCCTCACAGGAGGGATGCTATAGCCCCAGCATCATCTTTGTGCCCTCCATTGGACTCTTCTCTATGTCCATGTCTCTCTCGTATTGGGAAGCCCAGAACTAGACATAGGACTCCAAGTGGGACCTCAGTAGTGTTGAATAAAGCAGAAGGATCACCCTCTTCAGTCTGCTGACAATACTTTGCCAAATGCAGCCCAGGATCCTGTTAGCCTTCTTTGCAGTGAGGGCATCTTGCTGACTCATCTTGAGCTTGGTGTCCACCAAGACCCACAGGTCATTTTCTGCCAAGCTGCTTTCCAGCTGAGTGGTCCTGGCATGTAGTGGTGCCTGGAGTTGTTCCTCCTCAGGTGCAGGACTTTTAGCCTTCTTGTTGATCTTCATGAGGTTCAAACCAGCCCATTTCTCCAGCCTGTTGAGGTCTCTCTGGGTGGCAGCACATCCCTCTGACACATCAGCCACTCCCAGTTTTGTGTCATCAGCAAACTTGCTGAGGGTACACTTTATCCCATCATCCAAATCATTAGTGGAATTGTGAACAGGGTAGGATGCACTACTGACCGCTGGGGTACACCACAAGTGACTGACCTCCAGCTGCACTTCATGCCCCCAGTCACTACTTTCTGGGCGTTGCCAAACAGCCAGTTTTCAACCCACCTCACTGTCTGCTCATCCAGCCCATACCATCAGCTTCTTTATGAGGATCTTGCAGCTGTGCTCAAAGACTCACTGAAATTCAGGCAGATATCCACTCATCATTTACCAGGACAGTAATTTAATCACAGAAGGTTATCAAATTGGCCAAGCATGACTTCCCCTTGGAAAATCTATTCTGACTGCTCCCGCTGTCATTGGAGATGTTTGCCTCACATCTCCTTATGCCTCACATCTCCTTATGAGTCTGGCACCCTTGTCTTTGCATACATTCTTATTGCAACAGTATATACCACTGACATGAAGTTTTCTGCTCATCTTTTACTGCTGATGATATTGTGTATTTCTTCTCATTTTCTTTATGTGGTCTTCATTTGTGGTGGCCTTCCCAGTTCCTAATCAGCATTTCTTGTACCTCTTTTATGTACCCAGCTACTTCAGAAAGAGCACTGTTTATATTCAGCATATTTAAGCCACTGCAGCAATGTATGTTGCAATAAAGACTAATCCAGTTAATGAAATGGATCTTAGGTTGAATTACAACTGCCCAAGTATTAATGAATTTGTTGTACCGGTACACCACAGGATAGGTACAGATCTCCTTGCCCACTTATGGGGCTGGCATTTACAGCCAGATGACAACCGCAGTTTATAAATTCATAACCAACACCCTGGGTCTTAAATTTCACTATGGCTTTCCATGTAGCTTATTGCTGTACAGTTTCTGTATTTCGCTTTCATTGTTCCCTGCCTGCTTTTTTTTCCAGACTGAATCTCATTTTATTGCCTACTTATACCTCTAAATTCTGAAGGTCTCTTTTTATTATTTTGCCATCTATCCTGGGTTTTGCAACACCTTACTATTTAGTATGATCTGTAAATTTAATTACTGTCATGTTTGCCAAAAACCATAAGGACCCAAGTCAATTATATGGCCAAAAAGAAAAAAGAAAGCCTTTATTATGCTATAAATGCTCTGCTAAAAATCCAACTCAAAAAAGAAATATTATACATTTCTTGGCCTTCATAGAAGTAATTGCAAAGGGACCTAGATGTTTTACCCCTATCATTTGTGTAATTTAAAAAAAAAATTAAAATGTGTTATTACCAAAGTAAATACTAAAGAGATGAAAAATAGCAACTTAATTCCCTTCTATGCAACTAAAATAAGACAAGCATTCATAGTCCACACTTTGCGATGACTTATAAATTAAACTTACCACGGTATTACTAAAGCAGAATTGCCTCAAATTGGTTCACGTATTAAGGGCAAATGCAGGCAACCAATTAATGATTGATTTTATTTAGTGTCTGGTTTTTAATTATTATTTTTCTTTTTTAGTATTTCCAGCATGTGTTATTTGTATAGCGCAATTGTCTAATGCCTCAACAACATTTGAGCCAAGTCTATAATTCTATGTCATTATTATCTCTGAGCTATTATGAAACTGGTAGGAATTAGAGCAGAGCAACCTCCATCATTTGACCAGGAACAACAGCAATTACAATTTGGTCTCTGACTGAGGCTAGAACAGATAAATTGGGCTAGATAATTATTACCATTTCTCAAATTCATCATTAGCTGTAACTGCGTTTCTAATGCAGAAGACCAGATTATTGGGCCTGACCATGATAGCTGCTCCTGACTTATGCTACAGCAACATTACTAAGCTCACTCCTCTTTAATCAGGCCTCTTGTTTTTAAAGAGCACCACCTGAGATACACTAATAGCTATTAACTTTTACAAAGTAATTCAAGACTTCGAAAACCCATTTTCAATGTTCAGCCTGAATACATGATTCTGATACTGTTCTCCATTGCAAGGGAAGAGAAAATCCCCTGTTCAAGTAAAACATATGCAGTATGTAATTTGGTTAATGAAAGTGCGTAAATTAAGATGTGCAATTTAGCAAGTTATGAATGTGCCTTACGCCCACTAACATCAATGTCTTGCCCATAAATTCAGAGTGCATGCAAATTTCTCCATGGAAAAGTTGATTTTATATCCTTGGTTTAACTATAATTAGGATTTATTTCCTCAACTGATTTTGCCTGTAACTATACTCCAAACACCAGCATCTTATTGACAGAGAGATGCAAAGTTACAAGTGAGAGAGAAGACCAGCCAAGTGTTATGAGCTGAGGGAGCTCAGGGCACTGATGAACTGTCTTGGAAGCCTCAGCCCCTACAGCTGCTCATGTCAATGTCTGTCTGTCCTTCAAGGACTCTGGGACAGGATGTAAGCAAAACCACTCCCATATTGCCTAGGATGTAAAATATAAGACTTAAGTGGCTTTATCCAGTTGCCCAAACACAGGTATCCAGTGCCATGTAAAAAACCCAAGGGTTTGGATATCATTCATACAGGGCCCATGGGGATGACACAAGATCCCCTTGTGATTTGTGCTCCTCTATGGAGGCAGCTGGATGGTCTAATGTGGACAGCCAAAGGGGGTTACCATAGAGGGGGTTTGATGGCTGCACATAGAGCTTTCCGCAGTGCTCCAGACATCACGATGGCTGCAAAGTTTCAGAGCACTCAGGCACATCATTTTACACCTTTGGTAAATGTTTTTATCTACTTTTTTAGAAAGACATAACTGACACAGACATAGAATTAGCAAATTGTCCTAATCAATACAAGCGCCTACTATCAGCTTAAAAACCGCTAAGTGTTAATTATGAGACACCACAAACACATCACTCAGGCAGCTCCTCAGCAGAAGTTCCTGTGCTCCACTCAGCTCCCAGCCCACACTCCCTCCCTCTCTTCTCTTCTCCCTCCCCCCATCTCACCTCTCAGTTGGTAAAATTGCTTTTGTGAGACATTTATCATTCCACAGTTTCAAGTGTTTCACTTGAAGTTCTGCCCTTCAAACTCTCGAATGAAGTGACAGCTAATTTCTGCTCTCACCCACCTGGGTACTACGTAAATGGTGCTTCTCACTACAAAAGTACTCAAGGAGATTTTTGATGGACTTTGACTTGTGTATGTTTATTAGCCTCCCATTGAAGGCAGTACAGATGTTGGGGCCTGGGGAAATAGATTACCTAGGATGTGTGAGGGGGAAACTGTATAGAAAAGTACAGCACAGTGGCCTCTGGGAAAGGAGATATCTTGTGGGAAACATGAAGTGAAATGGTATAGATGAGAGAGAGAGGGAGACACAGTGAAACTCATCAAAGACATGCACTGACTTATCATACACTGTCTTTCTGGAAGGTATTCAGATGTCATGATGATAGCATGATGATCAAAGTAGGTCACAGAAAGCTATAAACTAAGCTCAGTCTTTCTTCAGGTGCAACCTGCTCTGGAGGGTCCTGGAGGGCTCTGGTGTGCTCAGAAGCTTGAGGAGCACCTGGGGATGGGTAATGGCCAGAGGCTGCATGAGACCTGCCAACAGGTATTCACAGAGCACAAAATCAAGCACTTATTTCTATCCTTCATAGACAGGCACAAGACACATGAGAGACAATAGAAAAACTGGTGTGTTACAGAGTGGTCTGATGAAAATGCTGCGGCTGTCACTCAAACATCTCCTCTGTGCTCAGAGACCTGCCGGCCGTGGTGAGTGGTTGTGCTGAGCTGCTTCCAGGCATGAGGGGGTTGCAGGAAAACTTCAGCATAAGCTGAGTTAAATGTGTTTTCAGAAATTAGCATCTAGGTGTAGCATGGGCAGAGCCACAGAAATGTCCTGTGACTTACCGAGTTCTTCAGTTCTAACATGTAGATGTTAGACAAGATTTTGAAAGCCTCAGCCCTCCCTGCCACCTGCTGAGAAAATAAAAATGATTGCAAATGATTTATGCATTGAAAAAGCTGACTTGCTTGGTTTTATAGATAACAATATTTTAGCTATTCTAATTATAAGTGGTAATTAGGCAGCTGGACCAGATCAGCATTGGAGTACAAACACCTGCTTATGTGTTTCCAGCTGTTCTCCACTGGAACTATTAACAAATATGTTGCATAGAAATTTTGCAGGCATTTCGAGATCACCACCATTTTCTTTCTCATTTCTGAAGAACAGGTTGTGCTCTAGAGTTTTCTAGGGAAAGAAAGCGGGTGCTGGGGCAATGATAGCATTTAAGAATTCACCACCCTTTCATTCTTTCATGTAATCACTTTTCACACCTGAAGGAAACATAGCATGAAAAGGAGACAGAGGTAGTAGATAATGAAACAACGGCTTAATTCAAATGGATGAAGGTAGTTTATTCATTTCTAAATGAGAGAAGATGCCAAAAGTCTGCTGTAAATCTGAATGTCAAAATTGCTCAGAGCTCAGTCTACCTCCACGGCAGCAGCAAGCCTTATGTGCAGCTTTCTGATGCTTACAACACTATTCACAAATATTTCTAAGCAAAGGTTGCAGTCACCTATTATCCTGGTTATTCCAGAAGCGCTCAGGGGCTGGCTGAAAGCAGAGCCCTGTTGTGCCGGGCTTTGAACAAACAAAGCCACGGAGACAGCCACTATCTCACTGGCTTGGCTTCGCTATTGTTTTGCTGAAATGCAATTTAAAATGTGATGCAATTCTCCTGGCTATTATAAAGAGGAGAAAATACTGTGTCTTGATTTGTGCCAGTTTGTTAGATGGGTGTAAGGCAAGCAAATACAAATGAAGCTACATATTTTTGCATATTTAGGACAAATGTTTCATTAAAACCCATAACTGATGTAAGACACGCCATTCATTTGAGGTTAGAAGCACTTATTTGGAGAGCTTCAAGTGGGGAAGTGATGGAGGTGTTGGGGAGGGATGGTGATGTGCCTGAATGACTCACCATTTGTTCTGCCCCAGGGAGACCTCTCGAACATCTTAAGTGAAATCCCTGCAACTCATTTCTTCACTGAAATACAAATATTTTTCTACTCTTCTTTTGCACTGGGACTAGTTGTCCTGGTACTGAAGGAGAACAACATCAATGTGGCTAGATCCCATCTCTCTACATGCCTCCCAGAAGTGTCCCGGCAATGCATCTTTCAGAGATGGTCCTGTGTTTCCCTGAAACCAACAATCCTATGTGCTAGCATGACTATGAGCATTGTATTTAAGAATTCTAGAATATGCTAAGATATATTTAAGAATATCTAGAATGCTAGAATATGAATTTGAGCAGTAAAGATCAGGTTCATGGCCACCTTCAGAACCTGAATACATCTAGTTCTATGGGACCTGATAAATTGCATCCTCGAGTCCTGAAGGAATTGGCTGATGTAGTTGCCAAGCCATTCTTCATGGTATTTGAAAAATCATGGCAGTCAAGTGCAGTCCCAGGTGACTGAAAGAGGGGAAACATTTTACCCATATTTAAAAAGGGTAGACAGGAGGACCCTGAAAACTATTGACCTCTCAGCCTCACATCTGTACCTGGGAAGATCATGGAAAAGATCCTCCTAGAAGCTCTACTAAGGCACATGGAGGACAGGGAGGTGATTTGGGACAGCCAGCACAGCTTCACCAAGGGCAAGTCCTGCCTGACCAATCTAATGACCTTCTATGAGGGAGTCTACGTCAGTGGACAAAGGAAGGGCTACAGATGTCATTTATCGGGACTTCTGTAAAGCCTTTGGCACGGTCTCCCATGACATCATTTTCTCTGCATTGAAAAGAGATGGACTTGGTGAGTGGACTGTTAGATGTATAAGAAAGTGGTTGGACAGTGACATCCAGAGGGCAGTTGTCAATGGCTCAGTGTACCAATGGACATCAGTGACAAGTGGTGTCCCTCAGTGGGTTCTGTACCGAGACCAGTGTTATTTAATATCTTCTTTAATGACATAGACAAAGGGATTGAGTGCACCCTCAGCAAATTTGCAGATGACACCAAGCTGAGTGGTGTGGTTGACACACCTGAAGGATGGGATGTCATTGAGAAGGAGCTGGACATGTGCAAGAAATGGGCCCATGGGAATCTCATGAGGTTTAATAAGACCAAGTCCAAGGTGCTGCACCTGGGTCAGGACAACCCCTGGTATCAATACAGGCTGGGGAATGGACAGATCAAGAGCAGCCCTGCCAAGGGGACTTGGGGGTGCTGGTGGATGAGAGGCTGGACATGACCCAGCAGTGTGAGCTCACAGGCCAGAAAGCCAAACATGTCCTGGGCTGCATCAAAAGAAGGGTGGCCAGCAGGGTGAGGGAGGGGATTCTGCCCCTCTGCTCTGCTCGGGTGAGGCCCCACCTGGAGCACTGCATCCAGCTCTGGGGTCCCCAGCACAGGAAGGACATGGATCTGTTGGAGCGAGTCCAGAGGAAGCCACTAAGATGATAGGAGGGATGGAGCACCTCTCCTATGAAGAAAGGCTGAAAGGATTGTGTTTGTTCAGCCTGGAAAAAAGAAGGCTTAACAGTGACCTAACTGTGCCCTTCCTGTACCTGAAGGGAGCCTACAAGAAGGATGGAGAGGGACTTCTTACAAGAGCATGTAGTAACAGGACAAGGTGGAATGGATTCAAACTGAAAGAGCATAGGTTTAGATTCAGTATTAGGAAAAAATAGTTTATTGTGAGGGTGGCGAGGTACTGGAATGGGTTGCCCAGAGAAATCGTGGATGGCCCATCCCTGCAAGTGTTCAAGGCCAGGCTGGATGGAGCTCTGAGAAACCCGGTCTACTGAAAGGTAGAATCCATATCCAGAACAGAAAATTTCTCTTGGTTTGGACGGCAGGGCACCAGAGCGAACGGTGTGCCTGTGGTGGCTCAGTCACAGCTGTTCCAAGCCATGGAGAAATCATTACTCTTCTCTGTGCCATAGGCAAGAACGAGGCTTGAGATGACCAGAGAGGCAATTTTTAGGACAACAAAACTCACTGCAAATCATCACTTTTCATTACTTCTTAAAATATCTGCCAATGACACAATATCACAATACAGCTTCTTAAAATCTCTACCATGCAATTTCTGGCACAACAGTGACCCTGGCAAGTTTCTCAGACAGCAGGATTTTGTTCAATATCTCTCTGCTGTGTATCAGTTTGTCATGAAATGTTGAGCATGTGTTGTTTAATGTCAGACAGAAGCACAGCTTGGCTACTGCTTATTCTCCTTCACCATTTCCCTTCTCATCAAAGCCTGCTCATTTCCTGAGCAAGTGTTCATTTCATCTGTGTGCTTGCAGTAAGCACTGATCAAAATCTACCCATTCTAACAGACCCTCTTGGGAAAAACCAACACAATTACAATTTTATGACTAATGAATTTAAAATTACCCCAGGAGAAGTTGCTGGCAACATCAAAAGGAAAACCATGATGTATGATGACTTTCTGTTTACCTGCCTTTGCAAAGTATGTTGGGATACATCCTCTAGCAGAGATATCATCTCCTTTGGGATTATGGAGGAAACATACTAAACACTCACTTCAGATTTAATAGAGAAGGAAGCTTTTCCGAGGTAGCAAATCTCATATATATAAAGTACTTGTCTGTAGCCACCGGAAGCAATGATTTCTGTACTTGTGAGATTTCTGTATGTTTTAATTCCTTCAAAATAAGAAAAAGTGAAAATGTTTTGGCTTTGCAAGATCCAGGAATACAGGCATCTGTGCCACTGGTGAAAGATGAGTTCTAAATATAACCCTCGCAGAACTAGAGAGGGATATCATGACAAGCAAAGATTTTTGTTTTCTAATAACAAATGGCAGCTGGATTAAGACATCGAGTCACCCATGCCTGGAGCACTTACTCAAGTCTTTCATTTCCTAAAGTTCAACTGGCAGCAAGGGCCTCTACTTGAGTTATTTTGGTGTCTTTGGTATTAATCCTTGTGGTATGCAATAAATATTCTTTTTAAAAATGCAGTTCAAACTATTCATCCACCAAAAATATTCAGTTCTGATAGTCTGCAAAGTATTTGAAGTGTCTTGGAGTCATGTGACAAATTATCTTCCAAAAACATCTGTGCTTAAATTGCCCACTAAGGTAACACACGCTGCTTCCTATCAACAACTTCTGCAAATTGCTTTCTTGCACTAAGAAACCAAAATCACAGAAATGCCAGTTATTCCATGAAAGACATAGTGAAAACACATTTTGAAAAATGACATTTAGGTAATAGGGCTTTATTTATCATTGTGAAAAAAATATCAGTTAATCAACACCAGAAGTACCAATTTCTATCCTCCATTTAGGTGAAATTTCAGCTGCCTAACTCATTATCAGCTTTCAGCAATACCTGCTCATCAGTTGCAGTCGCTTTAGATAAAATACAATGCATCCGATACGGCAGTAATTAAATCATACTCTGGGGAAGAGATAACAGTGAATTAAAGATATCGCAAGAAGTGATAATAATTACTCCATAAGGCCTCTGTTTTATTAGGGCTTAAATACTTTTAAGACTTTGTAGAAAATACTTAATTTGAAAAAAAAGCTGCTAAAGATAAAAGTAAACAAAACCTAAATGCTGTTAATCTTAACCATCACACATATCTCTGGCACTATTGCACCTCTTTTGCTTTACCTTCAGCCCCAAAGTGCTTTAGCTTGTCTCTGCAGGCCACTGCATTATTCACCAAAATTGAAGCAGACACATGACTCTATTTAATTGATTGTGGCTGAATAGCTCTTGTGCAGATGAGAAGCTTGACCAAGGCCAAGAACACTGAGCCAAAGGGAGAAGCTCCACCAGGGAATGGAGCGAGGAGCCCAATATCTAGAAAGGGGATCTAAAGTACAGGCAGCAATAAAGAGCTAAGAAAATCCGTAGTTTGGGAGACGGAACCAGAGGCCAAACTTGACATTTCTTAATAAAATTTAAGTGACTGTAATCTGCAAAAAGGATGAGACTTGTTTTGAGTCCCAGCTCCACTGAACAGCACTGGATCTCTAGGATCTGCACCTGCATTCAGGATGCTAGTAGGAATTATGGGTCTCATCCTGCTCTGATAGTGTTAGTTATTTGGGAGTTTCATTTCATTTGGGAGTTTCATTTCCTCTTGGTTTCTTTCAAAGCAACAGTAAATGCCTAAGGTAGTCTGAAAATTAGACAAGACATTCCTACTCATGTAATTTACTCAGTGTTCTAATATAAAGCAACTACACTGGATTCATATTATTATTTGATATTTCATACAAAATGTAAAATGAATGCGAAAGAAAAAATACATGTGTCTTCTGACTATGTTTATTGGAATGAACTCAAGAAGCTCAGATCTTAACATGCCTCATTTGGTCTTTTTCACAGAGTCTTTTTGTGCTAAAGAAATTGGACTTGGCTATTCCAAAGATCTGGAGCCCTTAACACATTTCCCACCTTTTCTTTCTCTGGTACAATGGGCAATTTGTGACATGAACCACACAACTCCTGGACAAGCGCTTTGTGACTGGTGATTCACTACCACTGACTCTGTCAGCTTAGTTTAAAATCACTTCAATTAGCATTTCAGTGTGAGATGATTCCCCTTTCATGGTAAACTCTGATGCAAATAATACATTTTGCTCTTCTGCTGGGTCATCACTTACCCTGAATAAATATCCTTGTACACTTGATTATCCATCAGACCCTCTAATTCTTTGATTGTTCAAAGGTAAAACAGGGTAAAAGCGAGTTAGCACAGATAATCCCAAAAATGTGTAAGAAGTGTTTCTCCAATTGTTTGCTTTCCAGCTTTATGAAGTAATGTCTTTCTGTGTGACTCTTCACACATAATTTAAGTGCATTTTCAACCTGTAAAGACCTGTTAATTCAAAACTATTCCATCTTCTTATGAGGAATTGAACTCACCTAACCCTCTTCTATAACAAATACAAATAGAGAGAAACTTAAAATAAAAGAAAATATAGTAGAGTCCAAACAGGGTTGAATATTGGGTATTAAATTAACAAAAATTCCATGCCCTGACTTTTTTTTTTTTTAAAGAATATGAAAGAAATACAGCACACTTTCTTCTGAGGTTCTCCTCAGGAGACAAGCGTTTTGTAAATCACATTCCCCTGATGTTACAGCAGCATTTCACAGTGCCAGCAGCGAGGATGTATCTGACTTATTAATATGGCATGATAATAGGTAAGTTCTAAAATGAGCACACCATTGTGTAGGTGTAACTCTGTGCAACTTACCAGCACCTATAGTGGCAGCACTGACTATGCCATGAACTGCAACGCTAGCCAAGTAATGGACATCCAACAGGTTGGGGCCAAAGCAGGGGCAGCACTTGTCACAACTGAGGTGTCAGCCAAATGCTGTCTTACCTCCACAGTCAGTGTTTTGATGCCAACTCTGGATCTATGCGCACTAGAAGCACTTAGGCTCTTCTTAGCTCTACAGCTACACCAGGCAGTTTTCTGATAACTCTGAGGGGAGACGCACATGTCTAACACTGCCAGTAATACAGAGCCATGCATACTCATGCTGGGTGCTGTGGACGCTCCTGGAATGTACTTCTCTCAAAGGGTCCTCCACTGCCATCTAAAAAGTATTTAATTTTTTTTTTTTAAGTAGTGATGCTGTTGTCTAGGCTCATGCATGATTCCAAACTGCTGTAACTGTGCCAGATGCTAGGCCATCAAAATGCATTTGCATCTGAAGAGATGGCTATTGGTTGGCCCACACAGAGAATAATGAAGTATTTTAAATTCTGAAGAGATAAAGAAATTTTTTTTCACTCCTTAAACACACATTAGAGAAGAACCAGGAAAAGATGGACATAGCAAAGACTGGATGGCTCATACACAGGTATGCACGCATTTCTTGGACATGCTCATTTAATGACTGTTTAGAAGCACAAGTATCAAAATGCAGAGAGAAATCATTTGCTTGAATATTTTTGACTCAGGAAACTTCAAAAGAAAACCTGATCAAAGCAGCACAGATAAATGTCTCTAATATTACCCTGACTGATCTCCTTCTGAATTGCCAACATACACATAACGTGCTATCTGAGCGCACCCTTCTGCCTTAAGTAGATGTAATATATATTCGTACATACTTTCAGATTGTCAAATCTGATTTTTCCCTACTCTTTTTTCATTAAATACATACTTTCCCCCAGTGATACTGAGTTGAATTCACTGTTCTGGGAAGATCTCCAGATCAGAAGAACTGGGGACTGAATGGACTGTTGACTGCATTGCTTGCAGCAGATCACATTTGCCCCAGTGCCCACCCTGCACACTCTTCAGGAATGGGTTCATCATTCAGCTATTCAAACATTTAAGTCCTAACTGGAATTTCTACTCAGGACCTTTATATTTTGAGAGGGGTTATGGATGACACATGCATTACCACATTTATCTTTTTTTGGATATGAGGCATCAGGTAGCAACACTGATGTCGGGTGGGTGTGAATTTTCACTTGCAAATGAAATCTCTGCCGTTTATTGCCAGTGACTCCATACCACTGATTCATGTTTTCCCCTATTTTCAAATCTTCTTTTAATTTTTAAATGCCAATCTTTCTGAATTCTCAGTCCCACTTCTGTCCAGTTCTGTACTTTTACAGCTCTTCCTTTTTCCCATTTTATATTAACTCTGGTAGCAGCTGTGGTTCAAAGCTGTGGTGGTTATCCAGCACAGGCCTGTTGTCCGAGATGGCTGGGCAGGTCCCTCAGTGCTAGGTTGCAGCTCTGGCCCACAGCTCAGTGGAGAGCACAAGCTACTTTGTTTTTTCATCCCTCTGCAATGCTCTAACAAATAAAGCTGGGCTTCCAAATGGGAACCTCTTTGTGATGTTGAGAAGCAGAAGAAAACCCAAGCCCAAGCATATGAATCACATCTGCTTTTACCCCAGCAATGAGCAGCAGGCTGGAGAGGAGACTGCCAGGATGCAATCAGCATATTTAACACATGAAGGGAAGCTCAGGTTTCTCTTTCATAAGCAAGATCAGCCATGGCTCTCCATACCCTCCTCCAGAGTGCATGGAAATAGCATCTCTTCCCCCTCCTCCCCGGAGCAAGGTGCCAAAATCTGTCTCTTTGAATCCCTGTTGCCAGCCAAGCTGTGCCAGCAAGTGTCGCTGTCGACACTGCTTTGCACCTGGGCAGCCTCACAGGCAGGGCACTTCCCCAGCATGCCTGGGGCTTTGGTGTGCCCCTTGAATCTCAGCTCCCTTTGTAAGGGGTCAGAAATTTCAGCTGAGCATTTGTTCCACATGTGACCCAAGCTTTGTCCTCTACATTTGTGCCTGTACCCATCTCCCTTCATCAAAACCAAAATGAACATCACCAGAAAGGCTCTTGTGTTCAGGTGGCCATAGTGGCTGGTTCTGGGATATGTGGATTGTCAGTCAAAGGTTAACAAGGTTTGTTGGCCAAATCATCTCTTATTTAGTGAATTCCTGGGCTAAATGTTCTTTCTATAACTGCAGGCCAGCTTGGTATGGCATTGGGTTCTGTCCTTTCCTCTCACTTGTGTGAGAGCAGGGACTGCACCTTTCTGCCAAATCAGTGGCAGGCCTGCCATTCCCATCCCCAGAGGGAAGCTCTGCCTTCCGTGAAGCACAGAGATTCTAAGTTCAGTCCCCAGCTGAACTCAGGGGTGTGCTGGGCTATTCTTGTCAGCATCAGCCTTGTTTTACTTGGAAAATGAGCATTAGATAAAAAGAAAACCTGAACACCTTATCTTCCAAGTCTCACTGTTTACCTTAGGTTCAAATTTTGGGTTTTAATAAGTTTCAGCCAGGCAGAAGCAGTAACTTCTTATTTCTGTTGCAAAGTTGCTGGAACACTTTCAGGAGCTGGAAAATTGTGACAGTCAGGGCGAGCCCCTGTGCAGGGGCCAGCTGGAGGCAGCAGGTTGCTGTGGGACCTGTGCAAACAGAGGAGCACAGCCTCATGTCTGGGGCCAGGACAAACCTGTACCCAGCCTGTGGCCTGTATGTGATCCTGGGGTTCTTTATTTTGCTGTTCTGCAATGGAGTTTTCCTAGCCATAAAATAAGGATAAATGACATTTTTGCAGATGTCCAGCTACACATGCATAAACAGCAGTCAGCACTCTTGGCCCTCCCCTGCACTTCATTAATACATATTTTAAAGGTGGCATTAACACTTGTTTACTGCCTCACTCCCACTCTCCAACACTTTCGTGGACCATCTTCAATATAACATTTCTCAAAATCATCTTTCTTAAAGAAAACTTCCTGCTTTTCAGGGAAGCACAGACAGGCTTGTGGGTTGCTGCAGTCACTCTCATCCCCACATTCCCCACATCCCCCATATCCCCTCAGTTCCCACACCCCCAACTGCTTGTTCATATGGGGCCATACCGACTGAGTGCATTTGTTCAAATCTCTAAGCTCCCAACGAGGGCTATTTATCAAGCCTACAAGATTCAAAACTGCAAGACCCTGAATTTCATAGTCATTTGCAACGTCAGAAGCTGCTAATGGCCCATAAAATTTCGCAACTTCTCCATAAGCTGCTGGTTAATGAAAAATCGGTTAAATAGTTCACAGATCAGCTGGCACGGTGCCCTCAGATTCAGGGGATGCTCTCCCTGGCAAAGGTTACATTAACTGTGCTGGGGAAGCGGAGAGAGGAATTGGGGCATTTTGCTGGAGGCTGTGACTTTTCCTGGGTGGGATGAGGGCAAAAAACTGCCGCACCAGCCATGCAGGATGGGACCCCTTCAGTCATGCTGCTGAGCACTCCCAGGCACTGCCCCAGTGCAGGTGTCCAAGCTGCCGCTGCTGCGATTAAAGTCAGGCTGCATGACAGGGGAGGAGTTCAATTTAGTGAGGCAGTTTTGTAGAGATGGATGCACTCTATAATAGAATCCCTATTCTGATTTTGAACTGAAACCACAAGGCAGAGCTGAGTTTCCCCTCTCTGGAACAGATGCACACTGGGCAATGGGCAGTCCCTGCCTGCACACTCCTGTAGCTCTTTGGGTTATGGGGGCTGAGCAAAAGGACATCACAGCACTTAGATGGCCTCCCACAGAGCCTATTTTGCCTTGTGTTGCCCCTGCTGCTGCTGCTGTTGTTGCCTCTCACAACTGTGGCTGTACCTTGGGCCAGTTTCACGTGACGCACTCACTGTCCGGTGTTTGGGAGCAGAACTCCGGCTGCAGCACAGAGCAAGGATTTGGCACCCGTACCGAGGAAGCAGTCTGATGTCAGCACAAATTAACGCTGCTCACCATACTGACATTGCAAGGCCTTAGTTGTCAATGCTGGCATTTATGATGTTGTGTATTTTAACTAATTAGGCACTCACAGCCCAGCCGGTGCAACCCATCCATCTTACAAACACTGGATGTTTTTGCACTGGCATATGCTACAATAATGAGAATCAATGTTGCTAATGACTTTGCAGAGCCCATTTTTCAGTCACCTTTGCAAATCCACATTACGCTGGGAACACACAGAGGAGAAAACACTGGCTTTAAAATGCCAAAGGTGCATTTCTGCAGGACAAATCCCAGACTTAGCTTGCTCTGGCATGGGCAGAGCACTGTGGCAGAGGAGCTGCTCCCACCAAAGCAGACATGTAACTCTGAGAAAGCAATTCCTATTGCAGGCACTAGAACAGATGAGATTTCTGAGGTTAGAGCCCTTAAACATGTTTGACTGAATTTTCTCACAGTCAGTCTTTCTTTTCTCTGGGCAAGCTTTCAGGTTTTCGCTGTTAGTGAGTAGCTGCCCGTTTTTCTCACTCCAATCTGCAAGTTAAATCTTTCTCCTTTCCCTGGTGGGGGAGCAGACATGGGGCCAGCCTATCGGGTGGTGAGGATGCTGGCTACCTTTCAGCATTAGGGGTTTGGAAAAGCATCAGCTGCCTGCAGCAGTCAAGGGAAGAGAATTCCTTCCATCGCCTTCTAAAGTGCCATCCCCTCCTCAAGAGATTTACCAGATGTTCTGATTAAGGCAGTTCAATTGCAGTGTTTAAAAGCCTTTTCCACCTGCTCCCCTCAAGCTCCTCTCTGCGGGCAAGAGTAGATCTAATTAAAAATTCCCTCGTGCTGTGAGGACTCCTCCCTCACCTTTCCAGAAACCAGGGTTCTACAGACACCCCTTGGGACTGCTCTGCAGAGGCTAACTTCTTTCCCTTTTGTTTTTCCTCCCCTGCAGTGGAAATCAAAATTTAGGGGACTTAAACCTGGGCAGCACAGAAGAGGACAACTCCTTCCCAAAGCTCTCCCTCCAGCAGTGACCCCCAGCCCTGCCTTGGATAGTACCTGTTCTAGGTCTTTTCATCAGTCACCACCCCCTGGAAATGCTCTCAGAGTGTAGGGAGAAGTCTGCAACCCCACAACCCTTCCCCACCCAGTGTACAGCCTTACTTGCCAAAGTGGAGACTTCATGGCAGTGCCCAGCTCACAGCAAAGCCCCACACTCTGCTGGTGGGGTCTTCGGAGACCACATCTCACTCTAGCTGGCTCCTTTGAGGCTGATTCTGAGAGAAGGGACCAGACTCTGTGGAGAGCACAAAAATGTAGCATGAGAGCAAGGGAAAGAGGTGCAAAATTTGCTGGTACAGAACTCAGGCTACTCTTGCACTCGTAGGGGCTTCCCTGCTCTGGTACTTTCAGGAAGAAGAGTTCTGGCCCTTCCCTCTTGCAGAGCCCCAGGGCTCTGATGGACAAATAAAGAGATATAAAGGGTACTACCTCTCTTGCTGAAATAAGTGGGTATTTACCCTGAGTCAGAGCATGCAGGGAGACCACTCTATAAAGCCCTCCGTGCCCATCAGTACCTTTAGTCTCATATTCCAACAGAAATTAGACATGAGTTTGCTTTAGACTTGGCCTGGAGATCCTGGCTCTTTGCCTCTGAGGGTCCCCGTGGCACAGAGGGGGGATCTGGTGGGATCAGTAAAATGCCACCCCTGGCCTTGAGCCCCACTGCCGCCCCAACCCACAGCCAAGTAGCCCCTCACCTCCACTCACATCTGCTGGTGCCTTCTCACTAGCTGAGTTTCCATTTCTATTTCTCTTGACAGGCAGACTTCCCCGAGCTGCCCACCAGCTGCTGGAACAGCCTCACCTCTCCTTGAAAAGGCCAAGATAGAAAATCTTCTTAAGCAAATCCTCTGCTGATAAGTGCTATTCAGATGATAGGATTAATATTTTCCCTATTTTGGAGGCACTCAAGCGTGCAGGTGAATATATGCCCATTTAGCATGTTTTTGAGTGGTAAATATGCTTTCCCCCTCCAAAGGGCTCTCTGCCTTTTAACCCTCCCTGGATGACTAGATGCAAGCCTGGGATTTTACTGTCACAGGACTCAGTGGAGCCAATCCCCATAGTAACGGGGCATCCACGCATGAATCCAGAACTGCAGCAGGTCCGAGCACTGCAGTGTTCAGTCTAGGCACATATATATCAGGGTATCCACATGCATAAATGTATACATATACAACTAATCTGTGCTTATTCAGCCAGTACAGGATGTGCCCAAGACAGGTAAATGCTGGTAAGAATGCAACCCCCTTGATGTGCAGAGCTTGCACACATGCTGTGCCCAGAAACCGTAAAAATGGCTGAGGAATTGGACACTGCTCCTTCAAACATGCCTATCACAGCCCTAAAATGATCAGAGGATGATTTCCCAAGTTCTGTTGTTCAAACAGTTTATATTTGCATATTTTCCTCCAAAAAAAAAATCCTTTAAAATGGGACCTGCTGTAGTCTTACCATTAATTTTCCTGGAAGGGTTACAAAACTGTGCAGCTAGCACCACTTACTGGCAAAGCTACAGACACAGGCATTCAACAATTTTACTTCACAAGCTTCTTGCGCAGAAATGCTGAACACAAATCTTACTGATAGTGTTTGAATAAAAAAACAAATGTAGGACATGATTTCTCCCTTTCCTTGCTAAAAAAACACAGAAAATTGACATTCTTTTCTAAAACAGCCTCCAGATAGCTTCCAGTAACCACAGTCCTTGCAATATAGAGCTATAAACTTTGACTCAATTCATTATATCTTTGCATGCTGATAACACGTGCTTTCAGTGCTATCTCTACAGCAATGGGCAAAAGTCAATGGCCAGTTTGGCAGCAAGAGAGGTGGGTCTGTGTCTTTTCTTTTGATACTTCAGAGGAGTGGTGTGTGTCACTCAGATGCACATATATATATATATATTATATTTGTGTGTTTGTTCATCTGCCACAGATATGGATGGGCAACTGTGTTCATCATTTTTAAAACCCCAAGACAAAAGAACCCTATTTTTAAACCCTTAAGGAAACCAACCCCATTTTGAGACATCCTTCTCCCCGAAACTCTTCCTCGTGATTGATAAGCTGACAAGTGGCTTCACAGTCCCACTTGTGGGGCAGCTGCCTTCAAAATTATTAATGTTTCTTTAATCACAGCCAACAGTTTCTGCTTCTTAACAGAGGGTCTTTACAGCCACCCTCTAAGCTGTCTCCTCCTTCAGTAGCTGTGATTTATTTGGGAAACAAAGCATCAGTTCAAAGGCACTGCGTTGACTTCAATGCAAAGGTCTGTCCCTCTATTACACTTGGCTGTTTCTCTGGTTTTGCTTTACAAACCCCTTTTCTTCCACCCTATGCTGTCTGTATTAGACTCATTTATTTAAATTCAGAAAAAGAGGGTAATAGAAAGGAAAAAGGTTAAAGCTTCTGGAAAGCTTTTCCTTAGGACAGAACTTATCCCAGTTTTGTAATCTTTTAGGCAGCAGCTGTACATGTTGTTTTAGACCAACATCCATAGAGGTGGTCCACAGCCACCTGCTCTCCAGCCTGGCTGGACCTCTGCACCCTGATTACGCCCACTCCACAGGGCGTTAGTCATGGTGCAAGTGCATCGCTTTGTTCTCTAACTGGAAAGGGATTTTAGGTGCCTATTCTCCAATAATTGTGAAAAAGTCACATTTTAGAGCTTTGTTGTTTAGAAGAATCATCTTGAAAAAGAAGATTCATTAATTAGTTACACTGGCAGTCTCTTTAATTAGGCGTTGCTGAGTAGCTTCAGTCTTTGTGATCTTTAGCATTCCTAGCTTGTTATACTTTATTTACATATTTTTTTGGACATGTACGTAATTTCTAATTAACACTGTAGAATCTACTCTAGTTATTGCAAGATTTCACGTACAGCAGATCTTTAGACAGGCTTTCTGGATATATGCTGAATTTAAATTATTCCTTTAATCAGACCAGAAAACCTGCATCCTTGTACTGGGGTACAAGAACACTCACCAGAGACATCCAGAGGAAGGTAATCTAGTTTCCAGAAGGTTTCAGTATGGGAGCAAATGAAAGGCACTTACAAAATGAAACCTTTCAAAAGACATTTCTGTCAGGAATTTTAAAAAGAGAATTTGCCTGCAGGGAAATCCTCTGACAGCAGGCTGTCAAAGGCACATCCCACCAGGGTGGTCTGCAGGAGAGACTTGAACAGCACAGACTGTGTTGGGATTTCAGGAGACTCGGGCAAGTGCAATGTTTCTTAAAGGAAGCAGAAGCTTTGTATCCTAATGGAAGAGCAAGCATTCATATATCAGACGTAAGCCACAGCCCTTGAACAATAAATTTTAGCAAGGCCGTAAGTGAGAAAATAGGAGTGCTTCTCTACTTTTGTGGCATACCCCTGTATTGAATGCAGCAGCACTTTAAAGAAAGGATCTTCTTTTCTTCAAGCTGGGACCCTCTTCTGTACTAGTTTGGCCACATGCATTTTTTAATGCCTCCACCTTTATATCCAGTTTCTGTCTATTCAATTTCTATTTTTAGAGGCAGCAGAGAGGATATTTTGCAAGGAACAATACTGTAGAGACAGAGAAGTTGCACAGACAAGAATATCATGTCTCCTCCCTGTCTAGCTTATCTGATGCTACCAAAACTCTGTTTTATTCTTGCTAGGTTACTCTGATCTATCAGCCCCAGTGTTATCCATCAGTGTAGTATTCTCTAGTCTTTACACTTATTGGTAATGGTGATCAATATACAACAATCACAGCATCTTTCTGAAAACTCTTTGCTGTCTGTTTCTCAAGATTTGCTCCCACTGCTTTCTGCAGATTTAACCTTTTCTTTCATAGGTGTTTATCTCCCCCAAAGGTAATGTTTGAACTTATACCTTACAGTGGTCAGATACTGCCCTTACACTAACAGATAATCGTATTAAAAAAATGGGCGCATATTTCTGTGCCACTTCCACAGCTTACACCACCCCAATTCGTAAATGCATTATAAAACCTGATGAGCAATCTCAGCTAAAGCACTTTCCCTTATCCTCAGAACTAAAAGAAGGAATGTGATTAAGGTGTGCAATTGATAAATCCTGCCTGGACATTCATGCGGAACAGAGCTGGAAGGTCTGGACCTGGCAATCTCCTCACTGCTGAAAGAAATGAGGTCCTGATTAGCCCGGGGAGGTAAGAGACAGTGTGACACACCCTCCTTCAGGTTACCGAGGTGAGTCAGCACCACTAGCACCACTGGGGCTGCAGTACTCAACAATTAATCATGCTGAGGCTGTTCTTCCTCTGTCTTGTTCGCCATAAAATATAGCTCTTTACTGCAACAAATCTTTTAAATTCTGTAAAAAAAAATAAACTCAGGCTTCTCACATATACACAGAACTGCACCTGACAGTCCCTTGGCTGAAAAGAAAACAGTGGCTTAGCATAGGAGGGCTGTAGGGAAGGGGCCATCCTTTTATCTTAGTCTTTCTGTATTGTCCTGCGTTGGGAAGCCTGGTCTGTGAGCGCAATGATAACACAAATATGTAAATAATGGTGACAGGAGCAATAAGAATACTTCTTGTCTCTGGTACGTGGAGACACCAGGGTTTGGCAGCTGACAGAGTGCTTCTCCAGCTTGGGTTGGCACTGTGAAACCAAAGCAAGGTCCTATTTGTATCAGACAGATCTGTTCTCAGAAACTGCAAAATCTGGGGTGACAAAGACTGAGTGTTACAGTCGAGTGCTTGTGCTCAGCAATCTCCTGTCTCTAGGAGGAGGCAAGTGCTGGACTTGGATTTAATTTCTTCACTGCAGTGAAAAGTTTGCACATACTTAAAGTCTTTGGAGGAACACCGTGCAGATTTGTGCCTTTTCGTGTCCTTCCCAATGGAGAAAGGAGTGCTGCATCTTCTGTACTTTCTGGAGGCACACATCACGTCCTGTAAGAGACTTCATCTGATAAAAGACAAAGGCTGGAGGAAGAAGGGCAAATTACTGATGATCAGCCTGATTGCCCCTGTGCTGCAATGTCTAGCTCTGCGGTACGGGAGGACAGCGGGTGTTGATTTTAGCAGAGCTTTCAACATTCTGCACCATAGATGGTAACCTTGTAGCCAGGTAAGAAGGGTATGGACTAGATGGATGGACAAGAAGGGACAAAAAAATTAGCCAGACTATTGAGCTTAAAGGACAGTGGCTTTTGTTTCAGTGTCTACCCAGGAGCCAGTTGCAGGTGGTGCTCCTTGGGGATCGATCCTGGGGCTGGTGCTCTGTGATGCCTTCATCAGTGACCTGACTACTGGGAGGGAATGTACTCTCAGGAAGGTAACACTGAATTAGGGGACAGGTGGGTAGGCAGGAGGACGGGGAGGACAGCTCAACAAGCTGGAAGAGTATACTTGTGGACTAACTGGAAGAAGTCCAGCACAGGGCTACTGAGAGGGTTAAGGGTCAGGAGATGTGATGTGTAAGAGAAGTCTGAGGAAACAGGCTTAGTTGAGCCTTGAGAAAAGCAGATGAAACGGGGCTTCTCTGCTGTTCTCCCCTGCCTGAAGTGGAAGTGCTGGCTTCCAGTACTAGAGGGCTGGCTGGCTGGCTTCCAGTACCACAAATCCAGGCTCTTTCCAGTGATACACAGTCAACTAGGAAAGGTTGCAGCATGGGGAATGACAGATTGTCACAAGGAAAAAAATATTTACAGTGAGAATGGTAACACACCAGAAAAGGATGTTCAAACTGATCTGGAGTCTCCATTTGTGGAGACGCTCAAAGCTCAGCTGGGCAAGGCCCTGAGCAACCTGCTCTCCTTTGGCACTTGCCCCACTTTGAGACATCCAGAGGTTCCTTCCAACCTAAATCATCCTATGATTTTTATGAACTGATTTTCCCTTCTCATAAGAAATAATTATTTAATCAAATGATAGATCCAGCCTGTTACATCTCAGTATCAGAGGTACTTCACTGGGTGACACAAACCTAAAAGAGTGCAGTGGTTGTACAGCCACGCTTTCACACAACTTCATCTCATAGTAAAGAGTACCACTCTATCTTTGTCACCTGTAAGTGCCACTAAACATAAACCTGCGTAAAAATGATACATAGCAGTGACTCTCAGAAGACGGCTTCTCCCCGTAAAATCCCTACATGACACATTGTCACAATAGTTATATATGAAGATGATAGTAAGCCTTTTTTCAGACTGATAAACTACACTGGTTGTCCTGCGGAGCTGAAGTATTATTCAGTTGGTTATCAGCATCCTACAATCTTGGGAAAACTCAGCTGATACTAAATATGTCATACTGCAATATATAAAGCCCAGCTCCCTAGCTTGTCTTTACATTATAGTGCTCATAACTGTCAGCGAAGGAGAAGATCACTGGAAAAATTAACCAGCTGTATCAAGATGAGAGGCATTATTTTAACATGGAGCTAGTTGCATATTTTAGAGCATACTCTGTCTAACAGAGAATTGCTCAGTGGAAGGGCTTTTCTGATCGCAGGAGCCCAGACCTCAGCAAGCAGTGTGGCTGCCCAGATCCACACTAGCTGGCTCCTTCAGTGACACGGCACTGCCTACTGGTTTTCCTTAAGGAACACGAAGTCAGTGACATAGGGTCAAAGTGCTTCAAGGAAAGATGTGGTTGAACTACAGCTGTCTGCAGGAATCCCGTTTCTCTGACATTTATTTTCTTAGAAGGGTTTCCCTTTGTTACTTGTTCATCTGTAGTGAAAGAAGAGATCTTCTTTCCCACCCAGGGGAATGTGGGTTCTCTAGGAGGAGTGGGTTTTCTCCCCTCAAATCCTGGGGCAAAGCAAATTCTTCACAGTTCCATAGAGAGCAGTTTAAGGGCTGTTGTTCTGCAGAAAGAGACCCAGTCCATCTTCCTCAAAGGGCAAGAGCATCTCTCCCAGAGATTTGTTTAAGCTACCTGTAAAATAAACATGACGTTAAACTGTCAGCACCATAGGTACTAAATCAAGAAAGATGACAGCCATTGCTGGGAAAAGTGATTTTACAGTCTATGAAAATATTGTCTGTATCAGGAAACAGAATGTGTTGCTTAATTGCTGTGCTGTCACCTCCCTGCTCGTACCGCTGCAGCTGCCTGCTGCACCCAGCCCAGTGTCCTGCTGTGACCACTGTGCCTCCTCTGCCACGGCCTGAAACATCACCACGCTTTCAAAATAGGAATGCAGGGTGAGAGGGTAGTTGCTCTTGTTAAAGTGTTCCAGGATGCCTGTTGTGTGTGATAGGAGAGAGGGTGAACACAAGTGCAGTTGTTGCCATAGGGGCACAGTGATGAATTCATGTGCTGCTATAAACATCTCGGGCACCTGGGGCAACTGTGAGAGGTGGCTCCAAGGGGAAGAATGCATTTACTGTCTGAAATGCAGTATAAAGCAATATGGTCAGAGAAGTTAGTGCCCTAATCACATTACTGTGTGCTAGAGCTGCTGGGGAGTTATTTAAAATGATTCGAGATTGCAGATGAGAAAAGAAGCTCTGGCAGAGTAGCCTGAGGAAGAGACTGTGTGTCATGGCTGTCAACTTTCTCCTCTTATACCAGGTGAAAAATAGAAAAAAAAAAACCTGAAATAAGCACAGCCTCCAGGAACATCACCTGCAGGACAGATGTGACCCAGGTGCCACCACCTTTGTGGTGACCAGCCACCTTCACCCTCCCCTGTGCTGTCGGGACTGCAGGGCTGTGAGAGGCAGAGATTGCCAGGAGCTGCTGATGGCTGGAAACCCCCCGGCTTCCAGACCCTGGTGCCTGAACAATATAGATACAGAAGGGGCAACTCCCTAGGGAGCACTCTATCACATCATGGAAAAGGACCAGGTTTTCCAGGTCCCAGTCTACTGCACCTGTGACCTAGGGAAGACTTTCAGAGGTTCCTCTGGGCCCTGGTTGCACTGTTTCTGAAGTAGAGGTGACAGTATTTTTGACACATGATGCTAAACATCTATGCAAGTGTAACAGCTTGGAGATAGTCAGATGGGAGGGGAAAGATGTTATTTTTACTAGACTTCAATTCCACTGTAAAGACCTTATAAAACAGGCACTAGGAAAGTAAGATCAAGAATATTTGCTTTCTAGATGTTACCTTGCGGAGCAATTTTGCTTCCTACCAGTGCTGACACCCCTGAATGTTTACTAGCCAAGGATGACCAGCTGGGAGTGCCCTAAACCAGTCAGGAGATTTGGAGTGCTCCTACTTGTTCCCTTGAGCAGTTGAAGGCACGTGCAATCCTGTATTTTTCTTGTGACATGACAGAATTGGTAAATAATTTGCAAATTATTTAGCAATTATTATTTACTAATAGAATTTCAGAACTCCACACACATACACAAAAGAGGGTGTAGCACCACCTCAGGTTGCTCTAGTGTTTAAATAACAACATGTGAATTAACAGAAGACTAAAGCATCCCTTACTCTACACCATTAAAAAAAAACAAAACCACCATACCATACAATACTAAAAAAATACCTTTCATGCTCTATGGTCTTTCTGGCTCTGCAAGGGCATCAGGATGTGGCCCACCTGAGTGAGCAGGAGGCCCTGGGTTATGCTTGTATAATGTGCTATTTCTGGAAGTGCATTTTTATCCATTCTACAATACTCTCAGTGCATAGTTTACTTCTTTCAAGCTGTGTAAATCCCCAATGGTTGTGAAAACAGAGGAGAGACTAGAATTATTTATACACGGAGATATTGTTAGGAGCAAAATTAATGAGAACAACATTATGGGTAGGAAAGCTGAGACGGAAGGAGTACTTCCTGCCACGGGGATCTGATTTGATTGTTCATCTCCTAGAGGGACTCTTCCAATGTGAGCACTGGCAACTTCATCCCTCAAGACAGTGAAAACTAAACCAGACAGTGAGAAACCCTGGAAATGTATTTTTTACACAATGTGTCCCTCCTGCTGGGGAATGATATCTGAGCCTCCTGGGGACAACTGCCCCCATACCCTATAGCAGGGGCAGGGATGACCCATATGCCTGCTCTGTGCCTGCCTGCAGCCCTGGTGGGAGACCAGATGAGATGGGAGAGAAGTTGGCATTCAGAGATAACCACAACCAGTCAGTGCATCACCAGGCAGCCTGAGATATCAAGTCACCATGGGTATATTTTTCAGAATGAAAACTGCCCGTTGTTTGCTTCCCAAGAAAGCTGTATTCCCTCTAGGACCCCTAGTATTCAAGGACATTTCTCAGCTTGAAGGGGGTTATTTCAATTCCAATGTGATATTTGTGGCTACTAGAAAGCAGGAGAAAATAGGGTATGGTGAAGTACATTTTTCCTAGTAACTCAGAAATATTGTTGAACTAGTTTAGGGTCTACAGAATCCCAAAGAAAAGGCGACAGATGGAAAGCCTGATTATTGCTTTTCATAGAAATTCATATGAAAGGGGGTTTGCCAGACCTTTAAAAATTGTGAACTGTAAAGAAAAAAAAATAATACTGAAGGTATTGGTCTCATATACTTCCATACAAACTCATAATGCATTTGTGAACAAGTCAAATAGGTTACCATCAGGGCAATCCCATGGTCTTTTCCCAATATTCATAGCCAGGGTACTCTGAAACAGATTCTTAAGCTTTTCTCCTGCAAAATCATCCTCTGGTCTTTACAGCCAGCTATCGTCCCTGTCCTTCAAGTGCTGATTCAGTTGCAGTAAGCAGGAAGGTTATGTCAGCTTGTGCTCAATTGCTGGCAGGACAGCAGGTTTCTGGGAAGTGGCTGAGCTCTGGGTTGTGCTATTGATTCAACTTAACATCAGGCACCTGCGCCGGGCACTGCTCCTTGATGCACAGGGATGTGGTGCCCTGCAGAGGACAGGCCACCTGACATTGCCACTCTCTGCAACCACCAACCTTGACGTGACATGCGAAGCCTTTAATTTCTGATTAGTGTGTACTCATGTGCACACCATCATTTACACTTTTAAGAAGACGCCATCAAATACTGGGAAGCATTTCTGCAGCTGGGTAATTGAATTCAGAGCAACCCATTCCTGAATGGAAAATTAATAACTTGGCAACCTCAGATTTTGTTTTTATTAACTCTTTAACTAACACTCAAGAAACAATCTTCTTAAATTTTATGAAATAAAGAAACCTCTTAGAATTTGTAATAATTAAATCACTTGTGCATCTTCCCCGTTCATATGCATATCACACTTATGTCCTTATTTCATATCCAGCATATTTGTCCTAGAAATGTCCTAAAACACCTGCCTTTAAAATGAATAATACCACTCACAGGGAGCACTGTTTACAGAAAGCACACGCACCATCCAGCCTGGATAATTTCAACATAGGCTGACTATATAGAAGATCACACAAAAATAAGTTGAGAATCATGTTGCATTAACGGGTGCTGTGGGCAAATATGCCTGGGTTGCCATTAACACAGTAACTGTGTTGCCAGTGCTGTCACTAATGCAGAAATAGGAAAGTCGCTCTCCATCTTGGAGACATCATCTTTTCAACATCTCGGATGAGCAATGTGTGTGTGAAAAAAAAGGCAAAATCCTCCCAGCTCTTACCTCAGAAGAAAGTTCATGGAAACTTAAGGAGTTTTCTACTGGAAGAATTGTTTAAAGCTCTTATCTCAGCATTCAGATAGGTCCTACAGTCATGCTAAGCATCCTTTTTTTGTCTATTCTGAGTTGGTGTAGTAAAGGTACACGGCAAATAAGTAGAAATATGTGTAAGGGTAGTAAAAAAATAAATTGCTTGATTCGCTCTCTTGGAATTTATTCCCAACATTTATAGCAAACTGAATAATCAAGTGAGTAAAGCTGTACTTCAGACTCAGTATAAATTCAGCACTAATCTGATTATAGAAATAATTCTTTTTCGGGGGAGGTAATATGTTGACTGAGATATAAAACCTGAATATACTGAGAAACAGAAACATAGCACAAGAAAGCATACATCTGTGCTACAGATTAATTACAGGGAAGCACATAACACAAAAAAAAACCACTTTCCCTTTCTGATAAAAACCAAACAAACATGCAAACTGAGCATGAAATGGGAGTAATACTCTTTGTCTGAGAAGTATCACAGCAGGAACTCCAGAGAGAGTGGTTGACATGATTGTCTTCACTAAGCGATCTCACAGCCAGGGTTGCCCTGTGCCCATCACCCCACTGCAGCAAGATTGCCCCTTATGGCTTCGGCAATGGTAAAGGAGAACTGTGCCAAACTCAACAGTTTTTGTTTGTAGGATTTTATCTCTTTTAGATTTGGGATTTTTGATGGATTTCTTTTTTTTTTTTTTGACTGCTGTTTTAAGAAACCTCAGACATCATGAAAAAGTGCCTTCAGGGACATGAATTTGGGTCAGTATTAGCTGGGGTGAAAACCACAGGGTTAAGACCAGTAAGGGGAGAGGTGTTGCTTTTCTCAACTGGTCAACTTCCATCCTGGTGTGAATGGTGCCCTTTGGCTTTGGGCACAAAGTCAGACCCTGCTGGAGGCCTTCAGTTTAGGATGTGAAACCAGACCACACTGGATGCCTTTTCTGTGGATCCCACACTGCCTTGTGGGCAAGCAGGTCCACATGCTCGGGAGGATGCCACCCCTCCAACAGCACATGCATCCCTCCCAAAAACTTCTGACTCAAGATTTTTGTTCATCACCTCGCACTTGGTCTCTGAACAGCTTTGGCCAGCAGCAGCACCCTCACAGTTTGAACCTGTCATTGTCATAGGTTGGGCAGTGAAAGAAAGAAACAGGAACAGCTTCGAAAATGCCAGCATGGATGAACCATGCCTTCTGGTCATGTGGGGAAAAGAACAAGCCCACTTCCTGGAACGCTTTGTTTAATGCTTCCTTCAACCTTAAACTTACTGCATTTTCTATCAATTTAAGCATACATATAAATACTCTGTTTACCCTTCATCACAGTTATTTTCAGCTGCTCCAATGTTGTGAATCAAAAAACTCTGTTTGTAGGCTGGGAGTTACTACATTGGTGAGGGGGTGTGTAAGAAAAGTCCAATCCAGGAGAGCTCGGTAAGGTATGGTGTGGCTCATACTGTTGTGTTACCTCTGTACAGAGCACAGCTCAACTCTGATGTACTCTGGAAAACAGTCCTCAGACACCTACCAAGACTGCATCACAGACAAAAGACTGGGAAGTGTGGAAATCAAATCAGAAGGAGGATAGCTCAGAGTGCAGATCTGCCAGCTGATAGGGAGGCAGCCAAGCTGATGGCAGCATATAAACCTGAACCCAGTAAGATGTTGATAGACATGGAGCAATCTCCAGAGAAACTGAAATGGTCGGGTGGATGGCAGCATCACTTTGAGAGTCCCGGTCTCACTACTGATTTTTTTGCAGCCCAGAAAAACAGGAGAAGGTGATACAATAGATGAGACTGCATTCATTAAAGCATTTCTGTATCTGCTCTGCATTTTTCAGATCTCGAGGAAATCTCTGTCAGGGAAATCTGAGACTTTTGGAAAGTATATCTTATATAAAGGTGGAAAAGAGGCTGCAATTTCACAGTAAGGCAGAATCTGATGATCTTGTATTAAATGCTATTTAACTTAAATTATCTCATTAAATGCTCTTCTTATTATTGCCCATTTTTGAGCAGTAGCAGATATCTGGGCACTGCTGCACGATTCCCCAGGAAGAACTCAGTAATGCAGAAAACCTGTGTATATTTTTAGTGTAATATCTTTTAATGACACATTTACTGTGGTCCTTGAGTACAGGATCACAGCACACGAACCCGACTTGTTTGCCTGCTTGCTTACTTCCTTCCATCTCATCCTATACCTGGCTGGCAGGTATCAGGAACTGACGCTGGTCACAGACCCTCTTCAGAAACATGATCCACAGCTGTTGGAAATCCATATTACCAAAAATAATCACCCACAGTATGACTTTACATTTAGACTTTTGCATACCTGTCAGGGAAACAAATTATAGTTTGTCCCAAATTCAAATGCTATCTAAAACTTTGAGGGGTATCTACATTAAATAAACCACCCTAGGTTTTAATGACACCTAACAGACAGTATAGGAGTCATTCATTAAACATTCATGTAAAATGCTTTCCTATACATAACTGAATATCCTAAAGGCTATTTAGATAGTGCTTAGCTAACTTTTTGCGGGGATCCCTGGTGGCCTAGTGGTTAGCATGCGGGACTCTCACCGCTGCGACCCAGGTTCGAATCCCAGTCCCCCCGGGCAGATGGAGCTCGATAGCCTTGTGAGGCCATCCATCTATGAGAAGGTCACTCTAAACAAACCTACGTCCTGAGGACCTCACTGCCATTGTCCAAGCTTGCTTGGCCCCGGCAGATGAACCTTAGGATTAAAGGGTGGGCTCAGTTCAGCGCAGGCTGTGTCTCACCTAAAAAATCCATTGCGCAGGCTGGAAAGGTAAAAGACCTTTCCCCAAATCTTCGTTCGCGAAGACTGGCCATTATTATAGCTAACTTTCAGTTTTGTTGATCTTCCCAATACAAAATCAGTGTCCATTCATGACTAGGAACCATATAGGGTCTTATTTTAAACTCTCGGTGTTTTCTTATGTCTTTTATATTACTTGGAATATCTCTGTTGTGAATGGGATTAAACTACACCTGAACTGTGCAAGAAAATACACTTCAATAAAAATAAATAATGTTTCACTGTAAAAAAGATTAAAACCTCTTTGGAGCCAGGTAGCATCTGCCCAGGGCCCCAGTTTATTCTGCCTCATACCTGCTCACCCAAAGCACAGACCAGCAAACTGGGAAGCACCAAAATGCTGCAGCAGGGATGACCCCCCCCCTTGGGAGGGGCAACTGGGCCACCACCACCCTTCTTTTCACAAGCTGCAGTGCACCACAGGACTTGGTGAGTTTGCAGAGCACCTGCAGGAAAGATGCAGATGAAATTCGTGGTTTATATCTGTTGCTTTTAGTCCTGCTTTGAGCTGGTTCCCCAGGAAAATCCCTGTCCCAGGCCTTGCTCTTACCCCATTGGAGTGCTCAGCAAGGTGATGGCAGCACACATAGCCCTGGTGTTTTGCAGGCCTCCCCGATGTGGTGTGCAGGGCGAGCAGGAAAGGTCATAGGGCAGTGAAATCCAGCCTGGCATCTCTCAGAGTCAGCTCTCAAGGGAAGGATGAAGATATCTCTTCCACGATTCTCCAAAAGCGGTCACTAATTCAGAGTCAAAACCAGACGTCACCTGTAAGGCACATGGCTGTTTGGTCCTCAAAAATCATATGCCAGCAGGAGCCAAAGAGGGAAAGTGAGCTGAGCCCCACTGCATGTTGGAAAGGAAGTTTCAGTGTCTTGAAGGGACCTGTCTTCCAACTGAAGGTTTGCTACACCTTCAGAAACCTACATAAGTGTTTCCAGTGCTTGTCAAATCCTGGGAGGCAGCTCTTCTCCCACGTAGTTGTGCCCTCTTGCCCATCAAACCACCTCACAAGCTCTGGTGTATGCAAGAGATGCAAGGGTTCTCTTGATAAGATTATTTATATTTCTTTATAAACAGGTCAGAAAAATGAAAAAACAACAGCTACAAAAGTCCCATGACAGTAAGTGAGCTAAGCAATTCATCACATTATGTTTTTTTATACCACTTTGCAATAGTGCCACAAAGAGAAAAGATAAAAAGCAGTTTGTATAATTCACATGTTAATAGCCCATGTATTCCAGAAAGGGTAAAAAGAGGGAGGATAACATTGCCAGAGCCCAGACATGAAAGGTCAAGGCAGATCAAGTTGCTGGCAATCATCAAACACAAAAGAAGCACTGTAGAAATTTGTATTTAAAGAAGAAGAAAACAACAATAAAGAATTTTAATGAAAAGCAGGTGAACATTTCGTTTCCCTGAATGAAAAGTGCTTTTCAAATGTGTTTGTCCTCAGATAAAAGGAAGAGAGAGAGTAAAGAAGTTGTGTCCCTGCAAAACACCAGCAGAGCTCAGAGCACAATGCTGGCTCCTGGGATGCACTCTGAAGTTAAGCAAGATGGGGGGCTGAATCCTGCCTCCTTTCTCATCTTTACCTGCACCTTTTGCTCACATTCTTTTTTTTTGTATAAGTCCCAAGAAGTATCAGTGGAGAAAACCAGAAGGATGCAAACTTGCTGCTAAGTCATCAGGACAACCTCTGCTCCTCTCATCTTTTGCAACCTGATTTTGCAGCGCTGTGTCCAAACCATCGGCATTGCTATTCATCTCACAGCTGCGCTTCAGAACTTTCACCTGCAAATGGGATTACAAATGCAATCATTAGTACAGATTCCTCAAGAAGCTTTCACAGTATTACAATTAGATTTCCCTTTCTAGCAGCATCTAAATCAATATGATATGATTAGTTACTCTCGTTGGATTACATGCTGCTGTACAAAACCTTCACACACAGAAATCTGAGTAATTTAATCAGGCAGTAATGGATTCTGGGAATGTTCCCACTGTCTAGAAACTTAAAATCATTCTGTCTCTGTAATAATTTGCCATTATGCACCTGAAGCTAAATTGCCTGACATACCTGACAGTGGACAGCAGTGATTAAAACAGGTCACATTTCATCAACCAAAGTGGCAACTCTCTCTGAATTCACTTCGAAAACTGAATATGAGGGAGAAAAAAAAAATCACCTTTAGTGAGCTATAACTTAAGTTTTAAGCTGTCTCTTTAAATACATCTATGTATGTATTTTTGTGTGTGTGAGAAAGACAGAATGTAAGTACTATCCATTTCTCATCATTTTAGTCAAGGCAAGAGGAATATATGAACTAATGCTCCTGGGGGAATGCAGCAGACCAAGGCAGAAATGAGCAAGTAATTTTATTTCTCTGAAGGTGCTCAGCACTGCTAAGCAATATATCGGGAAGGAGGAACCCTTCTGGAAGGGTCTTGAAAGCAAAGAGTCCTTGGCTGCCATTGTCAGCAGCTCACAGGAAAGAGCAGTGCTGTGTTACAGAACCTGAGCTGCTGATAGCTGCTTTTTGGGGAAGGATTTGCACCTCGTATTTCCCCAGCTTGGGTAAACAGATCAGCCCTGCACCTCTGAGCTGCAGCAGCTCTCTTCTGCAACCATCCTGGAATTGCAAACAGCCCTGAAAAACAAACCGCTGTGCTTGGCACTGCAAAGGCGGCTGACAGTGGTGCAGGGAAAACACACAGACCCTCACATGGAGGAACAGCTACAGCTTCATTTGAAAAATTTGGCCTGCATGTTTCTAGGCAGAAAATACTCAGAAATATGCTGCTGTTCATCTCTTATCCTACCAGTGTGCAACAACTTATGCCTAGGAAATACAAGACTTTATATTACTGTTGAGGACTGTCCTTTTTCTCACAGCACAGTTGCATTGAAATAGCCCTGACCCATGGTGCCTGGGGACTCCTGCTTTTGAGGAGGATTTTTCCTCTGGTAAATTGATATTTCAAATAGCCAGTTGGCAAGAAAAGAAAGAAAAATAGCTATCCATGAAAACTTTCCTAAGCAATAATTGCCAGTGAACTCTGGCCTCATTATAAAACTCTGCATAGCTTGACATAAAAAAAGCCCCTGATGCACATACACTTTTCACCTTTGTATTCCCCATAATAGTCTTGGTTATGTTACCTGTTCAGATATGCTAACCAGTGGCAGTGGTAATATACATCTCTTTTAGGCTATGGTGTGGTCTGTGTGCCGAGCCAGGTGTGGTGTGTGCCGGGACTCTCCTGTGCCTGGAGACACTCTGGCACCAGCAGCGCTACACACTGTACCCTGCAGCACTGCCAAAACCCCACTGGACCAACCAGGCATTTTAGTCCCTCTGACAAGCAACTGTTAGACAAATCTCTTCTTAATTCCTTACTGGAGGTGCTGAAGGAAATCTGTGGAGGTCATTAACCAAAGGAATTGGTGCCAGAGTCATTTGGGCAGGGGGAGGCAGGTGGAGCCAGCCGTGGCCACCTGCCCACTGATCCTTCGCAGCCCACAGCCCACCACAGAAAGAAAAGACTGACATTTAATGCAGGCTGGAAATTGGACCACTGCATTGCTATTAATAAACAATAATGCTATTAAGGCATATTAAAGCTTAGTAATGAACTTGTCAAAAAGGATGATCTATAAATCAATATAAACAGCAGTGACAGGCAGTAATTGAATTCCAGTGGTCCCTCAGCACATGCTAGATATGAAGGGACATGACACGCTAAAAATATAGTAGGAAAGCTGAAAAATTGATAACATTAACGTTCTCCTGGTGAAACGTGGCATCACTTTAGTCCTTAATGGGGGTCAAACTGTGAATACGTATTGACTTCTTCTTTTAAAACGAAAACGGCTACATAAATCTGAGACTTCCCAAGTTAGAAATGGCTGCTCAAAAAGTTCACAGCCACTCTAGATGTGGTTACCACAGAGCAGCAGACAGAGCCCTCCTCCAATGGGTTCATTAGCAGGACTTCTTGCTTTACTTGGGTAGGAAGAAGGATGGGTTTTGTGCAATCCGTAAAGCCTCTGAAGTTGATTCATCTTCCATAAAGGGCCAGCAAAAGCCCATCGGGTAGGAGAAGTTAATGCTAGCACGCTGCCAGGCTCGGGTGGCTACATATCTTTCAAATTCAGATATAACAAGCCAGACCTCAAATATCAGCAAAGGATGAGACAATCAGAACGGAAAGAAATTGGTGAAGTCGCAGCAAGCCTTTTAATGGAGATTCAAGTGACAGCAAATAAATCATGACAGCTTCTGTGGATGAAACCAGGGCCTCATTCTTTATTTTCTCTTGATGTGCTCCACTCAGTGAAGCCTTTCTTAGTCGATTTTCACAATAGAGCCCTGTGCCACTGGAGTTCAGAAAATGCTGAAATGGAGGGTTCGGACATGTTACTGAGGGTTATTTTGTCTGTGCCACCTCACTCATGGGCAGAAAGTGCCTGTGATCTGAAATCATGGGGGATATTTGCATTTCAAGGGTATCTCTGGGCACAGAGAGGGAAAGCTAGAAAAGAAATACATAAATGAGTGTCCATGTATGGAGTGATGACCTGCTAATAAGGTCCCAAATGGTGAATAGCAGCAGAGCTGGGAGAGAGGCTGGTCACCAGTGCAGAATCAGTGCAAAAGCCAAAGAGCAGCTGGTGTGTCTGGCTTGGCCATAACCACTAGGCTAAAACTGCTGTTTAACATGGATAAAGTTCCTATTTAAGAAGAGATAAAACTTCCTTAGGGCCACTCTGCACCATTGTGTCTTGAATACAGCCCATATTTGAAAGAGAGACAGGTGAAGGGGGGCCTTTTCTGGGAGTTTTGACACAAAATTTAAAATTAAAATGGAAAAAACCTGTAAGGAACAAATGAAGGAGGCAACATTTTTTCTTTTAAATGTAATTTACTCTTTGAGGTCAGCCAAGACTCATCTGACCTATCTGATGTGCATTCTGCCTTCAGATTTGCTGAGCATGTACTGATGTAACATGAAAGGTTAAGGGAGCCCATGATAAAAAGTCTAAAATCTTTAGAGATGATCTGTAGAAATGCAAGACATGCATCATCCATACCTTGCATGGAGAGTGGTAAAGCAGGTCTCAAAGGAGCAATTTTGCCTGCAGCAATGTTAGGGTAACAGTATCCAGCATCTCTGTCAACTCCCATGCACCATTTTCCCCCATCCCAAACTTATCCATTAGGAGCTGTGTGTTACCTTTCTGTGCCTTTAAACCTGCAGGAGCTGGGAAGCATGGTGTATAATAATAGTACTGGCTTTAATCAACAGGACAGTGCTGACACATTGCCCACTGAAATAGATGAACTTGCCCTGACTTTTCCCTGCATTTGCATCATTCTTAATTTTTCTTATATGGAGGTTTTTTACTGCCATTTAAGAGGTGAGAATTTAGTCAACTGAATACAGTGTTGATTAGCTCAGTATTATAATTGTGCTTCATGGACACCTACTGCTTGTATGTCACAGCTCTCCAAATTCCCATTATACTATTAATCTAGGTTTTATGGTACTTCAGAACTGAAGTATCAAAAAACTATGATGTAAGTGGAAAAAATCACAGTGGCAATTTACCAAAGAGCTCATATGGGTTATTATGAAAACAATAAAAAAACAAAACAAGGGAGCCTGTTTGCAAAATTCAGATTCTGATGACCTGCAAGAATAAGGGGAAAACAGATACGACATGGCAATAGCTGCTTTCCAGCACTGCCTACAGCATGTCACCATGCTGGATTCAGGGTTTACACTTGCTCTTCAGTGCAGATGGAAGAAATCCAGCCCTCTCCATTCATATTTCCTTTCTCCAGCACCCATGGGGGAAGAAAAGCAGCTTGCTGTGATTTTATTTATAAACTATTCACATTTCCATTTTTTGGTTTCTCAGTCACTATGCTCAGAGAAGGGTTTTGTACCATAAGAGAAACCTCTACTCCCCAAATACTTACACCCTCAGGGGGGTTAGAACATAAGCATCTCAGTCACTGCCGTATTTGGAGTATCGTTCTTGTGAGCATTCAGCCCAGCATAATTGCACTAGATCTGTTTTGCTCAAGTAAAATAGTTGCATTCAAACCTGCTCTGCAAAGTAGGGAGCAGAGAACTGCTCCACTGACCTTGCACTGCTGTGCACAAGCTCCCTGTCTGAGTTCCCTCCACAGCTCTCCATGCCTGGGGCCAGGAAAGGGGCACTGTAGAAAGAAAAATGGCTTAAGATGAAGTGACCGACATTCAAATTAAGGCTTACAAGGAAGCATAATAAGTCTATCTGTGCTTCATCTGCACTTGGAACAAAACCAGGAAACAAGTTATTTTTTACGGGAATGCACCACCTCATTCTCTTATGAAATAATCATCTCCTTGCAGGGTACTAAAAAGGGGTTTCCCTGGGGAATCTTGGTAGTGAGGAAGCCACTAGGAACCATTCCAAAAGCTGTAATTCCCTATGCAGACCAAGAGCTTTCCTCTTCCATCAGCCCTAGCCCAAACCCTCACCCATTTCTGACCCTTACTCTACATCTGTCCCTAATCCTAACCCTTCTCTAGTCCCAACCCTAGATGAAAAGAAAAACTGCATTTTCTTTTCTAATTCAAGTCTGGGAGAACTCAACCCATGTTTAGAGTCAGGGCTGAAAGAAAGAAATGCCAGTACTTCCATGGCAGTGAGGCTGGAATGGGGTTACAAAAGGGAAGCAGAGGCTTCAGAGATGGTAGCTGTGAGAAGTATTTTGTACAGGTAATGGCCAGAGGAAAACTGTCAATGATTCGGCCAGAGGAAAACTTTCCATGGTTCAGCCCCAGTAGGTTTAGGGTTAAAATTAGGTTTAGGGTTAAGAGAACAATAGAGTTCAGAGCTTTATTTGCAGTGGGGTTGGAAAAGAGCAGCAAAAAGAGATCAAAAGCTGCAGCAGCAAAATATTTCAAGTTCATCTGTCACACTGATCCTCACCAGCTACTAATGAGTGACACACTGCTTAGATGCACCTCTGCACCCACTGATGCCTCCTGACAGAGGAAGACACCTCCCAGGGGCCAGGTCCCCTTTCTCCAGCACTAGACAATACTCAAAGCACTGAGATTCAGAAACAAAGGTAGTTTTCTTTCAATATTGTTTAAGGACTGATTATACAAGAACTGTATTCTCTGTAATTCCTGGCCAGTAACCAGCGCTAGTTATGGCTCCTGAGTCACACCGTTGTCTTGAAAATACAATACCCAAAAAAGATGCTTTGCTCAAAATGCCTAAAATGGAGCCTGACAGAAAAAAAATAGATGCTACCCAGATACAGACTATGCTGTATTTCTGGTTATCCCTAGCCTTGTTATTTTTTGCTTAAGAACAGCAGTGTTGGGTGTCACTGGTCTCTGGAGGCTGCTGAACCAGAGCCTGCTACTGCTCACCTATGAGATGGGCCAGGTGCAGAGGAGTGGTATAAGGCTGCTTTCACCATCTGCATGGCTGCTCCTGCATATCAAAGACCTACTGACAAAAGCAGGATATTTGATTCCTGCCAGCAGAAAACACTTGCAATCTTATTGTTCCCTGGATATGTAGACAAATGGCTATTTACTGTGAACTGCAGACTCATTGTTAGAAATTAAATGCCTTTGGTGGTTATAAATGTAAAAACACATCTCTTCATCTCTTCTTGAGATGAGACTCACAGATTCCAGAAATTGCTCCCTGCTTTACATTTTGCATGAGTAGCCAACCCTGATCTTGAAAAACATCTAGCTTGAAGAGTGCCCTTCCCTTCCTCTCCATGATTTCTGGGCTAGGAACAGGGAAAGCAAGCTGAGTCCAACTGTGGCAAAACCCTTGGAAGGATGTGCAAAACCATCTTTTTGATTACATAATGTCTCTGCAAGCCCTTTGCCATTAAAATATGATTAAAAGCAGTGGCCAGGAGGAGTTCACCTTTAGGAAATGACACTTACAAGAAATCACTTCCCAAACAGATAGTTGCCTCCCTGAGATGAAGAAAAGGCTTGATGGATGAGAAGGCAATATTAAAATGTCTCCTCTCATAAGAAAACAGAATGAGAGCAATCATCAGAATTTATCAGCCAGAGAGGAATAGAGTGGGTTTTTTTGGCACTAAAGGGACCCAATACACTAAATCAAAACCAGAACACAGGTTCACAAAAGAAAGAGACAGATGTCTCTGCCATATAAATACTACGAAAATGAACTTTCTGGAATGGGGGTCCTATTTAAGCACACACCATAGTGACATCTGAGAAAGACATGACTAAACAAAGCAGATCATGAAGTTTGTATTGGCACTGAAACTGCAGCAATTTTTGAAGGGTAATGACCCATCTGCCAAACCTGCTTGGGAGTATGGCTTTGATATTTTGGATCTACTTCTTTGCAAAACCCCAATAATCTCCCCGTAATACCCGAATCAACACCCATGTATTTGCACGTGACCCATTTTTAATTCATTCAACCCAAAATGTAGTCTAGGCTCATCAAAAGGCGACAGGGGCTTCCTGGTGAAAACAGAAGTCATCTCTGGGTGAACTGTGTCTCAGGAAACTACTGCTATATCCATAGAACATCCCAATGCACAGCAATGATGTAATGTCACCGCAATCCCAGAAAATATGCTCAGAAAATAACCTGAGAAAATAACCCTGAGACTGTCAGGCAGGATGCCTGCTTGGATCAGCCTCACCACTTCCCTGCCTTTTGTGCAGGCAGTTGGGATGGGGTAGCCCTTCAAACCACTCACTGCTCTCTTGAGCTAAATACATTGTAGTCCCCACAGTGAGCTCCTCAGGAAGGCAGTTAGGATGTGGTTCCTTGTTAACACATGTAGTATTCCCTTCAATGCTATATATAAGCCTACACAGAGGAGCTTCAAAGGTTGGACACTTCAGTTTGCTGGGGGTAAATATCCATACTGTGTTTTAAAGTTCCTCATCCCCATTTTCTAAGGTTAGTGTCTTTGGACATGGCTCTTCCTGGAGGGTTTTAACACCTCTCTTTTGATTATATGCTGAATAGAAAAGCACAACCGTAAACTTTCTGTTATGAAGATAAATTGAGTCTTCAATCAAACCAGACTTGAGCCCAAACATGACTTTTACATGGCTGCTGAATATAAAGTATACATCATGACTTCAGTTTCCTAGTGGATGTGGGGCTTCCGTGGATGTAGAGGAGCAGAAAGGAATAATGCAAGTGCAAAGGCTTTGCAACATCTACCTGGGTGAAATGCATAGGGAAAGAATGTCTTAGTAGATCTTCAAGTTAGAATAAGCTCTGAGAGCATGCAGACATCCTTGGGGGAGGTCAAATACAAACCTCTACTTGGGGATGGGTGAGCTGGCATCATAGCTGTCTACATTAACCTCAACCCTGGCACTCATTAGACTTTTCCCCACTCCTTGGAAAAGTCGTCTGCAAATAGCATCAGGCCTGACCTACTTCTGCCTGCTCAGCTGCAAATTTCAGTTATCATGATTGGATCTTTTCCATGCTGGGTTTCTTCCAGCAAAATGTCAGACTTTTCTTCCTTGCTCTCCAGAGGCATTGAATAAGCCCAAGGTCCCAAGACGTGTTCCTCTGATCTGAGGAGGAGAGGAAGGGATGAGCTGTGGTGCAGGAGGGCACCCAGCATGCTGCAGCTCTTCGATGCCTGTGTGCTCACGGCATCAAATAAGTGGCACTGGTGGAAGGAGTTATGTTTGCACATCGGGGTGAAGACAGACTGCTTTTCACAGGCAAGGAGTGTCTTTGTAAGGAGACATGGAAACTTGAGCAACATGCTTGCCAGCACATTTATTCAGTGAGAAGTATTATAAAAATGTCAGATGTGTTGAACTCATTTTGTGATCTGAAGGCTGAGAGGAGCAGGAGTGAACATATAAGGTCATCAGCTAACTCAAGAAAAAAATCTTATTGCTGGAGCTCGAAAGCACCGTGTTGTTTTTTTGCTGCTGAGCTCTGCCTTCTGAGTAAGAATACTCAGAGACAGCTAGTGGAACACAAAAACTTTTGTCCCTCAGATCTTCCAAGGGTACATGTCACCTCTTTGTCCCAGCCATTAGGAATTAGGCTGCAATTGATACAGTCATTTGGGGACTTAAAGTAAGCTAATGAATTAATTAGTTTTAGAAGTTTGCACTTCATCTCTGTGACTTCACCATTAATTATTTCTTAACGGGATTTCTTTCTTTTCCCCTCTACAGTCATACAAATTGAACATCAAATTTAAATGGAGCAGTAACATTGCATCCTAGCCAGAAGTAAGGAAAATCTTTCAACTGCTTGTCTCAATGATACAGAAATAGCTATACCATGTATTGGGAATTTTCCTATTAATACATAACACAGAAGAGAAAAAAAAGCCCTTGTCCTAAGTGAAATTCCATAACTGAAAAATTCCAACAAGATACAGCTCCTCAGCCCTTTATTGTCATGTTTCCATAATGCAAGTAGGAATACAAGTGCAGGCCTTTAACAGTGTACATTTTGGTGCTATGCTGTGTATAGTGCAGAAGACTGTAAATGTGTGGATTTGGGGTGTGCTTTCAGTATATAGGTTCTAGTATCAAGATATACAGATCCTAGTATTTATCCTAATTCTTTTCAGTTTTGTATCATAATATGTTCATTAAATCAACACATGTTATGCAGATGGCAGATCTGGTCTTAGTTTGATGAAGTAGTTGAAAAAGAAGATTATTCCTCTTTGAAAATTATAGGGATTTTTTAAAATGATTTTGAGATTTCTTTACGTTGCAGGAAAATTCACTACAGCCTGGTTTTTACACTATTCCATTCAAGAAGATTGAGATGAAAAAATTGCTCATTCGGACAATAGACACAGTGTAGACTTTTTAGTGCAGGGTAGTCTTGGGAAAGCTTCTGCAGAGGCCACTTCTGCAAAAACAGCAAATTTATTCAGATTTGACAGACAAACTACATTTGAGTAACAAAAGTACATACTTACACACTGTATGCACACAAATCCTTGATTGTATCATTGATCAGTGGACCACTTCAACTCCTATAGCTATGTATAAAAGGGCTGAATAATTTTATGGTCAGCAATAATAGCATTTTTACCTTTGCAAATAAAGGAAACTTGGGTCAAGCAGAAATATGATTGCCACAGGCACTAAAAAGAAACGAGCACACATATATATGGGTAGCATTGTGTACTCAACCAGGTCCATAATGCTCTGATGAATATATCATCAAATTTTCTGCTAATATTCGATTTCACATTCATTTCCTTCAGGTGAGATCTGCTCTGCTGGATCCCAGGGGCGAGTGAAGGCACTGCCACTCTGAGCAGCTAAATCCCAGAGTTGGGTAGGGAAAGTTGCAGGCCATTTAAGGCACAAATTTATTGATTAAGACACTTCTCTGTCTCCACTTGGCTTTTGTAGAAAACAAAGCTACTCCAGAGGGAGATGCAGGACACCTAACACTGCCCTTCTCCAAGGATGTCGGGAACTAATGCGAGGTCTGAGGGTCTTCCATCTACCCCTCCCGTCCTCTTCTCAACGGGACACAAGGCTCAGATGATGGTCCTATTTGGTATATCAGTCTTGTTCTGTGGGAAGTGGGAGGTCCTGGCTTCTTGACTCTCTTATATTGACAAGATCAAAGCATTGGTCAGTAATATGTCCTAAATATCAAATACCTGTTATAGGGACTGTCCAGGTATATTAGACAGTTTTTTAATGAGGCATTAGTACACACTAAAAAGTCTTTAAAATATACACCAGGAATGTCTTAGGTGGACCTGATTCTGTCTTGGCAAGAGAGAAGGACTGGGTAATGCCTCAGGTGTCAGCCTGGACTCTGCCCCTAAGTGTGGGATTCAGTTCATACATCATGTCAGCTGAGTAACTGAGTCCTGACTCCTCAGCCTGGACCTCAGTGGAGCTCTCCAACCCTGTATCCCTCTTTCCTAATTTGCCTTGGTTGCCTGTCACTGTTGTTCTCTAAAGGTGTGTTTGAAGGAGCAGAAATGTATGGTGAGTTGCTGCAAACTGACCTAGAAGACACTGCACTTGGTACATCTTGTAGGGGGTCTAATTTTTCAGTGATGCTCATACAGGCAGCAGGGCTCACTTGGACCTCAGGGAGACTGGAGAATCTTCCCCTCATAACAGAATGCCCAGGAGTATAGCACAGGACAGAAAGGCATGAGATATTTCTCTCTGACAGTATTAACTCTGATAATAATGTCTCCAGCCCAAGAGAGAATATATTCCTCTTTCTCAGACTGAAATAAAAGGTTAGCATTTTGAGAGCTTTGCATACATTACAGGAATTATTTATACTGCACCACAAACACTGTTGCAGTGCTTTGGATGTATGTGTCTATAAATCAGACGCTTCAGAAAGGAAAAGAGGGTGTTCTCTCTGTCAATACTGTGTGGTTCACTGGGTGGGAGGCATGGTTCACTGGGTGACAGCAGCACAGCTCTGTGGCTGACAGCTACCTGTGGGAGCTGGAGTTTGCAACTCTTGCGATGGGGCCTCAGGGACAGCATCCCAGGCATTCAGCAGCAGCTTCTTCAGCAGCTTTTGCCATTTTTAACAATGTCCCTCCCCAAACAGGCTATTTTATCTTTTCCCTGCTGTTCCAGCTGCAGCCAGCACGCTCCAGTGAAGCCAATGGAAAAATATATAGTGATTTCCTCTGCACTCCTGTGCTTGGAACTCTACCAGGACAAGGGAGCAGATCCATGCTCCCTCCAACATGCCCAGGGAATACCGGCCCAGAGACTGTAATTGAACCTTATCAAGGGTTATATAGGAGCTGAACTTTAAACTGACATTTCTTCCCTGTCTTGCTTAAACTGACATTTTTTCCCTGTCTTGCTCCAACAGTCATGGAAAGGCACAGCAGAGTAGCTGGTGGCTCCCTTGGCATGGGCTAGGTCCCTACAGTGTAAATCATCTATTTCTTTTCCTAAGAGGACAGCAGGAGGCCACTAGTTTAAGTGACTTGAGTTAGTTGCTCATGTGCGGAAAGAATTAATTTGCAGTGGCTGTAAAGCAGCAGGACAGCCAGGTGCAATCATGAATCTCGGCAGCTCTTCATATTTATATTAGGCCCTTTGCAGCTGCTCTAGAGGCGCCTCACTAACTCTGAACTTTGCCTGAATACCAAGTGACTGTGGCTACATGCAGAGCACTGTTCCCCCTTTCAAGAACACACACATAGCAGAAAAAGATAAAATAATCAAAGAAAGTTGTTGGAAACTTTTTCAGTTTGGAGAAAAAGAGGGGTAAGTGATTTTTCTCGAACAAGAGCAGTGAGACAGGATGGAATAGTCTAGATCAGGTCTCTTCTGCAGTCAAGTCAGGGCTGTCACATATCAAGGACCAGGACAGCCCTGTTTGTAACACCCCAGAAGCTGGGAAGCTTGTTTTTAATCCAGTGTTAGAAGTAGATAGCTATGTATTTACATCTGTATGCATATAGAGTGTATGTCAATGAAACACACCAGTAGAAAAACATGTACATGGACCTGGGAATGCACCTTTGCTAAGCAAGAGTGTGGTGATGGAACACCAACTGCGTGAACTTATATAGTTTGGGTCCAGCCTCTCTGCATAACTTTTTCAATTTGGACTACTAGCACAAGTAAGGCTGCCTGGATTGATTCATGTCCTTTTCACTAAATGGCTGGCCAAATTTTGTGCCAAGGCTTATGTGATTGGGGTTATGGACCACACTTGTGCACCTTCAGCTACACTTGTGTTCCAGTACCTTCTAGGTACATGTGGGCTACAGGTGGCTTTAATGAATCCTTGAATCTTTTGATTCTTGTTTTTCTTCATCCTTGTGCTATGTGGTAGCACACATGGATGTGAAGGAGTCCTCCAGGCATTTAGGCACTTGCCCCACACATAGCTGGAGGACTTAGTGGATGAGTTGACCTTTCCCTCACTTGAAATCCATCTCCTGATTACAAGTGGTTAAAAAGTTTGCACCGTAGCATTTTGACAGGATGTATCATTTTCATTAAAAGTTTCATAAGGAGATTTGGCAGGAAAGGGACATTTTTTAAAATTAAACATGTATTAGCCCCTGATTTGGTACATGAGACATGAGCCTCTGCTTGGCAGCATCTGCAGTGAAAAGCTAAGTGTAGAGCAAGGTGATCAGCACAGACCTCCTCTGGGAGGGAGGACTCCGGCTCTCAGCACACACCAGCACCGTGCTACCGTCACTAATACACCCCACATTTTGGTGTGCAACGGAATCCGGAAAACCTTAAAATGATGGTAAAATGAGACTAATGGCCTCTGGTTAAATGTACCCTGACAGTGAACTCTCTACCCTTCCTCATGTTGCAGCATGGGCTCAGGAGGCCTCATGGGGACCAAGCTCTAGGCCAGAGGAGATCTGCACCCATCTGCCCCATTCCAAAGCATTCAGGTGGTGCAGCTGCACTTTTCAACATGTCTAAAGTGGTCTGGGGAAGAATCCACAGGCTGTAAGCTGTTAGCAGAGAGGGATGGATGCCTGGACACAGGACCAAGCAGCATGAGCCAGATTGAAGAGGGTCCATATGTGTTAGTTTATCTAAGACTCAGAAAAGCTAAAGAAAAGTTCAGTGTCACCGAGTCAGACAGAGCAGCAGCCAACATGATTGAAAAGCAAGCAAGAAATATATAGAGTAGCTGCCTATTCTGTGCCCTGGAGACACACTGCCAACCTGTCTGGCCTTGGCCAGGAGCCTGCAGAGATGCCAGGTGCAAGCTTTATCACTCTCACTCCTTGACTCTCCGTATTCTCATTTTCAGTGCTTAACTAAATGTCTTCTGTCAACATGCTGGTGCATTTCCTCACTCACATACACTTGTTGGATGTGCTTATATCAAAAAGCTTATACTCCTGTGGATGAATATAAGACAGTCAGTCATGCTACAGGTTTGTCCCTCCAACATCCAGCATATGCATCTTCCCCTGTTGCTATAATGATATTGAAATATGATACAGAACTGAAGGACCAAATTTCATTTGAGTGAAAGACACAATTTCTTTATACTATAGCCTCAAGGAACCTATATTCTCCAAGACCATCCCACCCACTAGCAGTATACTCAGCCCTCTCTTCTTCTTCTAAACCTCCATCTATTTTATTCAGTGTTTTAGGGCATCTCTGAAATTTTCTGAATAAATTTTCTTAATGAAGGGTAAAATAAACCTCAACAGCCTACAGAAAGCTGGAATTTCACTTAACTGATGTAAAGAGAAAAGGAAACAAAGTGTGAGTGTTTTGATTCTTGGCCTCAAATTGTTGCTGCAGCTCAAATCCCCTGCTTAACTAACTCCTGTCATCTGTACTTTTCAGCTCCACCTGTGCAATCATTTGCAGAAACATTATTAGCTGTTTGATTTTTTTCCCCTAGTTTGCTTCCATAGCAACATCCATCAGGGAGAGAACAGCAGGAGCATATGGGGAAGTTATAAAGCACATTTTCTACAAGAAAAGGAGGCCAAAGCATTTAACAGACAGCACTTAGGTTTCCCTTAGTAACTGAAAATCCAAAATAACTCTCTTGTTTCAGTATGTCCTAGTATTAATTAGGCTGCTTAATGATGTAGCAGTGCAGGTTGGAGGTAACACTTGGGTTGTCTTTAATTAATCAAGGTTCTGGAACACTTCTTTGAGATTTAAGCTTATTGCCAAAACATATTCTTGTTACATTTTTGTGTGCGCATATTTTACAACCAAGGCTCAGAGCTGTTAGACAGCCTTTGACATGCTAAATATTGTGGAAAAATTTTTGCATAAGGTTCCAAAGAGAAATGCTAGAGCTGAAAATTATCTGTTTGAATAGTTTGAAATCTGTCACCAAGGAATAGCTAGAAGCTGTCAGGTCAATTTTAGAATAAATATATAAAAAAATAAAAACATATCTCCTGCATAGCCATTCTCTCCTTGCCAGTAGCAACCCATATACACTGGTATTTTATTAATGAAAACTGTACTGGTGCTCCTTTTTAGTTTAAAACACAGACCCTGAAGCTCAATATGAAAACTCTAAGAGTTGATAGCCCTTTTTAGTAAATCAAATATTCCACTAATCTCTTTATTAGATCCGTGTTTCTGCCAATATGTGCTTGAAATGGAGATGCTAATGTTTTGGGGGATATTGTATACTGCATAGGCATAAACCTGACAGGGGGACTGATGAGACTGCAGTATAGGGTCTTGGTGGAGATTGAATTACAGGCACCCAGACAAATACGCTGGAAGATGTGGCACCAAGCAGAGGTGCACCCTGCTGGCAGGCTGTCATTTGTCTCCAGTGTGTCTAGTAGCCCGGAAGGGTGGCCAGTGCTGGATGTAGGAGGAGGCACACCACGATCCTCCTGAAGCCACCCAGAAATATTGTGAAACGCAGGTACAGTTTCATCTTTCTTCTTTCCATCCTTACCTATTGATTCCTTGCTTTTTTTCTTCTCATATCCAAATTGTTCCCTGCTTCACACATGCCACTTCAGCCTCTCCCACTTTTGTATTCCCATCTCCTGTTGTTTTTCCTCTGTGGCATCTTCTCTTCCTGGTCCATTTGGTCACTGCTGTCCATATCTACCATCCTTACAATGAGCTCTGCCTCACCCAATCTCCCTGACAATGCAACCAGTTTAACCATTATCTCTTACACCTGCCAACTGAACACTTCTGCCCCTTTCCAGCTCTGTACATCCTCACCTCCTCTGACACCTCCTCATCCGTGGCATTTGGATTCCACCTGAACGTAATTGTCTCCACCACCCCAATGCCACCTTCTCACCTTCGGCAGCCCTTTTGCCACCCAGCCCACTCTCCCTATGTCCCTTCACCTGGTAAGGGCAGAACAGGAAGAAGAGCAGGAGACGTCTTGCACTACAGCAGAGGGGAGTAAAATCTGCTCACATGTTTCCAACATATCTGGAAACCTTCTGCCACCCATCACATGCTCAGTGCCACTTTGACAAATCTGGGCCAGCTCCCGGTGATCTGTCCTATGCCTTCATCAGGTGTGCAACCAGAACAGGCTGCTGCACCAGGATCCTTAATATCCCACTAAAAATCAAAATTTGCCAAGTAATTCAACCTGGCCATGGACAACTATAGAGGAGTATCAATTGCCTGAGGCCTCTGGCTGAACTGAATGAACAGACTCAGAGTTACTTGGGTATTTGGAGTTCCAGACAGCTGCCCACTGCTGAAGGTTGCCCTTTATTTGTGAAAAACTTTGTATTTTAAAACAGGCAAACATGACTTTGTCCTCTTTATACTCTCAAGTCCCCGGCTGCAAGGATTTACTGTATAACAACAAACTCTGCCATGTTGTAGACCTGTAAAAATAACCCCCTTTCCAATCCACAACCACAAGTAAAACAGAGAGGAACAGGTAACTGCACTGGCTGTGACTCAGCCAGATACAAATTTTTGGCATTTTTGGAGGTTGCCAGTGTGTCCTTAAAAAATAAATCCACCCATTCCCCACCCTCAGTTTTGAAGGAAGAGCTCATTTTCTACCATGTGATCAGTTACTTGGGTTTAAAGTTGAACCTCTAAGTAACTACGTATGCAAAGACTACTCCCGCCTAATAGAGTAAGGTTGAGATTGCCTAGAGGATGAACCCTATCAACTGGTCCTCTGATATTACAGCAGATCTCTCAAAATCAGTTTCTATTAAGGATGGCATAGGCAAAGTCTATCTGCCTAGAAGTTATCAAACACAAAATAAACAGGAAACAGAAGTTCTCTCCCTTTATTTAAAAAGCACCTGCTACATCAACTAAGTTATACCACAAATAGAACACGAAAAATTAGAGCTGGCAGAGGATAAATTGGAGAAACGGTATTTCAGTTGGTTCTCCGACAGGAGCAACTCTTGTCAGACTAACCATGAGGACAGATAGAGCCAAGTTCTCTACCCTCCCCAGCTTTCAGAGGCAGCTCTGCTCACAAATCTCAGCCAAAGACCGCTGTTGGCCAAGCCTTAGCAAAAACAAAGCCAGCACAGTGCTGAGCAGCCAAGAACAGGGAGGCTGAGACAGCCGAGGCTGGGTAACATGGTATTAGGCAGGATTCCTCTGTGTGTCTGAAGGCACCAGGTGGAGGGGAGAAAACAAATTGGGTTTGTTCCAAATAAGACCCTGAAATTTCATTGCTCCAAGGGGGTTGCAGCCAGCATCTTCTAGTTCCTACCTCTGCTAGTGAGTATTTTTTTATTTTTTAATGTGAGCAATATGCCTCATATATATATATATATATAGTAAATGCCAGTTAAGGTTTTTGTTAATAATAGATCCCTTGGGGTGGATTAGAGTGAAACAACACTAAGTGACGGGTGTTTATAAACATATGTATGTCAGGTTTATTTCAGAACAATTTGGTTGCAATGGGAAGGAGGTATGTAGCCATTTTGCTTATTATCTTTAGAAATATAGCAATATAAAAGCATTAAAAGAACACTTAAGAAAATTTATAGGGAAAAGAAAGAAAGAGAAAGAAAGGATAAGAGTAGAAAGATATCACCCCCCATGGATCCACCAATGAGACTGGATTGTTGCAATTTCAATGTCCCTCAGTCAAGGTGATGGTTGCAGTTTTGATCACTGCAATGGGAATGGGGGAAGCCCATGAAACAGAAAGGTCAATGGAGTAGTACACATTCAAGTTCAGGTGGGAACACCCAGGTACCTCCCCTGAGGGGAAAGGAGATTTACACTGTCTGAAGTAACACTGGGATTTACATGCAGTCCTCTGGTGGAAGGCCTCAGAAATGAGTCTGGGGGCACTTTGGGGGTCTTTGATGGTTTATGACACCTTCTAAGACATGACAGCTGCCTCATATCCGTGTGGTTGAGCCAGTTATACCCCATCACTACAGGCCCTTGTCTGGCTCAAAACTAAGCTTGTAGCCTCTAGTGGTGGGTGCACACTCCCTCTGCTCCTGGGCTGTTCCCTTGCACATCATCAGCAAAGCACCTGCTGCTTTGGCAAATGGCTGTTTGTTCGAGTCATTTGCCATTAACATTTCAGTCTCCCAAGGGATCCTTAGCAACTTGAGGGATACTAGTCCCAGAAGGCAAAGGAAGGACTGGGAGGAAAAAGGATGCAGTTAGAAGACAAGACTCAATTCCCTCCTTGACTCTAGAGAATGGGTTATAAGAAAGTTGAGTCAAGAAACAGGGGAGACAAGTGTCAGATGACTGCTTGCACTTTAGGTGAAAAAAGGCGGGGAGGGCAGGAGATTAAGGCCAAAGAAGAATCTGCAAGGTGGGTGAGTCCTCAGCAGTGGCAGAGTGAGGGGTCAGATAAGCAGGGCTGGGGACTTCTGCATGGTAAGCACTGGGGGTGGGGATGAGGTCAGATTTAAACCCTCTGGATTTAAAGGACATCAATACTGGTAAGATAACTATGTGGTGTGCATGTTGTTGTCAATTAAAAAAAAGAGAAAGAATTGTGGAAAAGAAGTACTTGCTTTACTCCCACAAATGAGTACAAAACCCTCAAATGTTAACTTTGTAATTCAACTCACCCTCTGTGACCATTCTAAATCCCCTCAGACACTATTTTTAATATTTTAAATAACTCTGCAAGGATTAAATAAGGATTTGGTGCTTTTATTCTCCAATGGATAACAACGTGAGGCTCTCTCCCATGTTCATTACTGCATTCACTTCCTTTGCTCTCTGTGTATGTGACAGCGATGTTTTCTATTCCCCTGCTCTGAAAATTAGCCTCCCCGAATACTGACATGCTTAACAGCTGTTGTTCCTCAATTTGCACAAAAATGGAGTATTATTCCATAATGCCGCATAATTTGCCAACTCTTACACCTCCGCAGTCCTGAAATCTTTTTCTCTGCATCAGAAGGTATTTGCATACCTCAGGTCATATCTAGCCTCCTTATAAAACCAAATGCAAACTATGTGTGTTTGTTTCGTAATGCATCAGCAATCTCAAATTTCTGTTATCTGAGCTAGATGCAAACAACCCTTTCAACCATGGACCCTGTCAGAGTGCCTCAGATAGTAGCTCTGCCAGAAGCATCATCCCCCTCACTGCTGCTTGGCAAATTCAGTGGGAAATTTTGGGATTTGCCCCTGAGGGAAAGTGCCCAGTGAATGCCATGTGTTCAGCCATCAGAGCAGCACAGTCATACAAGCATGCAACACCTGCCACCATGGTGTGACCACAGCTGTAGGTGTTTGACTCCAAGCAAAAGTCCACGACAGCACCATGACCACAGGCAATGCCCCCATCCCCAGCACCCACAACCCAGGGTGTGGCTTCTGTTTTGTGCATGATGCTGCAGCTGGGTGGACTGGGCTGGTTTGGAAGAGAGCAGCTGCTCCTAGTCTTTGGTTGAGGATTTATGACGAGCTGTGCATAAATCCCCACCCATTCAGCATTTAGAGGTGTGGGCCCCATTCCTGGCCACATCAAAGCTACCTGCACCTTATGGTATACCAAAATCATGTGTTTAAGCTTCAAAGGTAGTAAAATGTTGTTAAAAATCCTTGATTTGGTCTGACCACATCTTAGCAAGGGATTTGGAGAAAGGTGCAGCTTCATTGAGCTGCCCAGGGAGAATGAATGTGTGTAAACAATCTGCCAAGCCACATCCACAGCCAGGAGACAGAGGCAAAGGGTGTAGAGGCATAGGATAGGAGGAGAGGACACCACTTGGATGCCACAATATGATGCTGGGCCTCTGCCTGCAGCCCAAGATCTTTCATGCAACACGAGCACTCTTGGCAGTCTTACCATCAGAGAAATCCAGGCAGGATCTTCAGGTGTCAGAATTTCCTCTCCTGTTGTCACAAAGAAGGTCTTGTCTTATTGACTTAGGATGTCTCTAAGGAAGATTCTTGCACCATCTCAAGCCACTTCAGCTCATCCTGTAGGGGTGTCTGGCTCCAGCCCTGTCCATGGCTCATGGATAGGACCTGTTGCTGCCACCTCCCAGCTCTGCTTGCCTGTTAAAGGGCTGTAGGCCAGTGCCCAGACATGACAGCATGGCCCACACCAGGGTCCCTCACAGCTCGACCCCTCACAGAGCAGCGCTCTTGCTCCCTGGAGATCTTCAGAACCCAATGTACTTGAACACTTCACAAGCAGCTACAAGAGTGCACTTTTTACCTCTCTTCTTTCTACAAAACCAGATTAAAATACTGTTTATTGCCCTCCAATTGTCACAGTGTGTTGGACTCTGACCACCTCTATCTCCTTGCCATTAACCAGCTGCTTAGTCTAGTCTCTTGCTTGGTTTGGGGCACTGCAGCCCACAAAGAGGCAATGAGAGGGATGTGGGGCAGCAAAGGATCCCTCATCTCACATGATAATCGTGTCCCACCATGCCATCTCTGGGCTGAGGTGTTTCCTTGCGCCTGGCAGAAGAGCTGAGCACTGCCTGTCCCACATATAGGAGACAATGTGGATGTGGTAAGAGGTAAAAATAGTGTCACACAGCTCAACCAACTTCATTTTTCAGTCTTTGAGAAGTGTCAGAATTGAATTTCCAGATACACCACTCCACTGTGATGAGAGATGTAATGCTTCAAGAACATATCTTCTTTCTTGTTCAGATGCAGAAAAAAATTCCCAAGAACAACTATTCTCATGGGATTTTAACCAGAATTGGTAGAAATCTCAAGCAAACCATTTGTTTTGTAATATCTCTGACTTTCCTGTTCAAAAATCTCATGAGGATATTTTCCAGGACAGTTGAACTTAAAGCTGAGCACTGCCTAGGTTAGTTCTCAAATCCAAGTGAGACCACATAAATTTTTGTTTTTTCCCCCTCCTTCTTAATAATGACTTGGGCTACTGAAAGAGAGCAGTGCTCCCTGCTCTAGTGTCACTGCTTGATGCTGTGCTATCAGGAGATTTAGGCACAAGTGAACGCAAACCAACTGCAGGGTAAGCACAACATAAGGCTGCTTCCCTGGTCACACGTGGTGGGAAAGGGGCAGTTCAGAAGTTGGCATCCTTTATTCAGTCCTGATTTTTTGCAGCTCCACTGCCTCACTGTGATTATACACAGTTGGTAAAAAGCAGCACACTGGCCACCATTGCTCTGCGGTGGCAGGAAGGCACAGAGGGCCTGGTATCTGTGACTGCTTTGACCAAGCTGCCTGACAGTCACACACCTCTGGCCTCGGCTTCCTGTCTGGGTGTCACTGCAGCTCCACTATGGCATTCTTCAAAAGCAAAATCAACAAAAGCATCACCACCAGGTATTTCAATATTTTAAGTTATCCCATCACTGGATTCACCACCACTACACGGCAGGAATAAAACACTGGGATTTGCTTATATTTGCGCAGATTTTGCAGTGTGGGATTGTCCCACAGGACTGAATTGTCTCTCCCAGCCATCTGTGGCACACAGGGTGCTGGGGTACCATCACACATGCAAAGATGTGTAAGCAGGATCTGGAGCTGGTAGCGTGTATTGGCTCTAATAGGGAATGTTATTTTGGGGAGAAAAGAAGAAAAAAAAAGGAGAGAGAGAAAAAAGGGAAAGGGAGAGAGCATAAGACCTTTTGCAGTACAGTAACAAATGGCTTGGAGACTGTGATGAGTAAAATGTCTTGGGAAAAAATAATTGGAAAGGGAAGACCAGGTTGTAGAAAAGCACAAGAAAGAGAAAGGGACAGACTGCAGGAGAAAAGGAAAATGGACAGATCTGATTATAATCTGTGGCTGAGAAACCCATCCTGTCCTGACTCAGTGCCTGTGAAAGTCCTTGCAATGTGGACTAATATATTCACAAGCAAGAGACAGGGATGAGAGAGAAAGAAGGAAACACTGGACTCTATAAATTTTGTCTTCCAAACATAACCTAAGGAGAGCTTGATGAGACAGGGAGAAGACCCCCAGGAATTAACACCTCACTGCATCTCCCACTGCCAAAACAGTATCTGAAATTGCCTCCTGTAGTCCCAGTAAGCTCTGTTGCAAAATAACCAGGCACAAATGCAGCTTGTCCCAGCCATGGCTGCGAGGAAGAATTTGCAGTTTAGCACTGCAAAATCTGATTCCTTCGGACAGACTTTCTGTTCACCATGGTGCAAAATTCCCCATGGGCAGCTCTCCATGCTCCCCCTGTAGATTATGTGGACACCAGGTCAGGACCTGTTTCTTGGACGGGACCTGTACAGCATGTACAGGTTGTTATTAGGATCCTCTGTGTAAAGTGTGGTTACATTAAGGAGGAATAATGGCATCACACTTACAGACACAATCCAATTTTAGCAAAAGTAATGACTCTCAGTTGGGCAGAAGAGCAATATCACATCACTGTTGCTCATTGACGCAGACTGACGGGGCATCCCCCTTTTGGTGCTCGCCAGAGCCCAAAGGTTACAGAGAAGTTTTAAAGCTCTGCCTGCAGCCTCCACCTGCAATCAGCACTTTTATCTCAGATATATCTTGTCTCTGTCCCATTTGCTAAAGCTATCAGGTAACAGCTGTTTGTGTTCTCCCAACAAATTTCATGGCTACAAGGCTTCAAAATGAAACAGCCAGTCAATGAGGTGTTTCTCTTGAGAAGTCATGTCTTGACTAAACAGTTTAAGAGTTTTACTCACAGTAGAAGTATAATGGGTTGTCTAGCTGACCAGTCCAAAGCCCACTCCAGTTCAACAGAAATGCAAAACTATTATCCTATGCAAAAATGAAAGGTGACAGAAATCTCATAGAGGGCATGAGAGGTAAGAGGTCAGACCCATAAAAACTTTAGGGCACCAAAGCTGCTGCGAAATTCTACAGAACATAGATCCTTACAGTGCAACCTGGAGAAAAGATTTCCCCAGTTCTTTTGCCAGAGCAGGTGGAAAATGCAGAATAGCTTCAGGTAGGATGTAGACTTCAACACCGTACTGGATGGATCTGACTCTGCTGTCAGCTGTGCCTAGAAGTCACAAAATGAGAAGTATGAGATGAGGTCAACTGGCAGTAATTGTTTCTGTAGTCTTCTCTTAAATCTCTGAGCAGGTCTAGCTCCTTCCTTGGCCTCTTCCTCTGGCCCAGGGAGCTTGACATGGGGAAATAAGAATGTCTTTCTTGCCTCCTCAAGCCAGAATGTTTTAGCTAGAGCTATCAACCAGATGAGAAGCCAACAGCATTTGAGGAAGTTCTCCCTGTGGTGCTATACTTTGGACATGATGGAGTCTGGTTTTCAACCTTGAGATCTTTAAAAGACAATTTCCTGCATGAAGGCAATTGGCAAGAGTGACAATCTGGGAAAAGATTGGATGCTCATTCATGGCCATGGAAATGCCTGAAGGGTAGAGGGCTGTATCCAAACTAGTCTCCCTGAGGCTCCCTTCATATTGACCAGGAGAAAGAGACAGGTTTAGGACAGAGTGGCATTTGGATCTTTCTAGATCTGCCTTACCTGTCTGGCCATTCAAGTGTCTGTGTGGTCAGATCATTCATGCCTGGCATGTATAAAGCTTTAAACAGTGATTTGATTTCCTGCTTTTTCCTATGGCTGTAAATCAGGAGTTTCTCCAACAGTCTTCTGAGAGTCCCTTGACTCAGTCAGAGGAGTTAATCAGACCCTGTAGATAGGATCTTGTTAAAGAGGAAGGTGTAAGGAAATACAAGACCAGAGTTATGCTCATGTTTATCTTGGTAAGATTTGTCCTGACAGGAAAAACCAGGTTTAAAATATAGTAGAAACAAACCAACTGAAAAACATTTAGAAAAAAACCCCAATATATTACTTGCACTTGATGTATTTTAAATGTCTGAGAGTAATGAACTGGCACCTGGCTCAGATGGAAACAAAAGAGGAAAAGGTCTCACACAGGGGGAGTGGGGAAGGAGTAATCCTGATACACGTTGTTCTCTGAATGTAAACCTACTTCACACTCCTGTAGGTTAACATACCCTCTATGCAAACATCATTACTCTGAAAGGGGTTTATTTATGTTCATATAAAGGGACAATTTCTGTTACCCAGAAAAGATGAAAAAAAAATTAAACTAGATCTGACACAGACTGCTGAAAATAGAGAACACAAGGCAGTCTTGCCTTGATAATTTTAGTTTTTCATTACAAGCCATTACCCCTACCTTCCCTGAGATGCACATGCTGCATACACAGAATGGCTGTGTATGGCCATGGGTTTGAGGGTAGGATCCTAGGAGCTGGGAAGAAGCAATGGATAACCAATAAAGAAAAAAAAAACCACTTGTGCATTAAATCTTCATCTCACTGCTAGGCAATTTTATCATCAAAAAGAATACGCAGAGCTCATCCTTACAGTGCCTCTGTAACTCAAGAGCAGGGATTAGGAAAAAAAGGAGTAATCCGCTAGATAAATGTTTACTTCTTTTTCTCTCCAGTAACCCCTGTGGCCCCAGGCAGTGGGGAGCCCCTTCTGATAGGTAATGTAGATGGTGCTTCCCTTTCTCCTGCCAGCAGCTCAGAGAGGTTCGGCGCTATCTGCCCGCGCAGGTAACAGCCTGTTTGATATAACTGCTCCCCACTGCACAAAGTGGCCAGGTGCTGTGACAGCTCGTTGGAGTTCTCCAAGTCACTCTGGCAAGGTTTTTCTACCATTATCCTCTCACAGCCCTCGGGGATATGATTTATTCATGGAGCATCACTGAAGGCATCTTTCTATGGCATATGGAGTTAAAGTGTCCTCTTCACAGAGCCGCCTGGGGACAACTGTGGAATTTGTACAGACAATCCCACTAGGTAGTCAATCTTGTAAAAGCACTGATATTACAAAGTAAATACAAGTGATCTATTTGTTTAAGGTTATTACTGTGACCGACAGGGTATTAAAACAATCTTTCTACTGACAAAAGATATCAGGCCTGCACTCCTATTTGATGTTTCTAGGCAGGCTTTTCTTCTTTCTTTCTCAGCTACCGAGCTTTGGGGTGTTCATCAAACTCGACTGATATGGAGATCGGAGTGCACCACGCAACCAGCCCATTGAAATTCAATTCAGATATGGGCTTAAATTATAAAAAAAGAAAACTTAGCTAGTAATAACACTTTGATGTGCAGATGCATGAAAGTTTTAACTTCTACTTTCTTCTGAAACAAATCTGCTTCAAGTCATGCTATTTGATTCATATTTTATCTTTTAATACATCCAAAGCAAGAATATTAAACATTGCCCTCTGTGGTCAGGAATCTTACAGTGGGTGATGTATGAAGGCCTCCATTTCATCCTTTTATCGAGGCTGTATATGGACACTTCCCTGCAATACAAATATACTGCCCAACATTCAGAGCATAAAGGTCAGTCACTTTATATCTGGCTCCTTTTCAGAAACATACCGTTTCTTTTGGAACTGGAAATTTCAGCTAGGGAAGGACATTACCTTCCTAAATCCATTTTATATTCTGGCAGCAGACAGACCCTCTCTGGATACAGAGCACCCAGACAGGCTCCCCTCTGCTCTGCACTGTGCAAACCATGCCTCACTCTCCTGTCCACTTTCTATTCTGAAGCACACATTCCTATGCAAGTCCACAATTTGCTTATTTATCTATCTTTGCTTTTATTTATGTTTATCTTGTAAAGTCCAATAATGCTGTAACATCTCTGATCTGCTGTACTAAACCCAAATCCTCATCCACCCTGGGAAGAGGCACAACCATTCATTGTCCCATACCCATACCAGCCTCATTTTCCTCCTTGAGATCTGCCAGGATCCAACAGCAGGTACATCACTGTTGCTCTCACAATCCCCAAGTATAGCACCAACCCTAAACTTATCGGAACAATAATTCACTATCACCTGACTATAATCCACATGCCCATGTGAGAATCAAGCTTCATTCTAACTTTATGGCTCTGGTAGGATCCTGTAAATAATGTCAAGTTTCTAATTCTCTACTTCTAGCCCTTAGCCCCACTTCTAGAATTTAAAGCCGGCCCAGCAATAGTTCTGTGCCCCTAGGATCAAACATGAAGGATTCCTTCATGTTGGCACTGACCTTGTTCCTAGCATGATAACTCTCACAGGATTCAGGAATAAACATAGCTTACCACTAATGCTAACCCAAACGATGTCTTTAATTCTAAAGGTTTTGGGGTTTGGTCAGAATTAATATGCCAGCATAAGGCAGGGACTGAAGAGCTAGATTTATGCTTCACACCTTCAAGGGCTGAGGTAGAGACCTGTGGCCACAGGAGTGCTGGTTTCCTGCTTAGCATCACCTAATAAATAAATACACAAGGACCTCTGCCCACCCACAGGAGCCTCACAGAGATGCCAATGCACAACCCAAAACCCTCCTCAGACTCCTTAATTCCTGGCTTTTAATATTACCTCAGCTGTAAGACAGACACATAACCAATGAGAAGATGCATCACCAGCTCTCATTTTGACCTGTCAAGATCTCTAGATATCAGTCCCAGCACTTTGGTGCTGTGTCCCCAGCCATGTACAGGCCATGTCTGAGACAGCCAACTTCATCCCTTCAGCCAGGGACTGTGCTAACAAGTAAACAACATGGTCCATCCCATATCCTGGCATTGTTTAGTTTACTGGTATAGATACAGCCAGACATATGGTAATAAGTATAACCATGCAGGCCACAAGAGCAGAAACCACATTCTTTATCCCACTACATCTCTGTCTTAACTTAAATGCCATAAAGAACAACTTTTCTAGATAAAATACAAGTCATTCAACCCTTAAGTACCAGTCTTAGAATCATAGACTCATAGAAAGATTAGGGTTGCTCTGCTTTGGAATTAACATATACTGGATGTTTTTTTGGAGAGAATGATCCAGCATTGGATAAGGATACAATAAGGATTCAGGATTGTGCAACTCTGTGTTGGTTAGCTGTGGTTAAATGTTAGTCGGTAAACTAGGATTAAGGCTCAGCTTTCAGTTCAGGTTGTGAATGGGGACCTCAGGAGCTGATGAATTTAAGTTTTTTCTCCTGCCTTTGAGAACACTTACTGACCCTGAGGTTAGCTCAGTTGGTTAAAATTTGGTGGTAATAACACCAAGGTCACAGGTTCAATCCCCTGAATGGGCCATTCACTTAAAAGTTGGATTCAATGATCCTTGTGAGTCCCTTCCAACTAGGAATAATCTGTGATACTATATTCGGGCTGAGAGAGGCTCCAGTGAACAATTCAGTGTTTTATGTACTTATGGCCTTAACCACACCAAATGGTTAAACTTTGTGTTAGATTTTCAACAGAGGGAAAAATCTCTGCTGCAGGCAGAAGAAAACAGCTAAACAGGTCAGGCTGTGTGATGGCCTCTGTTTAAGGATAAAGGAGAAGCAGTTCCCTCAGCCTGACTGCAAACCTGCAGTGACTGCAGGCAGGAATGAAGGCTAGTATGAAACGAGTCCATTAGATCAGAGCTATTTCTAAGCTTGGTACTACATGTTGAGTGGCAATCATAAAAAAAAATAAATTAGTTTTAAGTCCCTGATTTCTAAACCTGATCCCATATCTCTCTATCTCATCTTCTAATAGACAGGATGGTGTGACCAGACCTAAAGGAATCAGTCATCCCAGTGGATACTGCTCCTCACCTCAACAAACAGGCCTTGCAGGACACACAAATAGCACAAGTATTTCACTCATAGGAGTCCCATATTTCTTACATGATTCACTATAATGTGCATGATGTTAGTGACATCAAACCCAACCAAAGCTTACAGACTTTGCAGGACTCCTTCCAGTCCTAATTATCCAACATTGGATTTCCCAGAACCTGATGAAATTCTAACCCAGTAGCAGCATCATCTCTAGTTCAATGAACTGTAACATACAGTCTGTTGAGACCAGTCTTCCTCAGAGACTCTAGTGGCAGAAAGAATCCCTAATTTTTTAACACTCGGCTTCCTATGCCTCACTGAACCATGTAGAACTATGTGGTATATGATATGTACCTCAGGATATGACCTTGAGCAATGTGATGTAGTTAATTTTGTAATTGCCCCTACTTTGATAATATGGTTGAGACAGATGCCCCCAGACAGCCCAACCAGCCTTAACTCTGTGAGCCTGCACATAAACTCCCCTGGCACAAGCCTCTCACCTGGGTTTGTAATAGCAGCCAAGGAATCAAATTATGCTACCCTTTATCTACCTGCCCCATTCCTGGCAGTGTTCAAGGCCAGGTTGGATGGAACTTTGAGCAATCTGGTCTAGTGGAAGGTGTCCATGCCCATGGTTGGGACTGGATGATCTTTATGGTCACTTTAAACCCAAACAATTTTATGATTCTATGATTCTATGATACCTGACCATAATGTCAATGCAAACCTTATTGAGTCCTGTCTGGACCAGGCCTGTAGTTTTTCCTTGTATTTCCCCAGGCTGACATTTGAATTCTGTGGGCTCTGAAGGATGCTCAGTAAATTTCTATATCCATGCGACAAAAGAAAGATAAGCCCTTTTTTGCTTTCATGTTATAACCTTTTCATTGACTTTTTTCTAGAGTTTTCTGAAGTCCTTGCCCGTATGCTTCTGGCATACAGGGGTCTTCTGACCGGCTGTGTTCAAGCTTTCCTCCTGAGCTCAGTCTATCCCCCATATCTTTTTCACTACTCGCAGAGTAGCCCTGACCATTTTCCTCTGTCCAGCCTTGAGCGTGATGGTTCCCTGTCCTTTGCCGTTGCATGTGCTATGTTCTCTAAGACACACTGCTGCTCTCTGCTTCAGCTCCCTCACTCAAGATACTACTGGCTTTACCCTTGTGCCTATCCTTTTAGAGAAGATCAAGGCTTTAATTTTTTCCCAAAGTCATCATCTTCTTTTCTTGAGAGTAAGGAGAACCTTCATGGCTTTGTAAAAACAAATAACAATTATAGCATTAATGCAGCATTTGAATAACAAGGCAAAAAATTTGGCAGTTAGAAGTCAACTCTAATGTAATAATCAAGTAAGATTGGAATGTCTCTGATTTAATTTGCTCTCTTGATGCTGCACCTTTTAATGGAGGAAGATTTTCCCCCTCAGAGAAAAATTAGCTCCCACTTCTACTAAAATTCAGCCTAGTGCAGAGCTGGGTCACTGTGTCCTTCTCAGCTCCATTGGAATGGGGACTTACACAGTGCCTGTGTTGAGGACCCATGGACATGGCATGTGGGAAAGCCCAGGAAGGATTCAGGGTTCCTGCACTCCAGTGTATCCCCAAGCACAGCCCATTGAAAAGTAGCAATGGGGACAGGGGGGACCTAAATGCATCTTTGTCCCAGCAGTCCAGTTCTTTCACCCTCTGCAGCATCATCCCTCACTTATGTCTAAAAGTACAAAATCTAAGTTGGTCAGTGGCAGGTACCTAACCTGCCAGCCTCTCATTCCAAGCAACTGTGGTTCATGTTAAATTTCCTGCCAAGTCTTAACTGTAATTTAAATTTCCTACACTATTTAAGCTGAGCAATCTGAACTTCAGATCTCTTGAGCATTAATAAAACAGTTATGAGAAAAATCAGGATAAAAGGTTAAGCCCATAAAAATATGCAACTCATTTATAAAAATAACTCCATCAGGTTTTCACAGACTAAGAAGACAAAGGTACTTTCTGCATTTGTAATAACCTTGGGACTGCCACTGGTAAAAGTCACCAGAGTAGTCACTCTTTGGGAATTGGTTGCCCTAAATTTTTCAAAATCTGTAACTAGCCCACAGGCTTTGCAGCAAAATTTCAGTGTGGCATTTTCTACTTCACAGCCAGAGAACCAGCTTAGGAGACCAAGAGATATTCTTGACCACCTCTTGGAACTCACCCCCTCCTATAAGGCTCAGAACATGACCCTCTCCCAGTAGGATCGTCTCACTTACCAGGATGGGCCATGTTCACCACCTGGAGATGCTCTTTGCAGTGTCACAAAGTCCTTCTTTCCCCTGATCATGACAGTGCCACCTGTGGGAGATTCTTCAAGGCATGTCAGACATCTGAACCACCCTCAATGTCTTCTGTCAGCTGGCATGACTCAGTTTATATCCCCTGCGACTGGGGGCACCACTGGGGCTGGCTCAGATACAGCCACTTGCCATTGTGGACAACCTCAGCAGGATAGAAGGAAGCTGTTCTTGTCTCTCTCCCCTCTTGGTGGGGAGAACAAAGGCTGCCGGTGTTATGAGGTGAAATTAATTAAACACAGTTAAAATATTACACAGTCATTCATTTTAAGAGTAGCTTTGTTATTAGTGGCTCCCTTTTGGGCTGAGATTGTGAAAAAGCTGATGTGTTTGTTAACCGCCCAGCAGATATACAAAACCAGTGTGGTGTAGAGACAACTTTGAAGTTCTATTAAAAACCCAGATCTTTTGCTATTGCTGTAAAATACTATGGAAAAAATGTTTATGTAGTTCCTCAGGAGCTCAGAAATAATTTTAAAATAAATCAGCTTAAAATAAGCCCAATAATTCCTTGTTATACGTGCTACTATATTCATCCTCATATAAGCAGCTTTTCTCACTAAGCATTAGCTTGTATTTGCGTATCAATTCTGGAAAGCCTGGTTTCTTTCCATCTAGCAGACTTTAAAGCTTTTTCCTCTGCAGTGTTTGCTGGACAGTCAGGTAAATACAAGGCAAGCATCCTTCTAGCTCATTTCTGCTGATTACCCTGCTCTGCCTTGGCTTTCCTCCCTGCTTGTTCTGCAGGCCTATTCTTTTCTGGGAACTGCCATCATTCCACAAAGCAGCACAGCATGAAGAAGTTTTTTTAAAAAGTTTCCTTTCGTGGGGAAAAAGGATGCTATACAGGTGTTGCTCATGGTGTGGGATGTTAGTCCAGAAGCAGCCCTGGGGTTGGCCTCAAATGTGCAGTCCAGGGTCTTTACTTAGAAGTATACAAATTTACCTAAAAATCTATGTTGCTATGAGCAACAAAACCCAGCATCGGGGGCTTCTTGCCTGTTTGATGTCTTGGTCACACACTACAACCCCTCTGAACTCCAAGCTCTTTAACTTAGTTTCGCTCTGATATAACTAACTTCTATGGCTTGTCCAACTTCTTATCCAGTCTTACTTGTCACATACTATATTTTAATAGAAATCACCTCTCAAACTAATTGCTTAATGAAAGGGAAAAGTGCTCTCTCCCCCACAGCCTGTCCAGGGAGAAGAGGGCAGGCGCTCATCACCTGCAGCCACGCAGCCACTGCAAGTGAGGAGTTGTCAGATGGGAACAAACTGTGGCTGCTGCCAGTGGGAGATTGAGCAGGTCCCAAGAAAACAACACCTCATTCAAACAACCATAATTTCATACAAGATAGCTCACCATAGGCTGGCAATCCTCTTAGATGCATTTTTTTGCTTCCTATTTGTGTTAAAAATGAGAGCAGAAGCAGTGGAGTGCTTCAAGCATAAGCATATACTGTGGGAATAGAAGTAGCAGTAATAGTAGTTAGCCCTTATGTACCGGCTTTTCATCTGCAGATTTCAAAGCACTGCCACAAAAGGACATTACTGTTGTTCTCAATGTTCTCTGAAAGAAGGGATGTGACCAAGTTCACCAATATGTCCCACCAGCCTCCCATGACTGCCAGCTCTCATGCTGTCCTCCCCACCAGTAGTGGTGGTGTGCTTGACTTGTACTGGGTTTTTTCTCACCACCCCCCTTCCTCAGGAAAGGGCCAGCACTAAGCAGATGGGAACAACCTCTGTGTGGGAGCTGCTGCCAGGGATCCCATGCTGGGTGGTGCAGGGAAAGGGCTCTCTCCAGGCAAGGGCATCATCTCAGCTTCTCAAGGTGGGCAGCCTGAAGAGCTGTTTCTCTATCTCCTGGTGTTAAAAAAGGAAAGAGGCAATTAGTGCAATGCTAATAAAACACACCTCCAAGTTTGTTTGCTTTTTTCTTCAATAAATGCACAGTATGCATGCATAAAAGAAAGGCATAGGGGAAAGAGAGTAACCCAGTCTCTTTTTTTCTATGTGGGGAGTGAGGGATACTCTCAGAGACCTGCATTCATCTCTTCAGCAACCACATACCTTGTGGGCTGTTTGAACACTACCAGGAGAGGGGCAGTCATATTGCAGTGAGTTTTGTACCTGCCTGCAGGTCTTTCACACAGACAGATTCCTTGAAGATGTTTCGAGACAGCGAAAGGCTGGAGAGCTGATTCTCAAAAACATTTTAAGGTGAGCTGTTGTACTGAATGAGCAAAGAGCAGCGGGGAGCCCCTGGCAGCTGCAGAAGAATATGTTCTTTACAGGGCAAAAATGCATCTTCTGCATTTTGTCCTCATGCACTGTGAACGCTGAACAACACCAGCATTTCCATGGAGATGGAGACATTGCATATTGTTGAGGCAAGGATGTGAATTCAAAACAGAAATATGACTGATCTCCAATTGTGGCTCAGGAGGCAAGGCACCGTTATGCTAAAATGTGTGTTTTCCAGCCCTCTGCCATGCCCATGGAGGGCTCCCACTCTTAACTCCTTCAGTTCCAAACCCAATAAGCACCACAACAGTGAACAGCCTGCCGTATCTCAAACTCTATTCAGAGATAGCAAGGTCTGTCTGTCTGATCACTCAGCCCCAATTTTTTCATGATAAATCATTTCCATGCCAACGTGGCAGAAAGTGCACCACCCGCAAGCTATTAGGAAGCTTCAGTATCCCCAGGGAGTGAGAGTAGAGGCTCAGCATCCTAAAGGATAAACCCATCAGATTTTGGATTTGCAGAAGAATATAACATGAGGGGTTAACAAAAAAATATGTATTTTTATTAAAATATATATGTGTCAGCCTTCCATTAACTGCCAGAAAATGCAAGAAAAACATGTTATTCAAGCCAAATAAGTATTTGAGGCCAACATTTTCTCCTTTTACATCTCCTGTCTGCAACTCGACACCTAAACTGTACTTGAAACCAGGAGGAAGCAGAAAGATCGAGGAAGGTGAATTGACAGGTGGTTTCAGTTACTTCTAGCTGAAGGAGCTCTCTCCTCGCACAAGGTCTTTTAAGATTTTTTTGTGAGTGGGAAACCTCGGAAATATTTAAAACAAGGTGTCTTGTACCCCTGCAGGAAAAATCTTGGTGTACCTCTGTGGAGGTGCAAGCAGCCTTGCAAAAACCCTCACCTAAATGAGTGCAGAGCAGTTACCAGGAAAGCACGTGGATGTGATGCTTGGGAGTGGAGGCAGAGAAGGTGGTCATCTCTACAGAAATAAGGCAGAGTAGTCCCTGCAAGAAGTCACTGAGGATTTCTGATTCAGCAGGGAGCTGATGTGTTTGCTAAACCTGTCGCAAGAAATTTAGCATGGTGGGAGGCAGGAAGGAGTCTCTGCTCCCTGCCCAGGAAAAGCAGGCTCTCTGCTTCCCTGGAGGTCTGGCTGGGGAAAGGATCCTCTGCTGCCAGTGCACTCCAGCCCCACAGCTCCACCTGTCACCCAGGACAGGGTCCCCAAGCCCAGGGGTCCACCAAGGAACTGACACTGCTAGGAGAACCAACACCAGGGAAGACCACAAAGTCTTTCATTTATTTGCAAAGAGCTGAATGCCTTGTGAATGTCATCATGAAATTACTTTCTTTTATTTAGGACTAGAGTTAAAGGGAGTGGAAGGGAGAATTAGCAGTATAACCCCATGTGCTGCATTTCTGTATATGATAAGAAAGTCTAGCCCAGCAATCTTTGGGGCTTAGCATCCTTTGGTCCTCGCAGAGAGGCACATCCGAAGCACTACTAGCCTTTCCTGACACTCAGATCACATCAGCTTTCCCAAGCCACTGCCTTCTGCTCTCTAGGATGCCCAGCTGCACAGGTTTGTCCCTGTTTCCCCTGTCTGGTTGCAGGTGTAAGATGTCACACCATTAATTGCATGGTGGCAGGACAAATGCTTGTCTTTCAGTGTTCTTCAGACACCAGAGAAAAAGAAGCATTTTACATATTCTTGATTAGACAAATGGTCCATTGAAAGTAAAATTCATTAAAATTCCATATACATAAGAATCATTAAAACACAGACCTGGCTTGTCCACACATACAAATTTCCCAGAGTTAAATCATGGAATTTTAACACTTAGTGATGTTAGAAAAAATGTTGGTCATGGCAACAAACCATCAAAAAAGTACTGCAGGCCTGAAATTCACTGTAAAACCTATTGCTTGCTTACTGGGTTGGTTTTTTTTTCAATCTACCCACAGTGTCTGGAAACCACAGACTGAAAATTTCTTATCATTGTTGTAAATAAACACAGTGTGTGGGAGGGAGAGAACAAAAAAGCATCAGGCTGTTATTTGACAGGAGATTTTTGGAAGAGCAGGGATCAAGCTGGACAAACAGTTTGTGCCAGGAAGAGGCACAAGGCTACGGGGAACTCCCTGCTCATGGAGTCAGCCTTTGCCATCTCAGCAGGTATGTAGTATGACCTTCATAAACTGATCTAGATCCACCTTGAAGTTATTAAGATAAATACATTTCCTCTGCTAAGATACTAGGACACTATTCTTATAGTTTTTATTCTTATTCTTCTAATAGGCTGGGATCTTTCTGGCAATTTTCCAGACTATGTTTAGACTGGTTTATATTCAACACCTAAGTTGCCCTTCAGATCAAATATTCCTGAGGACCATTCCCTGAACATTGTATTTGCCATGACCATATCCCTTTTCCGTCCGTGTTTTACCAGGCTAAAACATAGACCTTTTGCTGCCTTCTTGAATGGCAGCTTTTCCTTTCCACAAGCAGCTGTAATAAAAACTGGGGTTTACAGGCATCTCTTCTGGACACTGGTTATCAGACCTATATGTTTGTCGTCCATAGGATGGGTATGAACTTGAAGGTGGTCTAGGAGGTCAGTGCTACCAGGGGCTTGAAGGACTTTGATGCTTGAGGTAGACAGTGATTTACCATCCCATTCTTTTTGGCAAAAGTAGTTAAGTTCCCTGATGACATTCTTATACACAGCAAAGGAAATGCTTAAAAAGGACAGCCACCTTTGTGACCGTGGGACAGGATGGGCTGAAAGCACAAGTTCCACTGCTGAGGTCCCTGCCACCATTCATGGCTGTGGGCTCTCTCATTTCATGCCTCCCAGGTCGCTGACTAGCTTGGCCTTCATGTGAGCAAAGTTTATGTGCATCACTGAGAGATACTCTATCTCAGTGAGGATTTGAATGTGACGAAAGGATTCAACACAACACAAGTTTCAGAGCAAGTGACAGGAGTATTAAAATCCAAGCAGAGCATAAACATACAAGGTTAGCATCATCAAAATGAAATTACCTTCTCCTTATTGTACTTTATAGACTGCATATTGACCATGAAAGTGAACTGCTGTCTGTAGCATGTTCAATTGACTTTGGGAAACTTCCTTAAATCAAATTGGAAATGTTTTGAGATTTCTCAGGAGAATAAATGAGAAATAAATAGCAAAGCAGCATTTTGCTGAAGTGTCTAGTCACCAGTCATCATTAAATCTGACAGACAGAACAAGATGTTTAGAAAACTCATTGAATATGGTCTGTTATGTAGCTATGTATCAAGGCTTTTATCTGACATACCTCTGGTCTTCTTTATATAAAAAGAACTCCATGGTATTTGCAACAAAAATATCTGTTTATCCTAAGGACCTTGTTGTCTACAGTATGTTGCTTCTGAGCACTATACAATTTATTTCATGGCAACATAGTTCTCTGTTTTAATATTGCTGTGAAAAATTAGGAACGTTGCAGTTTGTCTGGTGAAGGGCAGACAAAAATCTGCTCTTATTTATGCTTGATTAAATCTAAAACAACTGTTGACTTAAGCTGCTCATCTCGATACCCACTGCTGTACCAGAGGAGAAACTCATCCACAGAATGCTCATTTTTTTCCATCACGACTGTCCCTGCATGGCTGAGCCCAGGGTCCTGATGGATAATGTACAAAGATTGCGAAAAAGTCATTTTCCTCCAGCCTAGATATTCAGCCTTGCTCTGACCCTGGCTCCAGCCTTTTTCTGCTGTGTTAGAGACTCAGAATCTTCAGAAACCTCTTCCCTGGGTAGGGGCTTACAGGCCATGACCAAGGCACTTAAACATCGTCTGGATAAATTATAATGAGCTCTTGGCATACTCTAAGCTTTTCTAGACTTCAAATCATTCTTGCAGTACTTCTCTGTATCCCTTCCAATTTATCAGCATACTCTTTAAATTAGGGATCCAAGAAGTGGTCAGTTTGTTCCAGTAAAGCTCTTGCTAATGCCTCACAGAGTGATAATTTCCCTTCCTGCCTCTCATCAGTATTTTCTTCCCATGCAGCCATGGATTACTTTAGCACTTTAGCCACTTGACTAGTCTGGGATCCCATCAGCAGCCAGCTATCCACCGTGAAACCATTTCTTGGTCATTGCTTGCTGAAATACAGTCCTGAGTCTTGTCACTGGTACCCGCATAAAAATATTCCAGCTATGCAGTTCCATCTCCAGCAATTCGGCCCACCATTAAAAGGCACATTACTCAAGGGAGCCCAAGCTGCTGTGCCACTAGATAGCTCTGAAGGGCTGCCCTTTATCTCACTCCCCCACGCAAACTTTTTGCAGTCAGGTCCACTGGGGTGTATTTGCACCTTGGCTGCAGGGAATGTTGATGAGAGCAGGACCATGAGCAGGCACCTTGTGAAATCCCAGTAGGCACACTCCGCTGGGAGACTGGTTTCTTGCATACAATTACTTTCTGAGGTCTGTCCATAAGCTGATTTCTGAGCCTTTTGATAGGCTTGTATTGCCTTGTGTAAAGAAATGGTTGTTTTTTTCAGCAGAATTTCATCCATTATCAAATGAAATGCCTTACAGTGTCGAGTTTGGCAATGCTGTTAGTTTTATCAGTCAAAATGCATCTCAAAGAAAAAGCAATATCAAGTTCAACAGAAATTCTGCTCTGTGCTCATTTGCTTATACATACAAAAAAATCAATCTGCAAAACCTCCGCAAATAAGAAAATATATTCAGTTATTTAAATTTTCAAAGAGAAATCTTTTTTCATCCACTTTGCAATATTCCTGAAAACAGAAAGCTTTTTACTCCTTCCTGATATTCAGCAACTCCCATAAAGTCTGAGACAGCCAATTTCACTCTCAAGCCATTTAAAGCAGATGGATTATAGTCATGCACAAAACTCTCTAATGAATAAGTAAAACTACAGTTACTTATTATATTATATAATAGCCATTTGTAAGGAACTGATCATTGAAGCAGTTGAAGTCTTCAGCTTCTCTCTGCCTTGCTTTATTTAATTGCCTTTGTCTGACTGGGTTTTGCTGGGCATTTACTGCCATCCAGTGCTTCCCTGGGATATTACTCCACCATCCACTATTAAAAGCTAACACAAAGCAAGAATATTTGTCTCTTAACGAACTTGCTGGTCTCATTTGGAGAAGTGCTACAGGTATGTTACAGCAATAAGCCAGCACATCGCTCTGCTGCAGCAGTGTTTTGAAATGTTGTGGTACCTGACTGTACTTCAACCTGATGGGACTCTGGTTGTCAAACCCTGTGGACAGGACTCTGTCCAGCATTGGAAAGGGCTGATTTGAGCTGCTGTCTCATGGATATCAAAGAGAAGATGTTTCACGATAAGAAATTTAAATAATAGTTTGCTCTGGTTTTAAGACGTTAATATTTTGTCGGGGGTTTTTGTGTTTTCTTTTTTTTTTTAATTCACTGCACACAGTTTGCTTTTGTGTTTTGTAGCCTGCAAGTGTTCAAACTGTGTGCTGGTTCTGCTTGTCTGAAAGATAAAGCTCCATATCTGAAAAGCATCCATCTTACTGGGATGATTTTAAAAAATTTTTTTATTTTGATTTTTTGGACAAAACCCACACTTTATAAGACCTGCTTGTGCTTATGCAATGTGTAATAAAGTTAAAATAGTAAAGATTTTGATTCTACAATGTCCAGGTTTTTCATATTTTCATAAAATGGCAAGTGAGGTTCATAACGAACAGTCCATGTAGCAAAAAAACCAATTGTATTTCAATATTGTGCTTATTTTAATACGACAGAATGTCTTAATATTGCAAGGAATAAACTGTCTAGGGCTTCAGAAAGGCCAAAAGTATTACTTCAGATCTCATGAGGAGATGGAGAGAAGATGGACCAGGTAAAATGAGAAGTTGAGGGCAGTGAGCTGGGGAGTCAGGCTCAACCCTGATCCTGGCCAAGTCATTCAGATCATGTTTTGGAAGCTCTGTACACATTCCTTGTTTTGGTTGGGTATGAGATACCTAAATGTACCCAGATATTTTATTTGTACCAGCAAGTGGTATTTTCCTTGTGGCAATGACACAATACATTGTGGTAAAAATGTAGTTAAGGAGAAATATGTGTTTGTGTATTTATCGTGATTTCTATTTTGCTCTGTATGTTTATTTAAGGAAGACAGAACTTGTAGCATTAACCACTATTTCTATTGTGTGGGAGATCAAACACTGGAAAGACTGCCCAGAGAGGTTGTAGGGTCTTCACCCTTGGCTAACTGGACATGGTCCTGAGTAATCTGCTGTGACTGACCCTGCTTGGAGAAGGGAATGGACTAGACAGTCTTCTGAGGTGCTTCCAGCTTCAGCAACTTGTGGTTGTGTGGTACAATATATAGTTTTGTCCTGAAACAAAAGCTTATGTAGACACAAAAAAATATTGTACACCAACAATAAAATCATAAACAGTTTAATTATGGTCATAAGCTTTTCTCTTTCTGTTGAGATAATGAACCTCTAACGACACAGCAACTCGTAAGAGCATTTAAGAATATCACATAATTTTATTTCCAATATATTAAAATGTTCAAGTAGATGCTTAAGTATCAGAATAACCCTACTGTGATCAATACTCAGATTTAGACTAAGCACATGTTAGATGAACACATAAACTTTACCTCTTTTAACACATTCATTGCTCTGGTATCTGTATTCCAGACCACAGACCTGGCTAGTACAGGACAAAAGGAAAGCTATATGGATACTAGAAGTTAATGTGTGCCCACTTGAGATAGAAGTGAACTGGGAAACTGAGAACCCAAAAAAGGGAAAACCTGGCCCAGAAAACATGTTCTGATATAACCATTAATTCCCCATGTAAAACTTCTAGCACATGCACTTGAGCAACTCCATATGTCCCAGCCAAATCTGGCCTTAGACTGAAAGCATTGGGGATTTTTTCTTCTACAATCGTATTTGACCAGGAGAGGTGGTGTATGTGAAACATCTCAGCTATCCTTATCCAGTTATCCTGACCATCTTGTCCTTGCCCAGCACAGCACCCCAGTGGTCACTCCATCCCTAGTACACACGTTCAAGCAGACACAGCACTCCCTGAATACCAAAGCCTTCATTTCCTCTTATCATAAATCCACCCTACATATACACCACCCCCAGCTTTCCCTTTCTTCCTGGGTAGAAGAAAAAAGCCTCAACAGTGCTCAGCTGCATTATAGGACAAGGATGGTTTTGAACTAAAAGAGAAGAAATTTTTTATGTTGAGAGTGGTGAAGCACTGGAACAGGTTTCCCAGAGGGGTGGTAGATGCTCCATCTCTGGAAATATTCTAGGACAGGTTGGATGGGGCTCTGAGCAACTTGATCTATTTGCAGGTGTTGTTGCAGGAGGGTTGAACCAGATGGCCTTTAAAGGTCCCTTCTAACCCAAACTATTCTGGGGTTCTATGATTCTGTGATGTGAACAGTACACTTTGTTTTAAGTATTTCTGAGGTTGCCCACTCATAAAAAAATCTTAAAAGACCTTTGTGAGGAGAGAGCTCCTCACATCACTCCAAGCACCTGAGCAGCAGTGTTGTACTGCCCTTTGCTTAGTTGTTGTCCCCCAGAAGCAGGAGGCTACAAGGAACTGCTAAATGCAATGTTTCAGTATTAGATTTTGTGTTGTAGTGTTATATTTTATTTTAAAATAAGGTTAACTAAAAATCTTTGCCTCAGTTTATCTCTATGACTTAGAGAATTTCAACTGAATGTCTAAAAAAAGTATTTTCCCCTTTATCATTGTTTCTAATTTTGCGTTTCTTATGTAGTTGCGATTCAAAGAGGTTTAATCTGATTCACTTCGGTTTATAATTTATTCCAAATCCAGATGATTTTACACCTTTCAAATACCTCAAACAGTGATGACATGGAAATGCAGTTCTATTCTAATAACAAAAATAAACCTATCCCAAAGATTTCCATCTTCATCAAAAGCCAAACACCAAAATCACAGTTTGTCCCAAATGGAAGAATTGAGATCCAAGTAAGCTTTGATACTGCTCTACCCACAGCTCTAAATGGAAAACTGACCATTTTTAAGCTTATTTAAAAATACTGAAAAGAATTTGTAACACACTGAATGCTGAAACCACAGTGAACCACAAGAAAATAGGTTTGCTTTTGACATGTCAAAAGAATGGGTTTGTTTTTTCCCACAGGTGTCTGTAAAATTGGGAGAAGAGAGATTCCTTTGCCTTTTTGGTCAGTGTTAACTTTACAAGATCATTTCATAAGACATTTCTTTGAAGTTTTATTTAACCGATTCCTAGATGTCTGCACTATTGGTGTCTCGGCTCCCTATTTCACCATGGCTTAGTCTGTTATTCATATTCTGAGGTTTGTATGCAACCAACCTGTTTTCATGCTTAGTTTCTTCTCCTAACATCTCTGAAGAACTCTTGACATTATACATCCACTGACATGAAAATACTTAGAGGGTATGAGGTTATTCCTTAGACGTCCCTTCACACCAACTTTCTTCAGGAGCAATTCGTCATGTTACCCAGATTTTAAGTTCTCTTTGGTTCATGCTTTCCTTATGCTTTTAGAAACTCTGTGAATCATGTCAATCCCTCTCCCTGCATTTTTAATTTTTTTTCTGGATCTGAAATGAGCATTGGCAGGTAAACATGTGATGGATGCTGCGCAGCCTTGGCAGACTTGGGCATTAAAACAAGTGAAGGAAAGGGAAAGAAAACTTGTTTCGAGTTTAGCCATTTGCATGCTTCCTCTGTGATTGTACCCAGAAATCTCTTTAGTCATTTCACAGTGCCTGATTTGACATAAATCCCACCAAACCTGAAGATATCAATTAGGCCCTGTCTAATGAGAGAGTAATCTAGGAGTAAACACAGCTTCTGGAGGTAACATAGCACAGGTATTTTCACCACATAGAAATGTAGTGGGTTGTATGAGTCTCCTTTTTAAGATGGGAATTTGGTGCCATTACCAGAGGTTTATAATCCATCAGGAGCTTTCCATCAAAAGAATGGTTTGATTCAGCATTGCTGTGGGATGGGAGATGTAGTTCCACCAAAGAGAGGATCCTCCGGCCCTCAGACCTTTGTATATTCCCAGGAGGCTTGACAAGAACCCACAAGAGGTTGTGTTGAGAGAAAGCAAAGTAGGTTGCTGTCGAATTGGCATTCCTTCTCTGGGATTTTTGTCTATGAGTTAGCAAAGCCTGAAGACTAAGGGGGAAATGGGAGCAAAGGGAACATAAACTCATAGCCCCATGGACTACAGCTTTGGGAACAGGTATGTGCTATAGATTGCAGCTTGAAGCAAAAACATCTACATGCTTCCAAATTAGATCGTGGTTTTGAACAATTTGTTCAGATTTTTATGTGCGCTCATGTGAATATTCCAGCTTGCATCAGGACAAAACAACAAATGTTGAAGAACTCATTTTTCCCCCAGGATGAAAAACCTAATTTCTACTTGGCTGTAGAAAATAAACAATCTGCAGTAGCTTAGAGGCTTAATTAAAAGACAACTATACCTGTGGTAAAAACTGGCAAACATTGACTTTTTAATGGATTCTATCAGCATTAAAAAAAAAAAAAAAAAAAGAACAAAAAACCAAAACCAAAACTCAAAGCTATTTGACTTTGCAATGTAGAGAAAAGCAATTCTGAAGAGCAGCCAGGCTTTGGGCACATGACCTTTGCTGATGGTACACTAAGATTTAGACAAGCACTTAAGTGATGCACAAGATAGAAAAAGTTACCTTAACAAGATGCATTTTATAGAGCTGTATGTTTTTACTACCAGGTTGCAACTAAGAGCTCATGAAAAACAGAAATAGAAGTGCTTTTGAGATGGTGGAAACAAAATTTATTGCCACCATTGGTCGAATGGCAAAGGGATCTGAGACAGTTCCCCAGCACTTGCTGTGCAGACTGGGAGCTGCTGTGCAGTGAGGCAGCTGGACACCTTGTGGGAAATACAGTAACACTCAGCAGAGGTCACACAGGCAGGATTTTAAAGAAATTACACTAAAACCTGCAAAGTTTAATTTTTTTTTAAAGGAACATTTATTGTGAACCTTCTAAGAGAGGCCCTCGCTTGCTCAAAGGCTGGCTCACAAGTGAAATGAAAGCCATCATTGCAGAGCTGAATAGGATTCAGCTGTCCTCAATACACATTCCAATAAGAAGTAATTAATAGCCTTGAACAGGATAGCAGATGAACAGAAAACAGTTCCTGTAAAACTCTCACTCTTGCTGCTGCTCTAAAACACATTCCAGCACTCATCCCACTTGTGTGAATGGTTTCTAAATAGCCCATTTGTGCTGTGTTGAATCTCTATCCTAGACAGAGAGCCACAGTTCACATTAATAGTAGTGCTGCAGCTAGAGACCCCCTGCAAGCACAGAGCTCCTTGCTGCTACATTCTGGCTTGCCATGAAGTTCGTTCCACACTGATTCATTACTAGGGAGAAGATGCAATAGCAAATTCTTTCAGTCTTGCTGGCTTGTTCGTCTGTTAGTCAAATAAGCAGAGAGGGAAGCTGGTTAATTAGGTAACAGGAAAGCTTTCCTCATTGAAACTTCACAGGCAATAAACAACCATTCAGTTTGTTCTCCTGATTATTCCATGTCTATGACAGAAAATTCATCTGGTGTTATGTTTAAATGAAGAAAAATGTATATACAGTCATTTGTACTGAAGTCATATGGAGGACACCTAAGGTGTTTGCAAAGAAACATCATAATGGAAAATAAAACACACACAGTTTATAAACAACTTTAATCTTTTTTCTTCTTTCTTTTGGACAAGCTCATTACAGAAGGAAAACTGAATTTCTGCAGTAGCTGCCTTTGCTCACAGGCCTCTGATGAGCAATCAGCACTGTGCACTGAAGCATGAACCTTATATGTGTACAGAAATTCACGGTTCAACAAATTCCCCAGATCAACCTGGAGACGGAACAACAACAGAATTAGATGTGTTATTACGGATAGTGACCCAACACGTTCATTTTTCACCTTTCATTTACCTTCCATTTGCCTGCAACGAGAATGACAATCTGAGTCTGCCTTCACTCAGTCCCTCCTGTGATGAAGTGTTTGATGAAATTTCTGCAGGCCGAAAATATTATGATTTTCTTTTTAATTTTGATGTTGTTTTTCTTACATTTCTATTCACATAGAAGCCACATATGAATGGAGGAGATAAAGGAAAATGCCACGTTGCACAGGCTTTGAATTAAAATAAAGTCCTTGCGTCATGTAGCAAAACACATGAAAGATCCTGCATTTCATCCACTTTTCCAAGAGGAATTACTCGGTCATGTTATCTTTGCCAGTGAAAGCAGCAACAATTTCAGAGTGGAACAGGTGGGATGATTTTAGTATATCTTGTTGTCTAGAAAGCAAACTTCTCATTCAAATACACCTCCTCCCCACAAACCTACTACCGTGTCCCTGGTTATGGTGATTTCCAAATGGCAGCTCCAGATCCTCTGTGCTGCACGAGCCACAGCAATGAGCATCTCCATGACACTGACAAGTGGGAGCCAAAACACCGGTGTGAGTCTCTAGGCTGACCCAGCTCCTGCAGCCAATGGAGAAGACAGCACTCCAGTTCGTAAGGATCATCAGCACTCTGCTGGTGTAGGCAGATATTGGTATTAAATTATAAGGATTTATTAGGTTCAGCATTTTTAGTGTATCTTGACTTCCCTTCTTCAAACCAGTCTGCGAGGCTTGGAAAGACATGAACTTCTGAGACACTGGAGACACCCAGGCTCTTAGGGTTGTGGAAAGCAAACCTGAAATCCATTGTAGTCTTTTTGACAAGATCTGTTCATTTAATATACGGCAAAGTATATCACACATTTGTATATTCTGAGACAATATAAGGAAAGGGTGGCAGTCTCAATTTTGGATTTACTAACATTTTGGATTCACTTCAAGCATCTTTCCTACAGAAGGTGGACCCAGGAGCAAGTCTTGCATTAACAAGGTAGTGCTGGGCCATGATTACACCAGGAGGGTTTTTCAGGAACATGCTGCCCACTCCCAGCTTTTCAAAGCCAGTTTTCTGGAGTGGGACTTGTCACTACATATCACATGCTGCCAACTAGGCTGTCAGCACTGCATGTACATGAACAACTAACACATTTACCCCTAGGTAAAGGGAAGAAGGTCAGGCAAAAATATCATAAAATCAATATCTACCTTTTTTATTTTATTTTTACCATTTATTATAGTTGGAATCAGTGTCAGACAGACCCTAAAGCCAGGTACTGGGACAAGACTATTTTCAGTTTTGCCTCCTGCCCTGCAAAGGCTGCTGTAAGCAGCAGCCTCTTGCCTCTGAAACTAGAGTTTCCTCACTTGTTAGGTGACTCAGGATATAACAAGATCCATATTTTCAGAAGTGAAAAAGAATTTGGCCTTGAACAGCAGGTGATATTTTTGTATTTTAACTCTTTTTTTTTTCTTAACAGGGAAATGAGAAGAGCTTTTAATTTTCCAGGAGCCTCATAAAAATACTCATAGTCACTTTACTAATTCCTATCTGTCATATCTGGTATTTTGGACTCCTCTCGCCTCATACTCCTCAAGCCAGAGTAACATCAGTGGCACCAGCAGCACAGAGTCTGCCACTTCACCTATTTTACTTTTTTACCTTAATTTTTCCCCTTCTCCCTCTCTCCAGTTGGTCAATACTTTTAAGATTTTTGGTTACTAAAATATCTTTTATGTAATACATATTTCATTAAACAAGATATTTTGGAGCCATATCATTGTTGTATGACCTTATTGAGGATGGATTTTTAATGGACCCAGTTTGCAGGGAAATGGCACTGCAGGGTGCCCCCATCCCTGGATCTGACCTTGCCACTGCCCAAGGGCTGACGTCGCCTTCCTGTGCCAACTGTGTCTCTCTGGTATGGCACCCATTATCCTTTGTCCTCATGCAAGGCCTGTCAGCAGGGTGGGAGTACCCTTCCAAATGCTGGAGGGCATCACAACTCCTGCTGGCATCTATAACCAAAACTTCCCTGCACAATGATACTTATGGATAAGAAACAAATTTATTTTATTCACCAAAGGGTTAAATACATAATCATACTTACATTTCTTTTTAGTCTCCAAAAGACTAAAAGAAATGTAAATGTGCCTGGACAACCCCAGCTTCCCCCACTGGTGCTGTTTGAAGGTTCCTTTCCTGCTTCTGCCCTAGCTACCTGCCCAGTGGGCCATCCTCAATGCCCTCCTCCATAGCCACCAGCCCTATGGAGCTCACCAGGCACTTAAAATGCCAGCATTAGTGATGCCTTTCATCCATTTAAAGTCCTCTAGCTAAAGCATGTGTCCTGACAGGCAGAGAGGTGCCCTATTTGTGAGTGCTGGGGTTTTCTTCCTGCCTGTTCCCCTTCAGCATGGCAATTGAGGTCTCCTTCAGCCCTCTTCAGAGCCACCAGATAACTTCCTAATCCAAAGCTACTGGCCTACAGGCACAGCATCAGCCCTGCAGTTCTGCAGTTGAAGTGCTGAGGGTGGTGGCTCGTGGAATCTCAACACCCAGCTTTATGGCTGTGAGGACTTGAGGGCCTAAAGAGTTTGAGATCCGGGTTAACATCTTCAGAGGTTTCCCTTCCCTGGTGCCGCCACAGAAGTACCAGATTCCTCACAGAGCACAAGTCTGATGTTGCACCAGTGATGGAGGGTGTCCCTGAAGGTATTTTAATTAGTTCAGGCTGGCTTATTCTACCAGCCCAGTAGCTTTATCATCACAGAGCTTTGAGCTGATGCATTTGATAGCAGCTTGCATCAGGTCTGTTTGCCATTAAATCAGTAGCAGTGCATAAAAATTGAAAATAAATCAGGCTACTATTCCCCAGACTTTGGTCATTTCCTAATCTCATGGAACACACCAAAATAGCTATACTAATGACATTGTTATGAATCTGGTTTTCTTGTTCATCATTACCATTTTAAAGTGGCTTAAATGGACTAACAATCACCATAGCAACAAAGCAGCAGTCAGGAGGAGTACTATCAAGAGAATTTGGTGTCTTAAAAGGGAATGTGGGTTTTTTACATCTTTTCAATGAAACCTTTTTTTTTTCTGACTTTGAACCAGATAAGAGACCTGAAATAACCAGGAAGAAAATATGAACATTCTCATAAAAGCACTGAATATCCCCAAATCTACACTTCTTATTTATTGATGCAAAATTAAAGGGGCATGAATAGAGAAGCAAGTAAGAATTAGTTCATCAGGAAGCATTTAAGTATGTGTTGGGGTAAAAAATGCATTCCAGTAGCAAAAAAGGCAATGTTGTGCCTGGGAAAGCAAATAACTGAGGTCTGCAAGAAGACCACAGTGTCTTGCTGTACCTCAGGCTTCAGGTATTTTTTTAATAAGAATTTTTCCTGCTTCTGCCTCCACCATCCATTGTTAAACACTCACAGACCCTTAAAATTACTTGTCACAGTATACAGCACAGTCTAACATGGTTATTTTAGTTGTTCCTTAGACACTGGCAGCCACAGCTAATTATATTAGAGAAGAGATGTAATTTTTTTTTTTTGCCCTGACAGCCAAAGCACAAGGCAGGAACACCCTATGGGCTTTGGAGCCCAGGAGCGACCTGTGGGTGGAGGACAGCTGGGGCAGCAGCCAGTTACCCCCAGCCACGCTGACCAGCCCTGGGCTGATCAAATTACCTATTAAAGACAACAGACATTGCACTCTTGAAGGCAAAGACTTTTTCCAAGATATTTCCTGTCTGTTTTACCTTGTTGGAGCCTGAGGAAGCTATACACATCCTGCTGGAGCTAAGGCCTCTCCATCCCTCCCCACTGTGCCCACAGCTGCCAGACTGCTGCATCAGGAGATGTGAGAAAGTACATTACTTTGGCCTTCAGCCTTCACTTTGTACAAAATCATTTCAGTATTACAGAGCACTTGGATTAACCACATTTCTTCTCTTCTTGGATTGTGCAAATATAATTTTCTTTTTATAAAAGGCTTAGGTTCATGCCAAAAACTTGCATCTCAATGCCATCACTAGGTATGGGGACCTTTTCCAAGACCTGCACGCTGGTCTGTAGCCAGATGCTATTTTCACCTCATTGCTGATGAGCATGTAGAAACTGCTGATGAGACCCAAAGCAGTACACTTACTCCAAGTTCCTTCATTATTAAATACTAGCAGATGGAACCAGTTGCAGACTTTCCCCAGCCATGCTCCAAGCTCAGGTAGGATGCAGGTTGTCCTCAACCATGGGCTAAATGCAGAAGGACCCACCAGGAGAGAGCTCAGAGGAAAACACATTGATTAAAAACCCCACCCCATAGATCTGAGAGGTGCCCAGCTGAGCAATGCTCTGGGGGACGGAGACCACCAGCTTCAGCAGAGCACAGCAATCCTTATACCCTATGGGGATCAGCAGCTCTTACCCATCCTTTGCACAGAGCACATCCCCCTCACAGCTCAACAGGCACCTGCATGTTACCCACTGCAGCAGCCAATAGTGCCTGCTGCTTACTAAAACCATATAAACAGACTACAGTGTTGCTTTTCCTAAAGAGAGCATCAGCAATAACATCTGAAAAACACTCTTCAACTTCCCTATAGGGCTTCCCTATAAATTGGTTAGAAGTCTCATTCAGCAGTTGTATTTCAGCAAAACAATTAACAAATGGAAAGGGCTTCTAGGTCACCTCAGGCACATCAAAAGCAAGAGGAAATGGAGACCAAGAGTCCCTGAGCCCTGTCTCGCCCAGCACAGCACTGGTCCCCTGGCTCTGCCAGTGGTGGTTCTGATCTGCAGATTTAGGTTTCAAAAGGAGAGACTAGGTAGTTCCTGCACTTCAGGAACTACACAAAACAGTATAAAACCAGACAGAAAGTTAACCTAATAAGAGAGGGTAAATTATGTGGGACAGGTAAGACCCTCCTCTGTAATGGTGTCCCTTTCTTCTCACTATGGCCGCTCTCATCACCTTGACACAAGGCACAGTGCAAGCAGTACAGTCCTTCCCACACAGAGCTTGCTGATTAAAACATATTGGATACCATAAAATGTGGAACAAGGGGTGGAAACGAGGATAACAGCCTAAACAAGAACACTGTTTTGCTAAAAGAAAAGTTCAGGCTTTATCTGAAATATTTCTGGCTATAGACGCAGGAGACTGCCCACCCATCAGTGCCAACACATCCACTGCCAGAGGCACAAAGCCCAGGCATTTCTTTGGTGAGGGGTGATGACCCTCCTGGCCAAGAGAACAGAGCGGTGACTTGTACCCAGCTGGGAGCTGCAGCAGGACAGTGCTTTGCTCCAATTGCCCTCTGTGCTGGGAGAGTTTGGGAGCTGCTGCATTCCACCGACCCCTGCAGCTGTGTGGGAGCCAGGAGCTCAGGGCAGGCACTTCTGAGCAGCTGCCAAGGCCAGCAGAGCAGCACAGACTGGGCTTGGAGGGGGCATCAAGCTGAAGGTCACTGTGAGGGTCCTCCTGGCCAAAATGTTTCAGCAGATCTGTCCATTTGGACAACTGCAGAGCTTGGTACCCACCATAAGAGCTTTAGAGCACCTATATTTGGGATTTAATACCTCTTGGAGATCCAGCTTTGCCAGAAATCAGAAGTCTGAGTAAGTTTGTCACCCCCGTGTCCCCCTGTCACAGTGTGAGGCAACTCCTGCCACATGCTCAGATCTTCTCTCATCGGCTAACCTGTCGCTGAGCAACGTGGCACAACTGCTGAAATGACACTCCTGAAAGCAGGGGAAAAGTGTCTCTCATCAGGGCTTTCTTGACAGTAATAAAGAAACCCAGTACCCTAATTCCTAAAAACAAGAATGAAGACTTAGAAGTAACTGAAACCTGGCACCTGTATCTTGATAATATATTCTCCACCAAAACTTTTAGCAGCAAGGAGGATTATAATACGGTGTTATAAAGTGTCTCAGTCCTAGAATAGCATAAATAGCTTATAAAGGACCTAGTGTGATGTGTTTCCATGTGCAGCTTACAGGTCAGATTCCCAAAGCTGTCACAGGACCCCCTTGACCTCAGCAACACTGAGAGACAAGCCAACCTATCATTCCCCACCCTGGTCTGGTGCTGGTGGGCTCCATAACTCAGACAGTTGATGCTTTCAAAAAGCAAGGGAAAAAAATCATAAAGACAGAAATAAATACAGCAAATGCTGGGATCTCTGGCACCAGCGCAAGGACACAAATCTGGGTGTTTAAGTGTGAGACAGTGTTTTCTTTGCAGGCTAAGGATATGGGGCTAACAGGAGCAGGATATGCCACATCTAATGTGAGTTACTCCTATCTAGGTTTTAAAAACATCAAGTGTTAGAAATTGTGTATACCTGCAAAAAATTCTCACTTGGGTGTTTATTGGCAGGGAGCTGGGAAGCCTGAGCTTTCTCCTGGCAGCTTCTGCTGCTGGTACACCCTGTGGCACATCTTACAAATCAAGGATAAGATCTTTTGCAAAGATCCAAGACACCAGCACCTTCCTTTTCACATGGGCTCACAACTCAGTCGTGTATCTACTTGCATTTTATACCACCTGAGCAGTGCCACCTACCAAGCCATGCAGCGGCCCTTGGCCCCTGTGGGAGCATGAGGTGGATGGAGGCAGCTTCGGGAGCTGAAATGGGAGAGCTGCAGGAGCATGATGACTGGACAGGGGCTAAGGGCCTGGAAAAAGAGAGCCAACTTTCCTGCAAATGTATCTGTAAGTTTTTGGCCTGTTTGTCAGTGCACACAGATACATGTCCACAGGCACACATGCAGAAAGAAGGTAAAACTGAAGAGGTAACATGCGTTAAAAAAGCCCAAATCAAAACAAAACCTTCTTTTCTTTAAAATTTTACATCATCCAAGACCCTTACTCATGATTTTTAGGAGAAGAACATACCACACCACAGATAACATGTCTTCTGCTGCTTCTGCATAGGGCCGCTGAGACAGCCATCCCCACTTCACTCCTGCTTACAAGAGGGATAAGTCCAATCCAGCACAGCCCTCGAGACAACATTCTCAAACAGAAAGCCCACAACCTCTCCTGGCTGTGCTTCCCGCCTTCTCTCAAACCATCCCTGGTCTGATTGCAATGGCCCCAAAAATTTGATGAACAATTTCCACCACCTCATCCTTTTTTTTTTTTGCCAGCTCTGATTGAAGTTCTGAGAGGAGGAGCTGGGCTAAAGTCAGTGCTTGAAGGAAGTGGATTTAGAAGATTAAACGTACCTCTAACAGCAGCATTCCAACTCTTTAAATATTTGCACCATCAGGTTTTGTGCAGAATTAACATGTACACATGGACATTAATTTTAGCTCAGGTTTTTTTTGATTATTCTATAATATTATATACTCAGGATCAGCTTTTAATGTTTATCCAAGTTATATTCAAAAGTTACCTCTCAAATCTGATAAACATTGCAAAACTGACAAGGGGAACACAGAGGCAACTGTGTATGTCAGCTCCCTTATGGCCACCAAAACGGTACCTGGGCTGCAGATCCAAAGGCAGGCAAGACAGCCTGTAACAGCTTCCTGTGCTTTCTGGAAAGGGGGACATGCACTGCTCTTCTCACTGCTCTCATGCCCCCTGATGGGTTCCTGCCATTTTAGGAAGGTGTGGTGAGCCCTAGCATCTGCATAGGTAGGTGGCAGGAGGCAGGGAGCTCTTAGTTTGGCATGAAACCATAGTCACCCTAAAATGTTTGCTTGAGCAGAGGCCAGAATTTAAGTTTTTCAAGGTGTTCATCCAGCTGGACCTGGAGACAGCACACCTGTAGAAGTAGGTGCTAACAGGCTCCTGTCATCTCCAAGTTAGGAGATGCACAGTAAGTCTTCACTAAGCCATCCACTTTGTCAGGAATATAAAACAATAAAACTACTAAAATAGTAGAAATAAATCTCAAGCATGCATTAGTAGAGTAGCAAGTCCAAGCTGTTTGTTGAGGTCCTATATGATCTTTTTTTTATTTTCCCCAGAAGTCACAAAATACAACTGGTATTTGTCACACAATGACCTTGCATGATGACCAAAGTGGTCATATTTGAAAATGGCTGTATTAGGGCAATAGAATAAATCCACATTCTTCATACACACATTCTTTATACACCTTTTGGCATATTTAAAAGCAGAGTCTCAATGTATTTACACATCTTTGAAGACAGCACCTCCCCTCCTTTTCCAAAAGCCCTTCTGATCTTTGCTCAGCCACAGATGGTGTGAGGAGCACCCACAGCTATCACAAGTCCAGTTTTGGACACAAAGCTGCCTGTCTCCCACATCCCATCTGTCTTCCCTTCACCATTTCAGTCCAGCACCACCTAGATAAAGTTCAGGGCTTAACTCCCCTCCGCTGTGCTTTGCTTTCCTTGGAAAGTGCCCAGTGCCACTCATCTTACAGTAGGATTTGAGCGCAGACACAGCTGCCACTACTCTATGAGCTATGCAGTCAGAGGTGCTTATTTTGGTAAGTCATAGGGGTCAACACATCATGAGAACAATGGGAAGCTCCACCTATGAGCAGCAAGATGGCTTTCTAAGGCATCTCCCCTCTCAGGTGAGTGCTGTGAGTAATGACAACATCCTGTGTAGCTTTGGAAACTTTCCTAGAGCATGTCCACTAACCAACACCATTGACACACTTCCTGCAAGCATTCAAAGCACAGGGTATTGCAAGAAAAACCCATCTGAAACACAGGAAAGCATTGCATTAAGAGAGCAAAGAAAAGTAAATGCTACCATTATATATAATATATATGTATATATACACACTCCACAAGAAATGTCTAATGGAGGATGCTGTTAGCTCACACTCCAGCACTCGACCTCAGTTTTGCTCAAATAACATCTAGAAGATTTAATCTTTTTCTCTGATCTGTTTTTTTGCAAAGAGCTTCTTTTGGCTCCAAATACTTCTCCTACAGATTCCATTTCTGCAAATGTATAGAACTGCGTGATATTTCTAAGGATTGTTAGGTTTAGAAACAACTTGTGACTCTCATTCCTATTGTGTGGCTGGTTAACAACATTTCTGGTCAGAGGACACAATTTTTCACAAAGAAAAACCAACACTGAATACAGTTGCTTTGTTTGCAGACTTTATACTAGGAGCAGTCCTTCCCAAATGTTTAGCTGACCCAAAAAAACTATGGAGAGGATTTTCAGAAGTTCTTACTGACTTAGCCATGAGAGGTTAAAACTGTATGCCCTGTGCTCAAGAGACTAGCATGGAGATGCCTGAGCAAATACCAGCTTAGGCTCAAACACTCCTTCCCAAACACCATTTTGCAGCGGGCAGCCACATCTACACTTACTCCTCAGAAAATACATATTTTGCCCTACAAAGGCTTGCACCAGTAAAACTGGCTTTGCCAAGAAGAAATTGTCTGCTTGAAAGAGTTCAGTCAACAGAAGCATCTTCTCCCTTGGTCATGCACATCATCAGGAGCAAAGACATGACAAATTAAATAGAGAAAATGGAAGCCACTGAGTAATCCAAATCAGCAGAGACAGGAATTTAGCTCCAATTTATACAAAATGGAAGATATAACAGGTGGAGGTAGCTTTAGTGAACTTGTGACACATTCATCAGGACATGGTCAGTCAGTGTTTCTAAATAATCAGGACTAAAAGTCTAAGAGGTTATTTTTGTCAGAGGAAGAAAACTGGAACAATGCTGAAGCAGAAAAACACAGGTAAGAGGAAACCATGGAAAAGTTCTCAATTCAAAACTTCAGTAGTCAGAGACAGCAAAGCAGAAATTTGGGCAATTTGGGAATGAAAAAAAAAGGAGCAACTTTGGACATAATTCAGCTTGAACTTTCAGTTAGACTATAAGGTTAAAGCCAGCCACAAATTACTAAGCAAAGTGAGGATGAAGAGAAATTTCTGGTTTAGGCATGTATGTGCTAGTATACCCATTCACATGAGACCAAGCAGAGATGAAATAAAGGGCAGGGCATAAGAAAAGGGATGCAGCAGGTTAAATAGGCCAAGTGGTTTTTGAGGAAGGTTTCTATATGTACATGAGAAGAAGCAAAGAAGAAAAAACCCCCATATATAGAGAACTAGTAGAGAGCGAAACATAAGGCAGAAGCTATGGAATAAACAAATTTGGTGTTTTATAGGAAAGCATAGTGAAAAAGGAAGGCTGAAGGAGATCGTTATCCACATGCAACTATTTTTCATGGAAATCAGCAAAGATGGAACTTCATTAGAGGATGCAAAAGCAGCGATTTTGCCTAATGCCTATCTCAATTAGACTGTGAAGCTCACAAGGCACAGAGAAATGCCAGCTATTTAAACATAGAAAAAGGTATTTATCGTTCCCTCCTCTCTCTCTACCTCCCAACCAAATCCAACCTGACAGCACCAGTTCAGGCTAAATATTATATCAAAGACATGTTCACAACAACTACATCCTTCAAGCACTGCATGAAGCCCATCTAACTTCTAGAGCATCCACAGCTCAGTGAGGACATTCTTGCTGCAAGGGACTGACCCCTTTGCAATGTCCCAGCTTCTCTAAGGCAGAAAATTAACTTCTCACGTTTTTAGTACTTTTTAAATAAAAACATTTAAAAGTCTAAGATGAGCAAATAATTAATATATAAGACATTTAGTTTATATTAAAACAGTCTAAAGAGAGGAATTTAGGGAATCCAGGGATTCAGCAGAGGAACTCAGACTTAACTCAAAGATTACTTGAAAGTAACAACAAAAAAATCCCTCAGCTTCTCCAAGCTGAATGCTGTAATTGTTCTTTACCATTAATGCAGGTACTACACAAGGCCATGCCTTGCTCATGTGCATTAAGCCAGTGTGTGTGGGTGACACTGCAAACCACCAGAAAGGAGCTTGCTGGGCATTAGAGGTTTGCAGTCATTAGAGTCCAGAGAGAGCAGGTAAACGGCTCATTCAACTCAATTCTATATTTTTCATGGGCTGCTAAAGTGACCTTGAAAAAGCAAGTACTGTTTTCAGGTAGACTGTGTCCCCCCCGCAAGTGCCATGGAGTCTGCAGCCAAAACCAGACTTCCAGGTTCCACATGTTCCTTTCACAAGCCTTCAGGCAGGCAGGATTGAATCCAATCTTTGTGAGTACTGCTGCAGATGCAACTCATCTTATACAAATATTTAATAAAACATGCTTTAAAGCAATACAAGAGGGAAGTTAAGTATTCTCTGAACAAGTTAAGTATTGTCACAACAAGCGCCATTATATCACCAGCAGCATTGCTGCTACCATGAGAAAACTAAATATTGAAATAAATGGAGCAGCACACACTCACAACTGGAGGATCCATCCCAGGCTGATCTATTTCAGCCCAGCAAAACACAGACAGGAGTACTGAAGAGACAAACAAACAGGTCTGGATTAGATGACCAGGAAGCTCACTCCTGGTATTACCTTCCTAACTGCAGACTAAGGCCTGAGAACACAGTGAAAGCCAGTGCTGGGCAGGGAGCATCCCTGGCACGCACCATGGATCAGGGACCCTGGCTGTGTATCCCCAGGGTGACAGATTACACAGAAGCACAGCCATGGGCTCAGCAGTGCAGTGTGGGCTGGTGTGACCGGAGAGCTGAAGGGACTGTGGATGCTGCAGAACAGCCATTTGTGGTTATGGAATGCTTTTGCTGAGCACACCTGAAACCTCTGGAGTGGAAAAGGGCTTATCCTTACCTCCAGTGCCCACCTGTAGCACAGTGTGCAGTTACCTGTTTCGTAGTGGAGCTCTGGCAGATATCAGTCTGTACTCCTCTGAACAGTCTTGTATCATCCACGTCCTCCTGCAGTGGCAGCATCTTAGAACTCACTGGTCCCCTCCTTTTTTTTAAATTAACCATATAACTACAAAGTGACAGACTTACAGAAAAGATCTAATCAAAAATATACATATAATACAGTTACAGGATTATTTAAAATAAAACTCTTGTTCCTTGTTCCTTCAAAAGCAGGGAGGAACCAAACCCACCTGCTTCCCCCACCAGTGATGGACCTGTGGCTATGAATCTGCCAAAAAGCACTAACTCACCTCATTCCAAGAAATCAGGTGTAGTTTTGAAAGGTAAGTAATGAAAGTTTGCAAGAAGCATTAGCACAAAGCATTTTTAGGTTTATTTAAATAAAAATTATAATTTATACAAGACTTTTTAAACAAACAAGATTTTCTTAAAAAATGTACAGGGCAAATAATTTCATTATTTCAATTATCCATACAGTATAAGTCTTTTGTCAAACAAAAGTTACACTGATAATGAATTATTTACAATTTCAAAATATAGACTCAAACCTCAGACATAAAAATTTTAACATCCATTATATTTCAATGATTAGTAGAAATTAAACATCTGCCAAAATGTACAGAGTTCAATAAAAACTAACAATGTTTTTAAACAGGTTTAAGTAGCCAAAAAAAAAGGTAAATCCTTTCAGTCTCTTCATGGTTGGGTAAAATCCCTTTTCTCTTTGTCTGCAGAACAAGGGCAGGGTCTTGCTGCTGGCATCCTGTGTGATGTTGCTACTAATAAATAGCTTGTTTTATTCAATCTTGCCTCACAAAAGCTACAGTGCACAGAAAGGCATGATTTCATATTTCAGCTTGTTTAGCCTTTCGAATTTAAGTGGTCGCTGACAATTAAAGCGGTCAGTTTTCATCTCCCTTTTTTATTGTCTTTAAAAGGGACTCAAACTAACCAGTGAACTTCTTTAGAAGTTAAATCCAATTACGCGTGAATGATCCTGACATCTACAGACATCAACAGAACTGCAAATATAAACAGCAATCAGACAGACAGAATGACAAGAACATCACTTTCTGCTATTGAGAAGCACTTTACATTAAGTGTTCCAACCCAGCCTGTTACTGTAGAACACCAGGCTGTACTGCAAAACTAGACAGGAAGATTGGAATTTAAAGTGAGAACTTCAGTGTAATTGTACAAGTCAAGTACATATTTACTCGCTGCCCGTCCTTTCCTGCCCTCCAAACCTGGGAGGGTGTAGTAGCAGGAGTAAACACACTAAGGGTACCTTCTGGCATCTTTGAAGTCACATACACCACAGTTATGCAGCAGGAACCCAGATAACGTAAAGTGAAATTTGCAAAATATGTACACAGATGTTTGTCAATTATATTACAACTCTATTAAAAAAAAAAGAAATCCAGTCTGTTTCCTATACATTAGAGTGAATCAATGTTGCATTGCAGCTTGCACTAGGTTTACTGCTTTAAGAATCACTAACTTTTAAGTTCACACTGTTAAAAAGTGTGGACTCATTTCAAACATCAGAAAATAAATTTTAAGAGCATATTGTACACGTGAGGCATTTCAGTCTGGGAAAAAGATAATGATATCTTTTCTCTGAAGCCTAGGTATGGTTAATTGTCCTGGCACCATCAGTATAGATCCTATAGCTCCTTCAGGAACCAGAATCTAGGACAACCTTGTTTACAAGGGTCAACCAGTGAGGAGGAGGGTGGGAGGGGGAGGAGGTAATAAGTACAAGTCAACTGATTTCCTACTGAAACTGCTGTTATGATCAGAGTGAAGGTATAAATTACACTTGAAAAATGTTACAAAAATAAGAAAAAGAGCATGCTCTCTGTAAAAAATATAGTTTTCTGTTTGTTCAAAAAAAAAAAAAAAAATCTTAAAACACACCCAAGGGATTTTTTCTTAAGACAAAATGAATGGATCTGATTAAGATTTATATAACATTAAGCCATTTTAATGCCTATTTGTTAGCCAAACTTACTATTCAAGGAAGATTCTAGAAAGGAAAGCCAAATTATAATACACAGAAATTACAAAAAAGAGACTAACTGATTTTAAAGTAGGTTTGCAGAGAAAAATTTAAGATCAAGAATATTTACTTAAACATATAGCCTGAATGTGTCAAGTGATGAAAGCATAAACTGTCAAGCCACATCCACTTTAGATGGTGGCAAAATGGATTTCCCACCAGATTCACTTATATTTTAAGTTTCCAGGCCCCGAGTTACAGCATACCTAAGGTGGTGTTAAAAACACACCCCTTTTTCAGGTCATGTAAAGACATGTTCAAGTGCTACTCTAAAGGGAGAACTCAAAAATTACATCTTAGCCATTACAGTGGCCTTCCCCCCCCCATTCTTGCTTACATTTCCCAGGGCACAGAGTTTTACCCTATAAGTGTTTCACTTTACAATACTCAATCAAATCATGGTATTCAACAATATTTCTTCATATTAAGTTTATATTGAGTTCTCATACCTCTTCACAGCCAGACTAAAGAAAGGTTTGTACATGTTGACTGCCACCTTCTTCATTACTGCTGCATTTGTTGACACACTTTAATTTAAAACTGTGCTAAGAGTTAAACACCCTTTAGAGTTTGTTACCTCTCTCCCCCCCTTCATTTTACCTCTTTCCCTATAAACAAAGAAAATTCTTGTCTAAAAAAAAAAGAGAAAAAAAATCCATGAAATTATGTCCCATTTTTACACAAGAATTTGCATCTCCATTGCCTTTTTTTTTTACAGCCATTCATATAATGTCTGGAGAATCCATACTGCTCAACTCAAAAGACATAGCAAAGGAAAAGACACACTGGAAGGCTTGGCATAATTCCTACTGTGCTTTCATGAAAATGCAAATAAAATTCTAAACCTCTCAGATGGGTGCCATTATATAGAGTATAAAAGCTTTCTAATATTAAAGACAAAGGTCAATATGTGCTTTGCTGCTAGATAGGCCTGAGAGAGTTCAGAGGAGCACAGCCTTCCTGTTTTATCTGGCAGTTGGGTTTAATTGTTACTAAAATTTAATTCTGCAAGGGGGAAGACAGCAGCATATCAATGCTCCTCAAATTATGCTTTGAGAGGAACTAGTGCTTTCAGTTGCTATATTACAGTGGTTTTTCTCATTACAAGGTAACTCAAGAGAAAAGCCAAATTTAAAAAAGTCATGTCTCAGTTTAGTTTAATTATTCCCACCTTCCCCAACACAAAAAGCCTGCAAGTCTTTAATGCATTAACATACAAACGCCTTGTACATACAACATGTACAACAGCTGAGCCCTTCTGTGACAAGTATCTACAGAAATACAAATATATGATGCCTAACATTTTAGGAACAACGTTTTCATGCCCTCTTTTATAAAAAGTATCTGCCTGCCTTCCTTCCTCTTACTTTAGTTTATTAGGAAAGGAAGATGTAGTTACAAACTTTCTACTCCAATTCACTGTACAAGTAATTGAAACATCTGTATGCAGGAAAAATTGAACCTAACCAAACCAGTAAAATATCCTTCTGTGACACAAAAATTAGCAAGGAGGAGTTATTTTAAGTGCAGTTGTAAATATGAAAATACTAAGATGCCAATACTTCCTTGGTGCTGCTATCAGTTTTAATAAAGAACCCAATTCAATACTGAGCTGAAGAGAGACTTCAGGCTGCTGCATCCATTATTCTCACATCACAGGGAAAAACAACTAAGATAAAGGGACAAACTAGTGATACCAGTGGAGTTAAAGGGATCATTCTGTTTCACTTCGTTATGTAGTCAGATCTCCAAGTATCTTCCCAGCTTTTAATGTCAGTAAATAAACATTAAAAGTGCTTAATGTGCAAGGCTAATAGTGATGATAGCACTTTCACTGTTTTGTTTCATTTTGGTTTTTTTTTTTTTTACAAAAACCTTAAAAACAAACATGAAGGCATATATAAAATACACTTGGTTTATGCAACAGACAGAATATAAATCACCAGACAAGAAAAATTATTGCAAAATAGATGAGGATGTTCTTTTTTTTTTCACTACCAAGTTGTAAAATAGGAAAGTTTCCTTTAGTTCTTCTAAGATAAGATACTAGCTCTCATTGCTGGATGTTGCAGACGTTATTTTCACATATTGGCTGAGAATTGTCTCAAAAGCTTCATCTCTGTGTACCATGGCACCAAAAATCAAAGGCTAAACAACAGAAAAAAAACACATCACGTTAGTCTAGAAAGAAAACTATTCTTCCAGGTATAGTTTTGGCCAGGTTGATAGGAACAGATTAATTGCACTAGAAGTGCATTCATAAAGTCATAAGATTAATTTTCTCTACTAAATCCTTGGTTATATGGCAGAGTTTCTAATATTTTCCACTTTTTTATCTTCTTCCTAAACTAACCATGGCATAAAATGCATCTGGACTGAATATGAGGAATAGAGAACATTGTAACCCACTTCCGTCTCCATCCCCTTGGTGCATGATGTTTTCCTGATTGACCTCTGCCTTCAGTAAAGTTCTAAAAATCTTTATCAGTGCCTCTTCATTTTCACTCATAGAATATGTATTTAGGTAGATTAACATTTTCAACCTCCTAATTGTGAAATACTTCTCAATATCAAGCTGAAAAACTCGTACAACAGTCATGTGACTTGGTGAAAAGTTATTTATAAGTGATTAATTTAAAATAGAGTTCAGACAGATCCTAAGAAATGCTTCAGTTGCCCAAAAGGTATTTGAGGCTTACAGAATCTTAAATCTTATGGTACTAAAGACTGAAACAGGAAAACTTTATGTGAGAGTCAGGCCCTTCCACTCCAAAGCCTCCTCATCCACAGATACTATCAAGCCATAACCTTTTTGTTTCAGACTGTGCAGCAGAGCAGCCCCCATGCTCCTCAAGAAGGACGCTGGGGAAAATCTTTCTGAAGTGTTATAGTAAGATAGTCCAGATGCAGTAGAACAAGCTGAATGTTTAATTCATTAAAGTTCTGAAGACAAACATACTGAATAATAGACAAGTGAATTTAAAACAAACAAACAGAAAAAGCCAAACGCTGCTATAAGTGGACAAAAACCCCTTCATGCTGGTGCTAGCCAGAGAAGGAAAAAAAGAAGGGTATGAAGTCAAACACAGCAATACTGACACAGCCAGCTACTTACTTTTTGTGTAGATGGTGTCGATACAGCAATACCCATCCCTGATCCTGGGAGAACAGAGAGCACTTTATACTAAAAAGAAAAAAATCACAAAAGATACCTTACTTACTGAACAATTGCAAAAGATGCTGTGGAGGTTACATAGCTCATCACTGATATGTCCTCCCAATATTCACATGGAGGAAGAGACCCCCAAGTCAGACCTTTGTTTCCCACCTCCAAATAAAAGCAGGCACAGCACATGTTTATGCTTGGCTGCACAATCCCTGCCTCACCTTTGTTAAAAAAAAACTAAACAGAAGCAAAAGGACTTCTATGGCCATATAGACCAACCAACAAACGAGCCAGCATTACCTCAAGTATGATCTCTGAAATGCATTAATATGGATTATTAATTCCAATAGGAATGTTCCATTTGAGTGTAAGTTGTCTGCTTTATAGACATGTGATATAAATAGAAGGAATTAATTTGGAAATCTGGAGGTACTTACACAGTAGCAGACACTAGGCTTTCTTTGCTCAACATGATTTAATCTGTGGCACTCATGGCCACAAGATGTAGCAGAAAGCAGGTGTGTTTAAGATGAAGACAAGTGAGGAAGGATGACATTGTACTTGCCGTGCTTCCAACTCTGCATTTTGTGCCTGTGTTACTGACGGGTCCCAACTAGATAAAACTCCAGCCTAACCCAGTCTGGCTATTCTAATGATCTGCCTTTCTTCATTGACAACAATCCTTCCTCCCTCTGAGGCACCTACTTTTAAGATGGTGCATCTACTGATATCCACACCCAAAATAAAGTTAGTATTACACTACTCCTGCTACTAATAAATCTTATTAAAGCATATGCAGCAGCTCTAGTCAACAATGGAGTTAATAAACAACACAACTTTAATCTTTAATGTAGGAGTGTAAGGGTTTAGTAAACTACTTTGTCTTCAAGCTCATAGTGAGTTTGCTCGTGGTGAGTCTGAACAGCTAAACAATCAGTTCCAGGAAGAATTACATTTTACTTATAAAAATTATCAATGGCATGCTTTTTCAAAATAATAAGGAAAAATGCAAAACATGACTACCCGAACAGAAAACTGTTTTTCTCCCCTATTTGCAACACCAACCAGACATACCTTCTGGATATCTGTTATATCCGTTAGCTTTATAACCTTATTTTTTTTAGATGAGCCAGATTTTGAGCTTTCAAAGCACAAGTAACTGAAAAAGAGAAAAGAAAATGTTCATTTTGTTACAGTATTCTAAAACAAATTTCTCAAATATTCCTCTTGTCTCTTCTGAAGTTTGAAATCTCACAGGTTAAAATCAGCTTCAAAACCAAAGAAAGAGGCACACAATTTGCAGTTTAGTTATGGTTTGTAATTTAGAGAAAACATTTATAAATTCTAGCAACTGACTGATCTGTCTGAAAGCCCAGAACATATGGTATGCATACACACACCCAAAATTTCTTGTATTTATATTACTGCGTTTAATGGTTAAACCTGACATGCATTTTAAAGACACAGGAGAGACATATATCCTTAAACAGTTGAAATACCAAATCTCCAAAAGCTTCTAAATCTTTTACCATCCTAAAAGAAGATTAATGAAAACCCCTGTGTTAGTTTCATGGTATTGTGATGCAGACAAAAGCTCAGATTTATAAATGCTGGAGAGTGGTCTCCATCACTAGGTGACATTGCATACAGATGAGCTTTACTTCCTTTCATTACACTCCAAAGGAATTTCAGCACAAGACCCAAAGAGTAATGACCACAGTTATTCAGCCTGGGAGTCTGGAAGGTAGTAAGGATTAAAAAAAAAAACAAAACTAAAAGCAAACAAAAAGAACCCCACTCAAAAAACAAAAACTGAAAACAAAACCCAAACCAACCAACCAACTAAAAAAAATAAAAACTCACCACAAAAAAACACTCATAAAAATCAAGTACTGGATTTGAAACCAAGGCTTGATTTTCAGTTTTCTTTTTGTTGCATGTCATTTCAAGGAAGCTATATATTCAGTTTGCTTTAAAATCCAAAAACTAAGACTATTTGCCAAATAGCTGTTGATCACAATTTTCAAAGTACACTTAGCTTTTAGGTTTCTTTTCTAGTATATATATAGTTAGCACGTTATCCACATCAAGAGCTCCAGCTACTAACAACTGTCTATACAAAGCTACTCTGCATTCCTATGCAAGCCTTCCCAAGGCAAAATCACTTTTGTTAAGTGTTGCCATATGCCAGATTCAGCTCTCCCTATGATGCTTTTTTAAGGTTATAAAGCACCTTGAAATGGCATTTTTGTTTCAAAACATTGTTAAAGGATCACTTTTAGATTCAAATTCTTTAATGTCTTGCATTTCTCTCCTAAAAAATGTGTGGAGTGCCATGACTCACTTTTCTGTGACATAAAGAATTCCATGCCTGATGTAGTCTGTAGGCATCTTCTTATCTCTGTTAATCAAGCAACAGCGCCAGCCATTTTCAGACGCTGAAAAAATCATAACAAGAATTCTCAGTTTAAGAAAAAGAAAGAGAGAGACAGACACTACCCCCAACAGTTTCCTTATAAAACAGAAAACAACGAATATTAAATTTTAGATACCTAAAACTAAAAGTGCTTAGAAAGAAAAGCCTAAATAAGGTGTTTTAGACATCATAACATCTGTTTTAACACTGGTTTTAAAAAACCCAAACCAAAAACCACCCACACAATTATTCCCTTTAACTTGACTATTGGATTTGCATAACCACAAAAGGCACATCAGGCTGTGCACTTTTTCAAAGAGCAAGGATGTGGAATGAAAACAGCTGTCTCCATTCATCCTAATTTAAAGCAAGACTTTTTAATCAAAAGCTTACACCTATGCAAGGCACAGAAAGGGAATTCAACTTCAAACTATCCTTGGCTTTTTACAAAATATTCTACTGATGTGGCCTTCCTGTGGCATCATACCTGTCAAAGGACGTTCATTCTCTGACAGGTTAAAAACTTCATGGAAATTCCCCTTCTTGGTGGTATGCAAACGACTTGTGTCTTCATCTTTGCTTATTCCGGTTGGGGCGCTTGAGCCCACGTAGATTCTGGATCCTGTTGTTTGAATCTGCAGAAAAAGAATCACGATTCCAAAATCTGAGCAGCAACATTTAAGCTACACTCTTAAAAATAATTTGGCTAACTATTCTTTCTAAAAAAAAAAAAAAAAAAAATCTATAATGCAACAATTTTCATTAATTACTTCAATAAAGTTAACTTTGGACTACTGCACTATACTGTTGCTATAACACCCATCTCTAATACAGCACCTGAACATAACCTTTCAAAGCGCTGCCCTTTGATGGACACCCTTTGCAGGGGTGAAGTAAACGCACCTACCTTAAAATACCATTTTTCTACAGTAAAGGGTATATCCAATTAGATACAGCTAAGTCACTGCACACAGCTCCAACGATTGTAACTAGTGGGACTACTAACAGACAATAAGTATCAGCACTTGGCTTGTCTTCAAGAGTTAGAAAAAATATTACTGCACAAAAGAAGTTTAGAAAGAAAAAAGAGCAAAGAAAAAGCCACGCAAAACTGCATAAGCTCATTATAAAAACAAATGCTGAAATTGAAAGGAAGTTTTCCACGCTATGATCCATACCTTTTCATGCCCTGACAGCTAGCAGGAAAAGAAACAAACAACACAAATGTGACAGTGACAAAAGAAAAAAAGTAAAATCTATTTAACAGTATAATACATAGAATAAAACATGAACTGAGTGACACTGCAAGATCTTGCTCACAAACCAAGAGACTACACACAATGAATGCAATTAAAAAAAGAGTTATCTGTGGTTAGAGCACACCAGTTAAATTTATTCAGGTTGCATTACAGCCATTGATCTTTCCCTTGCTTTGAAGTTACACTGAATTTTGAGTGCTGACATATGAAATAAAATCTGAATGGCTGTCAGCATCCTCGTGGGGAAAATAGGCAGCATGGAGTTCCCAAAACCAAAGTACTTGAGTAAAATCTACTTTTAAATAGAGCTCCTGAAGCACTGGAGACTGCCCTAGCAACAAGCCTTGCTTCTGGAAGGACAGCTGGCAGTTTCTTTTGGAAAGCTTGCCTGCATTTGCTTTTTTATCTTGGTGGGGCACCACATGATTCCAAAAACTAGCTTTTGTCATTGATGCATTAGCAGCTCTGTTCTTAGCCCTAACATACACATGCAATTAAACAACTGGAAAACTGGCAACATGGAAGCTCAGGACTAAGCTCTTCCTCTGTGAAGGCCCAATGCTGTTGAAGGCCAACTAGCCTCCAGTTGCCTTTTTTGTTTTGCACTAAGTTGGCAGCACTTGACAATTTGCAGGATTTAGAGCTAACAAAAGAAATCCAAAGCAAATGAAAAAATGTGTGCTGCAATTGCTAACTAGACGGTTTCTGTCATCCACCTTTTAGGGTACAATGATGCCTTGGGAAAAAAAAAAGAAAGTTGACATGGAAAGCAAATGGCTGATGGTAACTGCAATACTGCCTCAGGTATTGCTCTTCTGCGGTGCTCTTAGCAGTGATCAAGTCCCTGGAACCAAGGAAAATAACAGATTCTCCAACAATCTGTGTACAAGCAAAAATGAGAAGAACTTTCTGAAATCCTTCTTAGACAAGTTATTTGGCTGCACATGCACATATCCAGGTGAAGCTCCATGGCCCCAAATGAAAAAAGATCAGGGCAAGAGGTCTAATGTTTTTTGTGCTGGAATAAGGAGTATTCCTGCTCTTTGCTGCACTGCTTCATACCTACCTGTTATATAAAGAGATTAAATAAAGCAGTTTAAACTTCAGCACCACGTCCCATCTGGTGGCTGAAAATGTGAGAAAGTTCTGCCCTTACTTCCAGTCCTGCCTAACACATGTAAATGTTTCCTCTAACCAGTCAGGCTTGAGACAACCTATGGTCAATTACTAAGCGAAAAGCATTGCATCCAATTTTGATAAGCCTTAAATCTAACTGGAAGTGATCGGATTTGTAATGCTGAAGAGTCCTGATTGTCTAAAAATGTCACCAACAACCTGGAGGTAGGAATACCTGAAGGTATTCCATTTCATTTGATCTGTCATCAGCTTTTGACATACAGCCTTTACTGATCAGATATTGTTGTCAGGACTGTTCTCTAAGGACATGGGGTCAGAGTAGTGGTACAGGCAATGAATAATGCATTGTGTTTAAGTTTACGGTGTCTCGTATGCTGTTTAACGATAAGAAGCAAAGCCAATGCACAAATGCTGGCACTACATGCGTTTGGGCTCTGTCTGTTCTACGAAAAAAATGAAAAGCCCATCTGATTTTTACCTTTTTGTACAAAAATTTATTTTTCATACTATGAGGTTCGCAGAAGTCTCTCAAGGGGTGTAAAATTACTGAGATGAAGTTAATGTTTTCAAAGATATTTGGATGCACGTATTGCAGTCTTGCACATACTTTCCATGCAGAGAAGCCAAGGTCACCAAGCCAGACATGACAGTACAAAATCCCTGGTCTACTTGTCAAAACTTAAGCCATGAAGAAAACCCAGAAGGAATAATTACTCTCTAAGCTTATGGATTCAAGCTTAGCAATTCAGAACCTTTCCCCCTCTAAGGCAGATTAGAGAGACCCAGCAAGAAGCTGTCACAACCACCACAGTATGTGAAAAACAACCTGTAAGCTCAAGAAGCACAGAAACTTCTAAGGCCATCTTCTGCAAGCAAGAGAAATACAGGCCATGGATGGCTTCATCTAAGTGTTCATTTAATTCTCTCATCCCTTGGAAAGTAGGAGCAAAAGATTCACTCTCTGTCATAGACTGTCCTTCTCTTCCACTTCCTTCTGAAATACTCAGATTATGCTCCAGTTATTTTATCACCAACTGCTCCATTACTCCCAGAACCCAAGATTTCTTCTTCACAACTTAACAACTGAGGGTTCATGTGCTTATCCCTTTTGCTCTCCAGTTGTGTACCCAGCCTGAATTATTGCTCAGTACTGCATATTTCAGACAATACTCAGATACTCCATGAATGCAATCAGATATTGTGCTAAGAGGCATTAAGCAAATGCTAAAATGGGAATTAGACTGAAGATTTATTACAACTACTTTAATTTTTAAACTAATAAACACTGACAAATTCAGGGACAAGGAAATGCATGACTAGCTTTTCAGTTATCATGTCAGGCTCCAAAACAATTTACCAAGATGCACAAAACACAACACTTGAGATTTAACTATGACATTTTAACAAAAAGAAAATGTACTGTTGGAGTACCAACATGGTGAGAAGTCATTTATCACCACTATGCTAAAAGGTCACCCAATAAAAATAACTGTAAGACATAACACCTAAATCTGTAAACTACTTTATTACCTCTGCTAATGCTTATCCCATTAGTAAGGCACATATTACAATCAAGCCTTTATTTATTTTTTTTAACTAACTGTTCTTCAATTTACCTAAGCATCTAAATTTCCACTGAAAAGGAAATTTACTGAAAGTATAGAGGTGGATGCAGAAACACTAGATTTTGACAATAAAATCACGCAAAATGTATGTTAGAGAAATTGATATGAATACAGAAGGTGTTATATTTCTGTGTTTAGCTTCATATGATTCACAGTATATATATATATACACAGATATATATATATATGCACACACATTTTTGATAATTGATTCTTTTCATATAACAGAATCCATAGAAAAACTGTGAATCTTGAAAATAATAAAAAAATAGAATTAACATTGATTGTTAGGATTTAATTAAGCCTATCTTTAATGTGCTCTAGTCACCGGAGAAAAGGGAAAGGGAGAAAGGGATCTGATTTTCAGATGTTGGGAACAGAGGGACAAAGGGATTTATTACCCTTACCCGTCTCGACACTGTAGCATTAGATCTTTCTTTGAGCTGAGGATCTGTCAGGAGACTTATCCAGATGATATACGGAGTATCATACTTAGCTCTTAGTCTGGGACATCGTTTGAAGATAAAATCAACAAGGAAAAACTTTGTTCCAACATAGAGTCCTGAAAAAAATTCACTTCAGTATGCATGTTGGAAGGGCATTAAGAACATCACTGTTTGAATAATGTTTTAACAAGTTAATGAATGAAACCAAATTCTGCTTCTTCAATCATAGTGTTAAACCTTTCCCTTGGTTTTATATTTTGATTCTTCTTTTAATGACAGAAAATTATTTTTCTTTTCCTCCCTGCCCAGATTACTTCCTCCCCATCCCCAGTTCTTTTAAAGCACTTATACAGCTGCTATTATGCAGAAGAACATTAAAATAATCCAAACATATGTTCCAGAACCATTCTGAAAACATGATATACTTCCAAAACAGAAAACAGACCAGAGCATTCAACTCTGCAGCTCCTGCAAGAATTTAAATGGCAACAGAGGGCTCTCATGTACTACATAAAAGTCTATATTCCAGTCCCTCCTCTTATCTTATCCAAGTTATTTCCTTGCATTCTGCCAGATTAAAAAGGGCTTAAAATAGTCTCTCAAAACTTTACCGAGTGCAATTCAGATCTCCTGAGAGTCAGAGTAAAAAAATAATTCCTCACACATCTAATTCAACTGCCACATTAAGCAAACCTACATTTATGTTCAAGCTAACAGAATTTGAAGTTCAGTGCCATTAAAAGTAATACTTATTTTATTATATCATTACTTTAATGAAGAAAAAAAAAAAAGAGAGGTTCTTGGTTCACAGTACAGGGTTTCATACCTTAGAAAAATGATGGTCTCATGCTGTAGTGAGAACCCTCCTTTCCCAATTCCCAGTTGAGACTAATTACCTGCCACTTCACCCATAGTGCATTTTGTCCAGCACATCCACCAAGCTTTACAAGTATTCCCATTAACTTTTCCATTTTTTCTTACCCTGTCATCTTCATGCCTTCTGTGTCTTGCCACATATTTACAAAGATATATGAGCAAAAAACCCTCAAAATATAGGACTTTCCAGAAGGCTTATATCTGACAGTCTGAAGAGCTCTGCTAACAGCTCATCATAAACTTCTCCTCAAGAAGCAAAAGCATTAACCAGTCTTTTTTTATTATATACAGAGATGGTTTTCGAAACTCTCATGACAAATGATGCCAAGTACAATGAAGATACTTTAAAACACTGCGTTATTTATTAATGAAGGTTTTCTTTCTTAAACTCTAAAATTCTCCCTCTAAAGATCATGTAAATTTTAACGCATTAAATCTAGACTGTAACAGGTCAATTATTTATTGTGTTTACCCAATCCAAGGCCAAGAATCCTGTATGGCAAAAAGCAGGATGCAATAAAAGCTGCCCACAGAGCAACATAGAGCTTCTGTGTTATTTCTGGCTGGACCCACATAAACAAGCTGCACAAAAAAAAGAAACAAAATTTTATTATCAGTGTTCCAAATACCGGTCAAGTCTTGTTTTAAAGGGAAAAAATAGTCATGTCAGATAACTTACTTTTTAAATTTTTCCAGTATGTCTGCCATCTTGCCAAAAAGGTTCTGCATAAGAAGCAAGAGAATTAAAGCTAAGTCCTGCATTGATTTGGGGTTTTTTGTCCACATAATGGAAACCAACAGTTATTTTACTCTGTTGGTAAGCAATTTCCAGAACTGGGTTTTTTTAACTAATTTTTAGCCATTATATACTTCTCAATTTAGGAAATACAGAACAGAATAGCAATACTCAATGACTTCCATCTCATTTAACATCTTGTTCTGGAACTTGTGATTGATACTTAAAAGTGAAGAAACTATTTGATTCCCACTGTCACAACTGAAATGTATCTATGTTACTGCAAATACAGCTGTCAATCTAAGAGCTCAGAGCATCTGCCCGTAGGTAACAAAATGGGAAATTTCTTCACACATTTTGAGGACTGAAATTTGGGAAAGTGGTTACTGAGTTCATCAAAAGGACTATTAGCCTCCTAGAAGCCAGCCACTATCAGGTTTTTATAATAAGCCCACGGAGTTACTTGATTCCATATAATTCCAACAACTATTGACGCAAACTGACCCCTGTTTAGGACTAAGAGCCACCTTCTCTGACCGATCCTTGCTGTCAGAGCACTTGAAAATTTCACCTTCCCAATAAATTTCCATAAACATATGCACTGCCACCAGCAGAAGGCAGGAGCTGAGCATACGCAGCTGGCAAGGGAAAGGTAAACCCCGTTCAACAGCAGCACATCATTTGACATGGCACAAGGCTGCAGTTAACTGGGTGGTGCAGTCACCCAGCTGCTACCTCATCAAACTGATGAAGCTGGGAGAAAACCTTCCTTCAGCCTCTCCCACACAAGCAGATTTCAGGGCTTGAAGGGGGTGGAGTTTTTAAAAACATGCTATTTTAGAGATGCAGTGCAAACTGTTGAATTAACACCTAAACAGGCAGTAGCCTTCAGCTAAATCTTGAAGGAATAGAGCCTCCTACATCAGTTTTGTGACTAGCAGATTTGGGATAAGGACCCACCCTCCAGTACACTGGTAAGATTCACCATCCAATCTACCTTATCAGAAGCTTATATGAATATATAAGGAAGAAAATGTGAAAGCTCCAGAGCTCACTCAGAGATGTGACCAGAGAACCTCAACCAGTTCTCTGAAGCATCATGCCACTTCAGAAGCTCCAGGAATCTTAACAAGATCTCCATTGCTCATAGGTAAAAATGATCCCTATGCAAGAAAAGTATTTTTGAGCGTTTGTTTTCACATGCTGCATAACAACATCCTTTGACCACTTGGACTAAGAACCTCCTTGTTTCTAAGGGAGCAGCCAGAGAGGTGCGAGAGCAGCACAGTACCTGTGCCTTCTGAGCCACGTCTAGAACAAGCTGAAACTTTTCAGACACAGTCAGGTCCTCTTTTGCGTGTTCCTTAGGCAAGAAAGAGACAATCCATTAATTTTCAGCTCAGATGAAACGTATTTTACAAAACTTCTCAAAACAAGATGATCCCTCAACATTCTTGGTAACAGTCCTCTCCCTTTAAATAGTCTCTAAATTTACCAACATCCTCCCTTGTTTCAGATCTACTTTCTATGTCTTTCATTGCTAGTTATCTTTAGTTTTCAATGCTTTAAGGGGCTCAGGAGAGACCTTATTGCTCTCTACAACTACCCGAAAGGAAGTGGTAGCAACATGGGGGGCAGTCTCATCTCCCAGGTAACAAGTGACAGGTCAAGAGGAAACGGCCTTAACTTGTGCCAGGGGAGGTTTAGACTGGATATTCAGAGAAATTTGTTCACAAAAAGAGTTGTCCAGCCTTGAAACAGGCTGCCAGGGAAGCGGAGTCACCACCCTAAACGTATTTTATGTGTCACTTAGGGACATGGACTGGAACTCATTGATGGACCTGGCAGTGTCAGGTTAACAGTTGGACTTGATGATCTTAAAGAATGCAAGGCTTCTTGAAGATCCCACAGGATCTAACTTGTCCCAAACTGATATCTTAAGATTCATTTCATAAACGTATTTCAGGTTTTGAGTATTTTAAGGTGAAGCACCTGAATCTAAGAGTGATGATTTCCAAATTACAAAAAGAAAAAAAAAAGTAATGTCTTTACTTGCACCTCACTCTTCCTTTCACAAATACCCACACAGATGCAGAGGAAGGTTTAAAGGTGCAATTTTTTTCATAGGTGTACAGGTCAAGCTGATCAAAGACCTACCATGGGTTCAGAAACTTCAGGCACAATGCTCCACTGTATTCTCCAACCCCTAGAAATTATGGAAACAGTTAAAGAGCAAGAACTTCTCCACCTGCCAACATGAATTATTTGTAAAGGGTTAAAAAGTAAGGACTTATGGCTTAAAAGTTAATATATAATCCCCAAATTAAGAAAGAACCCACAACAAGACAAAAGCACAAGTGGCCAACAACAGCCAGCCTTAAAAATATTAGCTAAGTAGATACTATGCAGAAATACTGCTTGTGGGTTTTACAACAAAAGTTAATGGTGTACACAGAATAAACGATTAGGAATATATTTTTTTCTTTTTTCCTGTGAACAAAATTACATCAACTTATTTAGGAGCCTTGTTCCTACCAGCAATTTTCAGGGAAACGCTAAGTATTGATTAAGAAGTCAGAAACTTATTTTAACATATTCACGTTAAGGTACTCTGCACCATTTTAAGGGGGAAAACACCATCACCGTAAAATAGCATTTTAAAAAGATTCTCTTAATGTAGAAAACATACATTAAAAAAAAGTCTTCAGTTTTAAAAGAGACTGAATTTACAAATGGAAGACACTTTGGATAAAGTATGTAAAGAGCTACAGAAAAAGGCAAAACTGCAATTTTAGGTGAAAATTCTCTCCAGGGAAAAGCAGCTGACTTCAATATTAAAGGTGATGTTCTCCAAGTACTCTAAATGCTGCAGAATTTTATTTTAGAATTTTAGTGTGCTGAGGGCACACTAAAATTTTTTTGTTTGAGAGCATGCAACACTATTTATGATGACACAAGTCACAGGATACAAAGATAATTCCTTATAAAAGATTTTAGAAACTGAGCAATGACACTAAGGATATTAGAGTTTGAATTTCTCTTTGTTACACATAACCCACAACATTAGAAAAGGTAACAGTTTACAACTCAACGCAAGCACAATAAGACATCTTTCAAGCAAAGCATTACAAGAGAATAAGCTAGTATTTAAGTAAATACCTGGCTATGAGGTAATTTAGGGATAACCTCAAAATTGCTAAAAATAAGAACATAGGAATGGCCCAGCCATGCCATACAGCATTCATGTAAATCTGCAGATTAAGAAGAAAAAACAAACAAACAAAGACAGATGTGCATTACAAACTGGGGTACAGCGAGCTGCATGAAATACCGTTTCCCACTATGCTGTTGGACTCATAATCATGCAATTAATTTTAAAAAAATTACTAAATTTTAGCCCCCATGACTGACAACAGCCCTGCACTTATCAATGTAAAGTCAAAACTGAAAATGAGCCAAATCTCCAGAGATTACATCTAACTAGTTTTCAGCTGCCTGAGAGAGGGTATTGAGTATTTCCAACACTACAGTTACATGAAGGGGTAGAGGAAAAAAAAGAAGTAAACTTTAAAGTCTGTGAATCTGCTACATGACCATGATATGGTCACTAATGATATAGAAGAAGAGTTATAATGATTAGCTCTATACTGGGCAACAGGATAAACTCTTGCTCTAGTATTTCAAGTAAATAAATCCCAGATATCTACCAAGGCTAAAAAGACTGGAGGAAAACAGGTTTTATTTTACATAACAAGTACAAACACAAAGGTATTCTGTTCCCTTCCCAGCTTCTGAAAATAGAGACTACAGTCTCTCTGTGAGAGATGATACGGGTTTTACTGATAACCCCAAAATGAAACATTGCTCTGGCTCCCAGGTCCAGAGGTTTCAAAAAAAAAATCAGCTGAAGTTTCTTCTTTTGGCTTTTATCTGAAAAATACGTTTACCAGGAGACGCAAGAAGAAAATCAGTAGATTAGGAGAAGGGACAGACACAGGGCACTGGGAAAGGGAAGTCTCCTCCTCAATATTCCTTCAGTTGTGCCATGTAAAATAGCAGAGGCTCTATAACTTACAGGAAGAGATCATTTAATGAAAACGTGTAAGACATTTTCACCAGACAGGCTCATTCAGCTACAACTATTACTAATTCCTTTGATAGAACAATATTTCATATACACTGTGACCAAAAGAATTTAGATCATTTAATTAACATTCAGAAGGAAAAGAAATCAAAACTCCACTAAATACTTATGTCTCTTTGCGACATCCAAATCTCCTTAGATAGCATGGGAACGCTTGAATTTAGCTCACAGACCTGATATTTGCACTTGAAATGATACTGAAATCAAGGCATTTTGCCTCTCCTCACTATGATCTTAACAAGTGGCAAAGAGTACTGATGAGGAACGATAGCTTCTCATTAAACAACCACTGCCAGCATTTCAGCCCTAGGCAACAAGAGACTTTGCAGAAGCTGAAGTTACCATCAAATTACCAGGACTGGGAGACAAGAAACAAGAGAACAATGCCTAGATCATTTTAAGTTTTTTTAATAGTGACAAAGTTATGCTACAAGAAACCCAGGATACACAATTTAAATGGTTTTGAAATATAACTAAAGTGACAACTACTGGTATTTTGTGTTAAATGAAATTACACTATTTGATTTGACTTGAACTGTAGCACAACCCCTACTCAGATATGGCAATTTCAATTAATTTCAGCAAATAATAGATTTTTTCAAAGTTCTTAGTACTCCCAGAAGAATAGGATAACTTACAATAAAGGCAATAGCAGAAGTGTAGATAGAATACCAGTCTGATAAGGCAGAAAGATTCTTCACAAAATTAGTAACAGGTTTGGCACCTCTCTCTAAAGAGAAGCGGAGAAAAAACAGAACTGTTAGAATTAGCTGGCAGTAGTTAAATCACTTGTAAATGACAAACAACTAAATTAGAAAATTATTAAGAATATTCAAGACATGTAATGACAAAAGGCTTATCCAAATAAAGAAAAATTAAATCCATCAATGTAACTGAGAAATTAGTTAAAGAATGCATTTCCAAAAACTGAAGTATTATCCAAGACAAGGTTATGTCTAAACTCTTAAAACATTCTATAGACAAAGAAAAAAAAAACAACATCCTTTACAAGGGTACCTGGATGCTAAAAGCAGTCTGTTCTGAGCCCTGTCCATACTACCCCAAAGACCTCTGCACAGGTCAGCTCATCCCACTGTAAAACAATGTACATCAGCCTGACTGCACTGCAAGCCACCAAGGAACAACTTAAAATCACAAAATCATTTAGGTAGGAAAAGACCTTTAAGATCATCATTGCATCCAACCATTAACCCAGCACTGCCAAGTCCACCACTAAGCCATGTCCCTAAACAATCTGTAGAGCCTTCCTGCCCACCAGCAGATCAACGCTCCTACCCAACTTGGTGTCACCTGCAAACTGAGGGAGCACTCAATTCTCTTGTCCAGGTCATTGATAAAGATATTAAACAGGACTGGCCCCAATCCCAAGCCCTGGGGAACACCACTACTGACCAGTCTCCAATTGGATGCAGCGCCATTCATCACCACTCTCTGGGCTCAGCCACCCAGCCAGGTTTCTACCCAGCAAAGCAAACACCTGCCCAAGCTACGAGCAGCCAGTTTCTCCAGGAGAATTCTGTGGGAAACGGTGTCAAAGGCTTTCTTACAGTCTAGGTAGACAATACCCACAGCCCTTCCCTCCCTTGCTGCTGCTTCGGCTATCTTAAAACCAGGCTACATCTGTCTTGGCTATGTTTCTGCAGGACTCTATCCATTAGTAGCACTTTGCTGCTTACTCTTTCCAAGCCAAGCAACACAGCATATCACTGCCTCTGAAGAAGTCTGTCTCCCACCTCTGCAGACCTTTGTTCTTGCTGTCACTGTATGGGAGACTGACCTGTGCTGGGAGAGGCCCACACACAGATGCACACAGCCAGCAACAGCAAGAGGGGCTCTTTCTCAGCTCCCTAAAACCCACTAGGTCCTTTACTCTCTTCCTCTAAGCTCTTTTACCACTTAGACAAACTAGCTAGGGAAACAAAGAAACAGAAGAGGGCTGCTGCAAGACCACCTTTGCTTTCTCTGTTGAAACACACTAGTTTTGCCTTCCCTGCTGAGAAGAGTGACAACTCCTCTTGCACAGGGAGCCCCAGAAGCCCTCACTCTCATTTGCAGTAGAACTCACACTGGAGAAGGTCATGGACTTAAGCACTGCTTCCATCTGCTCTGCTCCAGCACACTAAACCAAACCCATAGTGGAAACTGCTGGTGACAACAAGGTTCTGGAGGCTCTCAGTGATCATCAAGCACCTCGGTCAACAGGGATCTAGATTTTAGGGCTCACCTAGTGGAAGTTAATAACCACTCAAAGCTTGAGTTTAATACTGTTTTTTGAAAGGTATTCTGAAGGCAATGCACATATACCACTGAGAACAAGTCACAAGTATTCTCCCAAATAAAACTAGAACCAATACCAGTATTAAGGAAAAAAAACACCTGACCTTACACAGAGATTACAGACCCTTATTTCAACTCCACCTTCCTCCCTACAATAATTTACCAATTTGGAACATGTATCAATATATTTTTTTTTCAGGCTAGCAATTCTTTGAAAAACAAAACTTTTGGAGGGCTTAACTGCTTTGCTTAACCTGCCATCTTGCATCCTCCACCTTCCAAAAAAAATTTATCAGCTATCCAAGAGAAAGACATGCAAGACACACTCAGTGTATGCACTGCCCAAGACCCGCTTCTTTGAAAGCAAAAGCTGATAGACCAGCAAGTAAACTACAAGCAGCTAAGACATAAGCAAATGAACACTCTTACTTCTGTCAGTGAACAAATACTCTATTCTCATTCATTGCATGTTTACACATTTTAATTAACATTATATGTTTGGTTCTGAGATAGATACCCTATGTAATTTAATATTAAACAGAATCACAGCTTCTATCCCTACTCCTCTAAGTTACTTTGCACTCCAAACACTAATTCAGGATTCCAGAACCTTTTCTGCTTATGAACTAGTAGAAGCATTTCAAAACACTGTATTTAAAAAGCAGCAATCCTGCCAATAGGGTTACTAAGAACTACTGTTATTTCTAGACAATAAAACAGTGCTAAGTACTTACTTAATCTTCTCAAATTTTCAGTCAACCTGAAAAATAACAGATAAAAGCAATGTGTTAAATAGGTAACCAGTGCACAGTTGTGTACATTTGGTCTCTGAAATACTGCTTACAGTTATAAATTATATGTGCATAAAGCTTCACTCTTGCTTGTTAAAAATTGTGTTTCTAGTAACTAATACAGTCCATCTTGCATCAGACCAAAAACTGAAGTGTAAAAGCACTCCAGTCCACAACTTGGTGCACAATTTTTGGGAGGCATATGAAGGAACCTAGTAAATAATATAAATCTTATTTCACCTCAGACAGCAGAAAAACTGAATTCCAGGTATTGTCCAAAGCATTCACAAAACTTTTGAGACGGTTCTGTGCTTTTGGTTTTATTACTTGTTATGCAAGCACTTGCTCAAACCATGTAAGAAGTTGTAAAATAAAATTAAGTGATGAAGAAAAGCAACTTGCAAAGAAGCCAATAATTTCTCAAAATCATGTTGGGGGTTTACCTTCTAGCACTGAGTGGCTCTTCTGTTTCCACTGTACTCTCTTCTGGCTGAAATCTGAAGTCCTCAACATACTCCCCAAATTTGTCACAAAGCCACTTCTGGAGTCTTGAACCGACCGTGTTACATTGCTTATCTATAAAAAAGAAGTTGCAAGTATTAGGATAATGCTAGAAGACCTCTTTATCCAATGCCTGCTCCTGTTCCCACACACGATGCTTCGCTGGGAAGCAGACTTTGTACAGATTTCCTGTCCTTCACTAAAGGTGATTCCTGTATTGCTCTCAGGGCAGTACATGGAAGAGTCTTATTACCAGAAGTACAGAGAATAAAACATCCTAACAAACAATAATTTTTAGCAAACACCATAAAAACATCTTCTAGTTAAGAGGCTTCTGTAAACAAAAGATTGATGTAAATCTCAGTGCTCCTGTTGTGCTGAGGGGTGACCTTGAGAAAAGCAAGTGCAAAGCACTCCTGAGCAGAAAGCTGGACAACCACCCTGCAGCCACGTGAATTTGACAGGAAAGGGAAGCTCAAGCAAGATTCTGCAAGAGGCATTTTTACTACCACTTTCCGACCACTTATAGTCTGTAAAGATTGTGTGTGTCTCTCTCTATATCTATACAAATAAAACATTTATATACAAATAAAATAATTTCTTTTTTATAAAGTCAGGCTTCAGAAATTATGCTGCATATCCTACTTTCTATATATGGAACATATATGCACAATATTACCTGGAAAGTCTCATACAGCAAAATAATGAAGCAATGCACACTTTCTGTATGTTTCAGTGGAAAAATATAACATAATATATGGGTATACAGAAATAATATAAGGGTAAAAGCCTTAGGGCAGAGCAAGTGAGAACAAAATCACCTGTAACTCACAAAATTGTTGTCTAGAAGGAACAGACAGACTATTCTTTGGAAATGTAGGTCAATACAAAGTTGCAAAAAGGACACTGGTCATAATTATTCCAGGACCAAGTTTAGTACAGAACTCCATAAAATTAAGAGGCAGGAAAGATTAACCAGCCAACTATGACAGCCAAAACAATGCTTTTAAACTCATGAGAAAAAGCAACTGGTGCTCAGAAAATAGAATCAAATTATTTATTAACAAATGACAATGATATCTAGAAAAACAAGGAATATTGTGACAGTTTACAGCTGTTGTCCATTTGGAATAATACTTTCATTGGAATACTTCCATTGGAAAATAAAAATATGAAGTAGCTTCCCACATGCTAATACTTCAGAAAGTACTGAGAAAGAAATTTTGAGTGTACGAGAGTAAAAAACAGCAGGCTGTAGTTCACATAACAGAAAGCATTGACATTACAGGAGTACAGGAGGAGCAATTTCAAATTTAGTACACAGATTTAAAAGCCTTAAGTCTCAATCAGGAGGTGTGGGGAGGAAAGCTTAAGGGTACTGAAAGACTGAGAATCTAACTGTTGCCTTAGTTCTTTCAGAAATCACTACATTATTGATTTCATAATAAGCATCAGCTTGAGGAATGTAGATGACACAAATGACCAAGCTTACCTGTTCCATTGGTTTGCACTGGTGGCTTTGCAGGTTGCTGAGCTGCAGGCACCTCTTCCGTCCTACAAAGAAAAAACAGAAACAGTGTGAAATGTTAAAGAAGAAGAATTTATTCCCTTTTAGGTAAAGGAAGCACCAGGACCTCTATGGTTTCCATAGCTGAGATTATAAAATCACAACAAGAAAAAAACAAACATACGCCTTTTCACAAGGTTCAAAACATTCATTGCACTTAGGATACAGGGAAATACCATCCACTGGAAGGAGAGGTGGGGTTTAGCCATTTCATGTCACCAACCAGTTAAATTTCATCTTACAACTACTAAACAACTTAGTATCAAATTCGTTGCATTAGTTTGTGTGGTATGTTCATTGCAATGCCTGCCAGGAAAACTTCAGAGCCATGACTTTTCTCACAGTAATAAATTAGAAGGGATTCCATATCACAAGTTGATAGCCACAGTAGTAGAGCAAAACCACAGTTTAATGCATAAATCTTGAATTCTGTTGCCACTACTACAGTCAAACACCACTCAACTTCACAAGAGGAATAGGTGTCAAGAATGATTTAAAATGTTATAAGCTCTAAAAATGCACAGATACCAACCAATTTTAACAATATGTTTAAAAACTTCCAAAACTGAAATAACAGCTTGAAAAACTGAGACAAAAATGTTCTAAAAATATATGTCAAGTAGCAGGCATCATTGGTCTCACCTTTCAAAATGAGTCAAGAATAATATTCTCATCCATTAAAAGTGAACAGATTTTTGAAAACACAAATGCTTTTGCCATTCTGCACATGTGCAAGGCTTCAAATTATATTTGCACTATCCACAGCCTCCAACTGCCAACCTGTCTTGAGAATACTTCAGGCTTCAGTCCCAAAGTCTTCAGCCATCCATGTACAGCCATCCTACAGAAAGATTTTTCTAATGAAGCAGCAGCTTTGACAACATAAACCAGCCACAGCAAGCTTCACTTGACAGGGAGTTCTATGATTGAAAACATTACTGCTTGAAACAGAAAAGTGTCAGTTGTGCAATTTCATTACCACTCATTTATCAGATAATATAGGTACTTTCAAATGTTCCCTTCATCTTTTGCTCCTCAGGAAGGGAATCAAGTGAAACATGGTCAAAAAACCGAAGAGTGGGAAGAGAGATCCCACTGCATTGGGCAGATTGCAGAAATATAGACATACAGTTCTCTCTCCTGCTGAAAGACATTAGGAAAACATCTCACTGTTCTATCTGCACATGGAAAAGGCCATTACTAATATGTGCTGTCTCAACATCACCATACATCAATGGGTATGATGGAGAAACCTCAGAACTAATTACCTCCCTTCCTTCTTAACCATTCCTCAGATTTAATGAGCTTACAACATCCTTGTTCATTTCTAAAAAGAACATTTAGAAATAATTTACTGATTTATGAATTATAACGGGACATTTAACTGCTTAGATGAGCTGAATTCAAATGGTTCCTGCTTTTAAAGACACTTGTTTTCATGACTCTTCAGGACTTTTCCCCAGCATACTCCCCAGAGTATTTGCAGCAACTCTTCTTTTCAAAAGCCACCTGAAATTCCACCAATTTTTTCTAGCTAAACTTTAACTTTGGTTTCTGTGCCATTTTCCCCCAGTTTCTATACAAACCTTGGGTTTGTCACCTAAAAACTCCTCCTCTCCCTGCTTCTTCTCCCACACTCTTGCATCTCCTCCATTTCAAGCTCTCAAAAAATAGACAGCAACAAACACGATCAAATTTGCACCAACTATTATAGAGCACTGTCTCGTTTTCCTCTATCAGCACATTAGATGGTTACACCATATAGCTGGGCGTTTTCATCTGCAATCTGTCACTGTCACTGTGTTCCACTGAAGCTGAAGACATATTTAGGTGGAAAGGAGGCAGTCACTCACAAGCAGGTTCACGCAAGCAGGAGCCAGTAACTCAACCCACTGCAGTCATGTGAAGGCACCGGGGTGGTGTCACACCTGAACAACTCCTGTGACAGAGCCAAGACAGGATCCCACCACTGCCAGCTGTCAGACTCTTCAAAACTGGGTGTTCCTTTGACATGCTGGGATGTATTTTCTGAAGCAGCACAGTGTCATTACTCCCCATGCTTCTCCCCATGCAAAAAAATCTCATCAAGAAGCAGTTCTGGATAGCAGCCTTACTGGGCTACATCAGGAGCACGACAGTTGGCTTTGGCCCTTCTTGATGCTTTTGTTTCATTTTTTTGGCAATGTCTTACTTGCCATCTGCCTGTTACTCCTTCCCTATGAAGAACCTGACCTTTACGAATCATCAGGTTAATGACAGCTCATTACTGCACCTGTGAATCAGGTTATAATTAGCCACTTAAGACAGATCTGGGCCAGGAACCTCAGAATTCATTGTTTAGGCTTGTACACCTACTGGGAAGCTCAATCCCAAAACCAGGTCACATCAAACCACGGGTTCATCAAGACCACTGACAGAGGGGAGAAATTATCTTTGCTACAGTTTCTGCACCACTCTTTGCGCCAGAGATCAGTTAAAAGGCTGAAAAGAGTTCCCAGAACAATGCTGTGTTCCGATGTGGGCTTCTTAACTGCAGCCTGCACCAAAGAAAAAAGCTGCATTACTTCTTCTTGGAGCACACTTTTCACACAGAAAAAGGGTTTAACTGGTAACACCAACACATCCCCAACCCAAGGCAAGGTCATGTTTAGACAACCAGAGATTGTACCCATTTAAAGCACAGGCTGATTAAAAGAGGTAAGAGGAATCTCAGTCTGTGGAGGAAACAAACACAAATGTGCCTTTTTTTTGTTTCTCTTTTTTTTTTTCTTCAATATACTGAAGACAGGGAAACATGAATATTGATGAATATTAGAGTTGTCCATGACCAGTACACACGTACCACTCAAAAACAACCAGCACATACTGATGCAGTGTCCATTCACTGCTGCCCCACAGAACATCACCAAAGCATTATTTTTGTAGCTGCAAGTATGACACAAAAGTTAAGGGAGTTTTGACACTGAAGGCTATTTATCTTAAAAAAACATTTTTGGTTTGTGCATATTAGGCCCTGAACACAGCTGCAAGTTGAGATGTATGCAAATCAACAGACTCCCTCCAACAACTGTGTGAAGACTAGAATTGCTGCACACAACAGGTCCAGTCACTGCCAGGATGTTCTCAGACATATTCAAAGCAATTTTGCTACAGGCTAACTCCAAGCTCACGAGCAACCAACCATCAATCTTTCAAAAGCTCTTGTGGAAGCCAGTCAAGGCTGTTATATATTTCCTACTGCTCAAAGCAACCTGAATGTGTGTGCACTTCCATCAAAAGCACATTCCAACCTCATACATGCAAAAATAAGCATAAATTAGTTATTTTCACAGCCTAGTTTAAAGACATATCATTCAGGTATGCATGGCTTCTTAACCTGAAGAGCTCTTAAAAAACCAAGTTAAATAATTTTCACGTTTTGCATCTCCTTCCCATTAAATACACCAAGCACTTCAGAAGCCTTTGCCATTCTCATCCACAATGAAGGAATAGTGTCTTATGCAGAAGCATTATCTATTTGGTCCTTGTAAAAATAATTCACAATGATACTAATAAAAATGTTTGCATGAGTCACAGCCTGCTGGTAGGTGTTGTTGCAAAACTTCTTTTTATTTTTTCTTCCTCTGTGATTCCAGCTCACCATTTGTAATATATAGCAGCAATAGCTCACACATTTCAGATTATTTATGCACTTCTCTACCAGCAAAATGTCATAAGCTTCAGCTGCCATTCCAAATGCAGGGATGTCCTGAAGTTCATCTATGGAAAACTTTAACTGAGGCCACCATGTTTCTGAATACTGACACACACAGACAATAAACACCATGACAAACAAAACCACTAAAAATCCTCTTCTTCCACTCTTCGCTGTGCACAACCCAATGAAAGAAGCCCATGTTCTTCACTAGCAAAAAAAAAAAAAACAACCTAGATTGTGAGCTTGTTGTTTTCTCTTTGCAAACATTTTGCATCATGTTTTATATTGCTACATGTATTGATCTGCTTCACAAATACTTTTAAAACTGCAACTTTTAAAATTATTTCTTTCTTCTTACACCACAGCATGGTTTTGTTTTCATTTCACTTCTGTAAGCAAAAAGAAAAGCACATGCAAATATGTTTATATACTATCGTTGTTTAACCCTAGTTTCCAACTAAGTACCATACAGCTTCTGACTCTCCCTGCCAGGGGATATATGAATACCTATTTTAAAATTGTGTAAAGAATTACCTGAGAAGCACGGTGAATTTGGTTTTGTTGACATAAGCAGAGAGAACTTTCTGCCATTACTTTGCTTAATTAAAATAAGTTTCCATAAGGCATAAATTTGGCCTATTACTTATTTGACTATGTCAACATTTCACCTGTAGTCCTAATAAAAGTATTTTAAAATGTCCACAATGAAGTGTAAAAAGATAGTAAGCAGTGAAGAAGAATTTCACACAATGAAGCACAAGTTAAGGAAAAATCACAGACAACCCAATTTTTCTCATCCTGGGTAGGAACTAAAAAATTTTCAAAGTCTTATTTTGTTGTACCTTACATATCCTGCCTGCCCCAAAAAGGTTGAAATATTAGTAAGACTAGTTAAAGAGTCAGGTAAGAGGGATAATTGGCTAAATGTAATCCGCAAGTGCAATACCCAAGCTAACAGGACTAGTGTAATCCTCAGGATATCTAAATGGGAACACAACACTCAGGAAGTAGCGTCATCCTACCTTAATTTAGCAATGACACGCCTGCTAGAGATTTACTATCGTCCACAATCCAACAAAGCACAGATGTTGCCATTAACTCTGATAAACAAAGATCTTCCATCTCTCTTCTCTGTAAAACATGTACTCACAAGCTGCAGTGGGCCAGATCAGACTCTGAGCCACCCTCATTACTCTGAAACAGGACAGGATGATGCAGAGGAAGATGGCTCCTCATCCTCCTCCAGGACTCCCAGCAATGGGGAGATCACTCTGCCCCTTCTCTGTGCACGATCTAGAGCCCAGGCATACCTGTTCTGGGGAGAAAGCCAAAGGCCCATGCCAGTGCTAAAGACAAGCCTGTGGAACTTGCACCTCAAGCAAGACAGTATCCTTAGTTGCCAGTTCCACCTACCACAATACTCATTGCTTTGTACTGCTGTTACAGAGCTAACAGATACTCTCAGCATGGGGATGGGTCCAAGTTTCTCCTCTTCAGCTGTCCATTCAACCAGGCAACACCAGCCTACATACACAGCCAGACCAACCAGCATAGGTAATAAAAATGCACTCTCACATCCCAGATGTAAGAGGAATTCTAGAAGGTCACTAAAAAAAGTCCACATCAGAGCACTGTGGACCACCTTCCCACTTCATGGTCATGGTGCTGCCTTGGGAACCAGTCTCCTCCACAAGGACCTTCCAGAGCCCCTTCTAAGCACATGACTTGGCAGCACAAGTCAAGACTACACATAGACCAACCCTGCATGGAACCACTGATTTTGGAAAACCATCGATGTGAAACATGACCTAAAAAAAATCCCACTCTTCATCTCAGGACGAAATGGCTAAAGAATGGCAGCTGAATTGATGAAAGGGATGGAGTACTCTTAAGGAGACAGTGAAAAAGCCGGAACTCTTCAGTCTGGACAGAAGCGTAAGTGAAGAAAGGACTGATCAAGGGTGGCAAATAAACAGACGCTGAACAGTTATTCACCAAATCTCACAATTCTGTAACCATGGGGCACTTGTTGAAACCACTACGAAGTCTGTTTAAAAGGAAAGAAAAAAAATTGTGTCTTTAGAGTCGAGGAGATTTGTATTGTCTCCATAGCTTCCAGTGGTAGATAGCTCCAGCACTTTCAATGTTACTAAATAAATTCACAGATAACAGGCCTGCAAACAGAGACTGAAGTGAAAGGCAGCAATGTACCTTCTCATACCCTTAAATACAGTGATTGTGGAGGTTTATGAGGAGCAGCTGAGGCACCTGGCTCATTTAGCCTGCAGAAAAGGGGGCTCAGGGGAGACCTCGTTGTTGTCTACAACTACCTGAAAGGAGGTTTGTAGCCAGGTGTGGGTTAGGCTCTTCTCCCAAGTAACAAGCAACAGGACAAGAAGAAACAGCTTCAAGTTGCGCTAGGGAGTTTTAGATTTGATATTAGGAAAAATTTCTTCACCAGAAGAGCTGTCAAGCACTGCAACAGGCTGCCCAGGGAAGTGGTTGAGTCACCATCATATTTAAAAACGTGTAGATATGGCCCTTAGGGACATAATTTAGAGGTGAACTTGGCACTGCTGGGTTAATGGATGGACTTGATCTTAAAGGTCATTTTCAAACTAAATGATTCTATAGGAGCAGGAAGAAATTGACCGCAAAAAGCAACTAGACTCATGTTTCCTATAAATGGCTCTGATTTCCATTGCTACAGAATACCAGTGGACACAGACTGCTGACCTGAGTAGAAAGGCATTTTTACACTCAGAATGGAGTACAGAAAGAAGCAGAAGACCAGGAAGAGTTTGTATGGCATCGGGAAACCTCATATCCAAACCAAAAGTTTTGCTTTTTTGCTCTTGCTTGTCACCTCTACATAACTGGCAGTGCTTATAGCGTGTGATTATGAACTCAGCCCACACTATCTCCCAATGATAGCAGTTGGCAGTGAACCACAGATCCTGCTGCTCAGCCAAGTAATCTTGGCTACTGCTGAGGAAGATAACACCTAGGTATGCAAGTGGTGTAGAGCAACAAGACCACCAAGCAACTGCTATGGTCTTAAGATCCAAAGTCCGTGCAGCTAGGCAGACTAAGGAGAGACATCAAACAATGCTTTGCATCATCAAGATGGATGTCTTCAAGGCTGAAAGGGACTAGGGGCATGGGGAGGCATGTTTCCACTTGTCATTGCAGTGGCAAGGAAGGCTCAAACTCCAGTCACTCCCACACATTTAGTGCTGTGGTACTGGGATTTCCATGCTGCTGCTAGAACAGGAGCAACAAGGACTGGGCAGTCTGGAAGAGACACAGGTTTTGAAAAGGCAAAGCACATGCAATGGCATGGCAAAAGCTCTGGCTTTCAGTAGTTCCAGGTAGGCAAGATCCCAGAAGGAGGGCATCAGAAAAGGTGAAATGAAGAATATCTCAACTAGAAAAGTGTCATAGCACTTCTGTAGCTATAGAAATATGTATGGTAACTCATATGTACATGGTGTTAATGAGGTACTTTTACAGGAAAACATAGGCACCATCTCTCTCTGTGAGCTATCATTTTAAGAGCACCTAGGCTGGAAACATGCTTTTACCAGAACTTCTCATAGACAGTCAGAGATCTCAAGTGGCTTTCAGCTTTACAGTGAAGATATTTCTCTTACCTTATTTTAGGCGTTTCATTGATTTTTTGTTCTAGTTCCATTCTCCTCTGCCGTTCCTTTTCTAGCTCCTGCCTTAATGATTCAGTGCTTGTTTCTTCTCTCAGCTTCCTGAGCTCCTCCTCTGTTAATTAAAGGAGAAGATAAAGATTTAGTTACCCTGAAGTATTTCTGTAAGAAATTTAAAATCTAATTATGACAGATTAAGTGTGGGGGATTTTTTTATCTGTGCTATACCAAATATGTTCACCAGAAAAAAACAAGTAATCAAGGGCTAGACAGACTTCATAAAAAGCACACAGCTGTATGATATACAAAATATTTAGTTACAATTATTAAGCAAGGGAAAAAACAACTTTGAAGTTTTCTTTTCAAGATGCAAAATAAGCCCATGGTACAAGCTATCTTTATTTAAATACAACATGACATTCTCTTCATTCCCCAAAGAAATAATCAGCAGGAAAGGCTGTCTATTGCTAAATCCAGTGGCCATAACAAGAAAAAAAAGTATCTGATATTTTCCCTCATGTCTATGGGTAGGAAAACACAAACAATAAATTCACATGAAGTTATATGATGCCATACTAGACTGACTGTCCACACATGTTGTCACAAGCTTTATTTTCTGTATGCTAATATGACCATCAGCATTTATAAAATTAGGCACTTGAAAAGTGTATGCAGGGCTGAGCCCTTTCTTTTTGTGCTAAAAAGAGAAACCTAATTATTTTGCTGTTGTGAAAATTTCCCAGAGAAGGGCAACAAGGCTGGTGAAGGGACTTGAACGCAAGTCCTATGAGGAGAGGCTGAGGGAGCTGGGGTTGTTTAGCCTGGAAAAGAGGAGGCTCAGGGGAGACCTCATCACTCTCTACAACTACCTGAAAGGAGGCTGTAGCCAGGTGGGGGTCGATCTCTTCTCCCAGGCAACCAGCAGTAGGACAAGAGGGTATGGTCTTAAGCTCCGCCAGGTGAAGTTTAGGTTGGATATTAGGAAGAAATTCTTTACAGAGAGGGTAATCAAACATTGGAATGGGCTGCCCAGGGAGGAGGTGGATTCACCGTCCCTGGAGGTTTTTAAGATGAGACTGGATGTGGCACTTAGTGCCATGGTCTAGTAACCACAGCAGTGTTAGATCAAGCATTGGACTTGATCTCAGAGGTCTTTTCCAACCTGTCTGATTCTATGATTCTATGAACCCCTGCCTGACAATTTCTGGCACCCTTGTAATTTTATCTAAGTCAGATAGTCCCATTATGGGCCTGAGCATCTTACAGTTTTAAGAAGGGGTTATGAAACAAGGAACTAAGTTTAAATTTTTACCCTCTTCTGAGGTTACACTGTGCCCTATAAACTTCAATGTAATAATCAGACATATAAACATACACACACATACACACTCACAACTTCTTTCACAAGAAGTTAGCATCAGCTATGTATAAGGCTTTTTTGTGTCTAATTAGCCTTGCTTTTTTGTCACTGGCAGAGTCCTTGCTCATGACCTTATTTAACTCTAGCGCTAAAACGGGGTCACTATTATTGATAACTTTTCCCAAACAGGTATACGAGAGACATGAAAAACTGAAGAGTGAGATTCTCTTTTTTTAAGTCTTTTTAAACAAAAAATTTACTCCACATTTTGTTCTCTGGGCTGTTTTTTTAGCTCAATCTCAACAATAAATAGTAGAACAGCGGGTGTATTTCAAGCTTACAACAAAGCAGAAGAGAAAATACTTCACTGCAGACACAGGGGTTCAGGCTTTACGTTGTTTTACAAAATTGGTGTACTATATTATAACCTCCAGCAACCTCCTCTGTTTCTTTTCACATATTGCCTTGTAAGTCTTTGATAATCAGATAATTTTGATATCTGAGCCTCTCTGACTCCAATCATTATGCATCTTGAGAAGGTCTGAAGCCATAATGCAAATGTACAGAGGAAATAACACACTCTCTCTCCTCTGCAGGAGGCCCTGGGGCAGTATGTCCAATCACTTTATCCGCTGTGCAAGTTAGCTGGTGGGAGATTATCTGCACTCCTGCAGCAATAAGAGGTTTAGAGCACAGAATTAGGAGAAATGGGAAAAAGATAACATGAATCCAGAGGACAACATGATGGCTTCCACTGTGAAGCTACAACTTGAACTCCACCAAAGAGAATGGAGTGCTATCATTCATCTCCCCACTGACAGACGGTTAGTGATCCTGGGAAGAAGAGCTGGAGCATAAAAACCAAGTTATCCTCCAGCAACTAAAACTGAGAATGCCCAAGAGTATGGTAGGGAAATGTCACTGTTGTCTCTCCTGTAAATAAATGGAAAGATATGGATATAAGGGCAGACTTACACATGGAGCTGTTCCTAATTACGTGTCCACAAGGAATTTTAAATCCAACAAGAAAACTAAGTTTATAATTAGTTTACCCTACTTTCAAGGGCTTGCCTTGTTCCAGAACATGGGCCTGCAAACAGCTGAGGGGAATCATCTGTTGCACTGGAGCTTGTGCAATATCATGAAGATATCACAGAACGTTCCAAAGTTTGACAGGGATGTTATCTTCTCAAGACCATTAAAGGAAAAAAATTCTCCATTAAGCACATTTATTTTTTTTTCAAGAGGAAGTGACTATGCATTTTGTGTATATAAGAAAACCACAAGCAGTATAAATTAACTTCAATGTCCTTGAAAGTTTACTCAGATCTTCCAGCTTCCCTAATTCCAGTTGTTCTGATTGCTCTACATCTTGTACTACTAAAACTAAAACAAAACCCCCAGAAATTCAACCACTAAGAGGACAAGCAGTGCCAAAGATTCTTTAAGGAAAGAGGCAGAGTTAAAGGGTTCACAATGAATGAGGCAGAACTCCTATAAAACAAAACAAAAAAATACAACATCCCATCATTACAGTTTGTCACAGCTTCACATTTCAGAGCATTTCCTAACTTTCCCATACATGACTGCAATTCAAATCCACCCCACTGCAATTGCTCTAGCCCATTTATGTCCTTAAAGCAGTATTTGTTGCTACTTTGGCAGCAGTGTGGTCTGGCACTGTAAAACCTCCATGTCTGGTTAGGTAAATACTCTTAACTCTGCTAAGCAACAGAAAGGGAAGGGAGCGAAGTTCTTCCTTGCTCTCTCCCCTGAAATAATCTACCATTTGGCCAAGCTGAGCTGCACTTTCAAAGGATATTTCTCTATCCCTGTGGGGTCCTCTTGCAGAATGAATGAAGTTGGCTACAAAGAACAGAGGTCACAGACCCCTGAGAAGAATCCCTAAGAACATTTCACCATGGCATCTATCTACTGAGCTTTACAGATGAGTATCCTTCTTGATGATGAGAAAGGAGCGCTGCTTGGATTTCATCTTCAGACAGTCAAAATTCAAACATCCTCCCCCCTCAGCACATGTACAAAAGGGTAAAACATAAAAGGTCAAGCTTCAGCTTCAAGATTAATCAGTTTCCATAATTTCCCTCCCAGGCAAATCAATCACAGCTCGCTATCTTCTGCTGGGCAAAAAATATTAAAATACTGCATACTCAGTGTATGTCTTAGCTGGACACGCAGGTGAAGCAAGCAGCCATAAAGGTGACCTGGTTAGAAGTGGAAAATTACTAGCAGAAGAACGTGTCTGCTGAAATACCGACAGAGAAAATGCTGGCAAGGCTGGGAACTAGGCCTGGGAACCAGAATCATTGTCAAGAAGTGCAGCTGACCTCTCTGAAGTGCACAGCCAGGTACCTAGAAACCAGAGATACCATTGAAAGGCATGAAAATAAGCAACTGTAACAGCAACTTATCATCTGAAAAGGTGAAAAATAGTCTGGAAAAAAAGGAAAAACATCCTGGGAAAGTAAGACTTGGTAAATGCCATTAGCTGTTCTATCTGCAAGAACAAGAAAAGTCTAGAAAAATAAAAATTGGCACAAGAGAACAGAAAACATCAGCATCTATTGGCTATTCTGAGTGAAAAGTAGAAATTATCAACATCTATTGGCTGCTGAAGTGATGGTGTCCAACACGTCTTTATTTCTCTATTATGTAAATATGGCTTAATTTTTATTCAAAATGAAGCTTCTCCCTCCAAGAACTTCCCATGCTGCATGCACTATCCCTTTCCTAAAGGGGCTGAAATCTCCACACAAACTTTTTAAGAGATCTTGGACCTTTGCCAAGAAGGGTTTGGTTTGTCCTCCCATACCTGGGATGGTTTGGCCCATACAAGGGGCCAAATATGGGCCAATTAGCTTGATACTGGTATTAATGTAAACATATGCATTTGCGTATGTAAAGTAATCCATCATAATTACATTTTCTGCTGTATTACTGAAAAGTTTGCTTCATTAGTGATAATTTTGTAGTAACCTGTAATAGTATACACCTACATGGTTGCTATTATTATACACCTACTATTGATTGCTGCCAATAATTTATAACAGCTCTCTCTCTATATATATTTATTTCATTCATACATATATTCACTTTATAAATCATAGGTATAGTTGCTAGGGGTGATTTTTGTGGTATTTGTGGTAATCTGTAATATTAAGTAGAGAAATTTAAAGTAAAAAGCCTCCATGTCTTTGAGTATTACAGAAGCCTATCAACCTACAGTCATAACCTCAATATATACCTACACATTGGGTAACCTTTTAGGTTGTGACAGCAGGTGTGACCCTGAAAAAATGCTTTAAAAGCTCTCTAGAAAAGCCAACTTGTGTAGAAAAGCAGGACAATATCTGGATGCTATTGCACTTCTAAAAATGAGCTGTAGATGTCCGTGAGACAAGGCAACAATGGTGTTCCAATGACATTAATCCAAGTATTATTGCACTGTAAACCCTAGGAGAACTGACCCCATAGTAAAGAACATCATCAGCCATGCATCTCACAGGTTACCAAAAAGTTTATGCATTTCATTTTTTCTACAGCATTTCATCCTCTATGAGGTTTAATGTAACTGTCACACCTGAACGCTCAAGTATTCGACCACTCAAATTCAAAGATTAACATTCCAAAAAGGTTAGTTGATACAATGGAACTGCTACAAGATGAGCTACCAAGTGTTGTGCTGCACCGTTGTCTGGCATCAGCCACTAGAGCAACTGAAAAATTTCAGTTTGCTCCTCAGAATACACAAGCTTGTAGAAAGGGTTCTGACAAAAAGCACTTCAACACCAAAGTATTTAGTTCTGGTGAGACCGAACAGAATTTGAGTAGTATTTAGATAAGAAGGATGATACATCAGGCTGGAAAGGCGTGGCAGAAGGTTGGATTTCTAATTCCAATACTGCATATGCAGTAAAGCGGATGTTTTCCTTAATCCCAGGATTGAAGGTAGATTAGGGAGTTTCCTCGTAGCTGTTTTACATAACAACATTCCTTCCTAGGCCTACAGGTACACTGCAAAACCTCCCTCTAGGACAAAGTGATCAAAAATTTCTTTCAGAGCACAGCTACAGACTGCCAACCTGCTGTTTCTAGCTACCAAATCAGTTTAGTGTTAAATCTAAGGAAACCAAGTTGAAAACTAGAAATGCCAAAAAGCGTACATGCTCCCCATCATATTTACATGAGGAAACACCAGTACTTAACAAGACAAAAGTAATCCTTCTATGTCTATGTTAATCATGGCAAATCTCTCTACAAGCCTTTGAACAGAATGCACATTATTTAATTGGTACCAAACACACAAAATTCCAACCACACATCTTCAAACTGGATCTCATCAGCCACACTGATGGAGCCAGAGTTGTCTCCAGCGCAGGCAGTTTCTACCCCTACCAGACTCCTAATTCCTACATAAAGCTAATATTTTAACTTTGTCCCAAGTAAATCAACTATATGACATTACTAACAAGATGTTAGGAGTCTTAACAACATATCTATTTTTATCCTCATAGATACTGAAGAGCTTTTAGTCTTCACCTTAAAAACCAGCAGCAAATGGCAGTCCTGTAAAAGACATGAAATGACTCCACCACTTGAGATAAAGCAAAGATACACAGAGAATGATGACTGACCAACAAGCAGTGATGGAGGAAGGACCCACAACAGAATTCCCTAGCCTGCTTTTTTCCTGCTTACAGTTACTTTGCAATTTATATATACTCCTCTGAAGACACGTTCACAATTTGCAGCTATAACTGGATACAGCTTAATTGTACTATTTATTACCTGTTCATCTTCTAATCCACGACTGTCCTTCTCCAGGGCATATGTCTTTCCACCAGTGACTTGAGAACCACAGAGACTGCCAAAAAATTATCACAAATCTACCCAAAAGGCTTCAAATAAAACATTAGCCTTTGATCCCAGACATTGCAAGATATTCTACTTCTTTGCATGCCAGATGCTTGGGGAAGAAAAGTAATTGTTTAAGCTATTGCTCTAATAGCTCCACTTTATTAGCTGTCCTTTCTTCTTTAAGTCACCACTTAAGTTCATGTCCTCTTTCATGCTTGGACTTCAATGCTTCAGTTGGAAAGCACAAAGCTCATCTCCTTAGGAGTACTAGTCTTGGCACTTTAAGAAGAACCGAAAAATGTGCCTTGTAAACCTCCAGACTCCAGGTTGACTGTCTAACCCCCTCCTTTGTCTTGTGTGATTAGATGGTTGCTTCGGAAATGGATACCAGCATTCTTTTTCTTCAGAGCTCTTCCAGAGGTGGACAACAAGCAGTCTGGAAGAACTCTTCCTTGTTTTGTTGTTTTGTTTTTTTTTTTTTTTTGCATTTGTGAACACCTTGCTTTGTCAATTTAATGGTTTTCCCTTGTGGTCAGGCCTCTTGCTTGAATCTTGCATGAATCTTTCATCCAGAAAACAAGGCAAAAAGATTTTCTAATAAGAATATTGGTGTCATAGAAAGCCAAAAAGCAGAGAGAATCATTAAAGATTAAGAATATTTATTGAGTTCATATCCTTCCCTCCTCTCTACTGTGTTTTCTATAGGGATTTTGGTACAGTGGAGAAGTGAAACAATCAAATATAAATCCCGTATTTTCACTATGACCATTCTCCAGCTAAGTCTGCACATATCAAAACAAAGAAGTGATCTGTCATGCCCAATGACTTAAAAAACTTCAACACGGGTTTGGCAGTTAAACAATCTCTTTTTACTTTGTTTTGTTTCCATCGTTCTTTTGTTCCTCTCTTTGCTCTTTCAAAGGCAGAGCTCCTGCTCCAGTACTTACAATAAGCATATCTTTTGAGGACCAGTTTTTGAGTCTCTTTGCATACGCCTACAGGGCAGGGAGCAGCGTGGGCTCTTGCTATGCAGATAGGAAACAAGCCAACTCCGATCCAGAGGCAGTAGAGGCAAGGCCGAGTCTGAACCAACAACCTGCCTCTCAGTGCAATTAATATTCCCTGGTACTATTCTCCTCACCTGAATAGCAGAGTCTCATGTGAAGTGTTCTTCTCTTTCATGAGATGAAGGAGACTGATTTACAAAGCACCTCATATTTGACAAAGTCTTCCTCTGTGCAAACTGCTCTAGTCTCTCTCACCATTCTCATTATGTCCTACTTGGAGTGGGTGATAGAAAAAACTAAGATGCCATTGCTATGGTTTGTACAAAACAGTTATGCTAAATACCAATTAGTAACTTTACATACAGTGCTTTCAGTGGAGCTTTATTGTGTTATAAGTGACACAGACAGGATCATTTCCCCTTCAATATGGAAAGATTTTAAATTATGCTTCCTGAAAATATAGCTGTAGTGAGACAGATCCCCTTCTCAAAACACCAAGTGGGAAGTTTTCTATTGCTAGATACACATAAAAAGTCAGCTTAAAAGTCATGAGAAGTACTGCTGCTATATGAATTTCCAGAAATTTCAGGGAATAAAAGTGCCAGAAGAGTTATAGAATCCATCTAAAATGAAGGGAGCTGCAAAAATATTGTCATTATTGCAAGAATGGTTTTCATTCACTGGTTTTGGCAGAAGTGAAACAGTCTACAAATGTTGAAATAATGTCTGGCTTAGAAATAGCAGCAGCTCTTCCAAAGCTTTTGTGTTACTAAGCTGAGCAGGGAAAGGCAGGTTCCACATGGGGCTCCCAAACTCTCCGTCCCAGTTACACAACAGGCAGAGGCACAACAGTGCTGACCATTGCCCTGCCTGGATTTTCACACCCTCTCTGTAATTCAGGAAGCTGAGCCGGGCATGCAAAAAAGGCAGAAGCAAGAGCACAGCCCACCTACGTAACGCAATGAGTAGGTGGCATCTGTTCAAGCCTCTGGAGGAGCTCAAACAATACACCTCTCTCAGCACAGTGCTGCATTTTGGTTCATCAGTCCCAAAGATGGTGTGACAATATGAGATCCTCCAGCTTTCTGGCATCTTCATGTTCAGCATCATCATGTACATCTCCATGTATGTGCTCTGTCCAATGACTTAAGCACATTGCACAAGCCAGGACCAGAACAAGGACCAGTCCAGGACTCCAGCCTGCTGCTGCACTGGGCTGGAGTCACATCCTTTCCCTCTCCTCTGTTCTCAGAAATATCGTGCTCTTAGAAGCCAAGTCGAGAGCAAGCAAGAGCCCAACCCATCTCCTCCACCAGTCAGAACAGAGTCCTTGCAGATGAGAAAGGAAGGTCTGAATGTACCTTAGTCTGTATTGAGGCTTCTTAAACCCCAGAGAAGTGCTCTAACCCGCTCATGACTGCCTCGTCCAATGTTCCCAATGTTTCTAGGAAAATGAAGCCAGAGTTTTGGAGGTTTGTGGGTTTGTCCAGGAAGGCTAGAAATGAACTCAATATACGCAGTATGTTATGTAAGCATCTCCGGGTATAAGCAATACCTTTCCTACACCTCTTAAGAAACTTTCTGTAGTTTTTGAGAAGTCTCCCAGTCAGAAGTCAGACCTAGAAAAACTTTAAAATTTGTTAGTACAAAGCAAGTGAGAGCAAAGCCTGAACTCACATCTTTCTACTGTGTCTTTTCTGGGTGCCCAGGCAAAATACATAAGAAGATTCCCCACCAGTGACCATACACAAACCGCAGTCCTCATCAGAGAAGCTCCACAATCTCAAGGGACACATGCAGATCTCCTAGGGACATCTTTTTACTGCCTGAGAGTCCAGGATTTTAAACTGGAAGAAGCTTAGGGGAAGGAGTAAAGGATGTGAGAAACCCAGGGTAAGCTCCACAGCTACAGCAGCCTCAGCGCTCACCAGCATCAGCAAGCTTGGAGCCCAAGCTGCAGCATCAGGATCCCTTGGCCAGGGTTGACCACGTAGCAAGCAGCGGCTACTATGGCCCAGAGCTGGTATTTGGGTGTCTTACTCTCTTGCCAGGGTCTTCACCTGCCCTAGATTCTGCTTCAGCTCTAGATTCTGCTTCAAGATTTCTAAACCTGAGGCTCAGATTACAGGCTGCCAGGTCAGTAAGACAGCAAAACCAATGCAGTGAATCTGTTCTTCTGCTCTTCTCTATCTCTGCTACTGCAGTTGGTGTTTGACCCTCACGTCAAGAGAAATTACACCAAAGGTATTCCAACACAGTAATTGGACTCTGACTCAGCTTCATAGTCAATTTGTTGCATACAATTACTGGGGCTGTGCAGAACTGGACTTTTCAGTGTAGGTCTTCTGTTGGTTACAACCACCACCACACACTTTGCTTTCAAAATTTAACACTTTCTAGCATCCCAGATCTGCCTGAGAATCATGTATGTTTTTCTAGAGCTCTACTTCCATGTAGTCACTATTCTGCTAGGTTGTTCTTCATTCAAAGAATCATCAGGTCATTTATACCAGAAAGAACGAACCAGAGAAAACACTGTGGAGTTAGTCACATAAAGGGTTCAAAAAGGCGCTTGAGGATGAAGACTGTGCTGGAGCAGAATTTCAATGGGAAAGCAGCATAATCCCAAGCTATTCTGTAATGCTGGTATAAAAATCATAACTGAAACCAGTGGTTTGGTAAGCCCCTGAAGACTCCTGCCACAGTCTGCTGTAGAAAGTGGAATGCAAAACCCTTGTGGGAGAGGAGTTTATTTCCTCCTAGAGCTCTTCACCCTCATATAGTGCTTCTTTGATTTACCAGGTCATGACTAACCCTCTTCTCTAACAGTCACCTGGTTTGTTTACTCTAGTATGCTGCTGCTACCACCAACTCCTCTTCTCTGAGCTGCTAAATTTAGCACTGCAAAAGGCTTGAACATCTTTGAATAAGAATTAGCTAATACTTCATGTAAACCACGGGATGCATGTGTGCTTACAAAGCACCTTGTGGTACCAGGATCAGAGCGCTGATATCTCCAAAACTGCCCTCTATAAGCAGGCACAGGAAGCAACAGGAAGAAAAGCAGAGTGTTTTTACCTCTATGAGGTGCAAACCCAGAAAGATCATGGGTTTGCATAATTTTTGTCTTGCAAATGCAAGAGCAGCAAGCACGATTTTATTTCTTGTTTAGATACAATTAGGTTTTGAAATGGAAACATTGAAATCACTACTAATCTTAGCATATCAACAAAACTGCCCTGGGTCAGTAGTTGCCTTCCCAACCTGAACTCTCAACTAGCCCAAGGCAGTGTTCATGTGCATTTAAAACTAGGTTATAACAACACAAAATCCTTTAGAAATGAATGATTCTGATTGTCACAGCTCCAAGAAAAAGCTTTTTCCATCCATGTGCACTTAAAACTGCAGCAGACTAAGCTCTCTGCACTTTTCATTCAGCTGATGTTCAAGCCTTTTTCTGCAGGAACCCCCACCAATACCGCAAACCCAACAAACACAGTTTTCAGGATTCCTGTAATAAGGTGCAGAAGGAGCCATTAGATCACAGAGATTAAGACCATTCCCACACAGACAGGAAAAGCAACTTGGCTGGAAGAGTCAGATGATCACTCCCTCTTGCTTAAGACATTATCCAAGATCCCCTTCTCTGCCTGCCTCATCCTCCTCTCAATCTGCAGCTTAAACCCCTTGCATTTCCAGTCACATTTTATTTGCATTTACAGCTATGCACACGCTAAGCAATTCCTCTCCATCTTCACATTTCTGGATGTTTAGATTATCTCTTTGCTAAAGAAAGATTCATCTGGCATCTTAGATGAAGATATTTTCCCTTTACAGACAACAGCTTGTCTCCAGTACCTATTTGATTCAGATTTCCTCTGCAGCTTGTAGAGGCTACAGTTAGGTCTGGGATGCATTTCACTGAACATACTACTCAGCCAAACTGCACCTATTACTTGTGCCTACTAATGGCTGAATAGAGTTTAGAGAAGACTAGTGCTTTGCTTTTCTTTAGCCAGGCACCTGCAACTACAGACCCATGCCGACTTGTAGCTGTGTAATGTACATTATGCATAATGTCTAGCTGAGAGGAAATCTCCTTAAGCCTCCTGGCTAATGGCACAACAATACAAAGAAAAGTATAGAAGAGGCAAAAATAAAGTCAGAATCAAGCTGATAACAATTAGAAACTCAACACATTAAAAAGCAAATCCATGAAACTTTTAAGTATTTCCCTCACTTACTAGTAGTTGCTTTGATTTTTGCACATCCAGCTGGAGGAAATGGAGTTAAGTGGACGTGGCAAATGGTTTATGCAAAAACACAATTATAGCCAGACATCCTTAAAGAATTCCATAAATAAAAATAGTATGGAAATAGTGCAGAGCAACTAGCCTTCTTAAAAAACACCTACTGCAGAGAAACTAGCTTTCTTAAAAAGCACCTACTGCAGCTATAGGATTTTTAAAAAATAATGATCAGGCTTTCTTCCAAGGAAAATTAAAGTAAACAAACTGCACATTTGAAGAATATTTTTCTGAATACCATTAGTTCATTTTTGGGAAGAAAACAATAATGAAGCACTTCTAGTATTAAAAAAGTGCAAAACGTAAACTCAAAGAGAAGGAAAAAGAAAGGAGGAGAATGCAGGAGCCATACCCAAAAAGAGAAGTGCTACTTCACTCCAATTGACAAACACAGTGACATATTTCAGCCTAAAATCTTGAATGGAGTGTAGGGGAATAAAGGGTAAGCTTTACCTCACCTATTTCTCAACCAGCTTATGATTCTTATTCTTGTTTTTCAGTACAGAGTTGCAACGAACTTGCCAGGAGAAATCCATAATTTCAGCTAGAGCAAACCTCAGGCTTTGGTGAAGAGCTCTTGACCTAGCAGTAAGGGCTGGAGACATCCAGAGCTGACTAAATTCACCCAGCTAAACTACCCCATCAGCCTGAACCTCCAACCATCTGCTCAACGTTTACATGAAAGGGTGATCTTCGTTACCCTTTACCTTGGAGTTTGCTACAAAGGTCTGTGAAAAGGAAAAAGGATTCAGCCAGAAGTGATAACATAGTTTATCAGGAGGTTTTGAAATTACAGCAAGAACCTGAAGATTACAAACGTTCACAAAAATAACATTCAGTTACTATAAGAACATGCTAAGAAAAGAGAATGGATTCACCAGCCATGGAGGTGCCCTGGGAACCCTATTTTATATCAAAAAGCATGTCCTAGTTCAAACCAGAAATCAGTTCTGGTAGGTCCTACTGTTTCTGTTACACATTAGATTATATCAGGAAATCATACATGTTCCATCTAGTTTAAAAACAGTTGGATAACAGGAGCTTAAGCAATATATCATTTTTGCGATGGAAGAAGTACATGGTAACTCTGTAGTTAAATATTCAAGTAAAGTACTGAAACTAATGAGGCAAATCGAACAGATCTTTCAGTTTTTGCCTGATATTCCAACCATGATACCTCTTCCAGCTATCTGTGGAAGCTGATAGTAGCTTGTTATAAATTCTTTCCCAGTTTCCTTTATCAGGCCTCCCTCACATACACTGGGGGGGGGAAACATATCAAAGAAATATTGGCAAATGAAAAACAAGTTAGGGAAATTAATGGCGAATCCTTGAGAACATGCTGAAGATAAAACAGAAGTATTGTTGCTGGATTATAGAAATTGAATAGAATCCACAGGCTTGTTATTCCTACCCCTTAGAAAATATCTGACAAGCTTTGAACACATAAAAACAACCCTCATACTCTGAAGTTAAAACCAAAACATTAAAATGACCTTTTTGGGAAACAAGTGACCAAGAATTCTCATTGATTTATTACAGAGATCTCTACTTCTACTAAGTCACAGGAATGCTTGTCTTCCATTTTTCCGTTTTTAACTCTCCTGTCTTAGAAATCAGCAGTTCAGACCTCCTGAGATTAAATCCCCAAAATCTTGTGGCTGCCTCTAGCCATGAATGACTCATATACATTTTTTCTCATATATACAAATACACGTATATATACAAATAAACCCAAACAAGTAACACCTGAAATCTACAGACACTCTTCTCTGCATTTCTTACATCACTTACCAGTAATCCTTATACTGTTAAGAGACGTGTTTTAAGACATATTATTTGTTGAAACAGCTGCCAAGGAAATGCACTGGTTGCCCCTTCAGAAATCTCTTCTTATTAATTACTACTAGAAAAAAAACTCCACCTATTCCAAGCACATTAAGGTTGACTCAGTTCTAAGATAACCTGCAGATGTCAGCATCAAGACTTCAACTAAGGAGCTTTAGTCATGAGGTATGCTGTGAGAAATGCAATGAAGAAAAAATATCCAAGTGACCCAGAAACCCTGAGAATGCTTTTAAGTTCTTAGGGAAACATCAGCCCATGTGCTATCCGTGCATCAGCACACCTCAAAATTCTGATGCCAACTTCTACAGCTTAGAGAAACCTTATTTCAGCAGGCTTAAGCCATTCCTCTCCACAGAGCATTTTATACTTACGTAAAAAGTGTTTTTCCAGTAAGGCTATTTCCAGGTGACCTTTGATCTCACTCAGTCTGTCAGACTCTGTTCTGTTAAAATCCGGGACTCCTGAAGCCATGATGACGGTCCCTGGACCAGCCTATAAGAAAGCCAGAACACATTCACAGCTCAGAAGCACTTTTTTTTTTTTCATTTAAATACATCAACTTATTTCTGGGGCAGTAAAGAAACAACCATGTGAGAAACACGCAAGTATCAACAACTCTGCATGCCTCTCTCAGCATTAAATTATCAAAACAAATGAATGAAAGTTAATCAAATGCATGGTATCTCTCCCATGTGAGTTTACAGAATACATTTCTACAGACCTCAGGGAGTTACAGAAAACTAAGATTTCCCACCATCACCACCACCCTTACTAGTTCTGCTGCATCATCATTTAAGCCTTTCTTCTGCTGATTTAAAAGGCATATTTATACTATCCCCATCTTCTTCCCATTAAATGAACAGTCAATGCAACACACTTTACCTATAAAATTGTGAGGCTACTAAAGGTAATACTTTTCTAGATAACTGCTGAGCTATTAGAAGATACATATTTTATATTTTAATATCCATTTATAGAATGTGAAATTCTGAAGACCACAGGCTCTCAGCAAGGAAGGGTTCCCCACTCCCTCCATCTCCCCCACAGCCCAGTAACTGCAGAAGGATGTTGCTGGTGCCCAGGAGCTCATCCTGGCAGGCTAGGAGAGGGGGGAGTCAGGAGACTGTGTGTCTTGACAGATTTACCAGCACCCCTCAAGTGAACTCAGCACTGGAAATACTGAAGAAAGCAGGAATTAAAGAGCAAATTGATTAATTTGCAAGAGCAGTGACAACCACCACCTCCATGAAGTGAGCACAGAAAAACTCCAAGCCCACACAGCAGAAGGCAGGCAATGCCATCTTTCTCTCATTAAGTGGGCATTTTCAAACAGCAGGGAAAAGGGAGGGTGAGGGCATCTCCTGGGTAATGGTTGTTCAGCACTTGTGTGCAGTCCCCACAAGGTACAAAAAGTCTGTCAATGAGAATTACAGGAGCTTCTTCAACCACTTAAAATCAAAGTGATAGATTACAGCAGCCTACAACTCAGAACAAAGACAGAAAGGGATTTATTTACCCATTCTAATCGCTCCCCCACTCCTTGTTTGAACCCTGAAAACACATAGGAACTGTACTGCTTTCAAACACCAGCTTGCTTACATTTAACCACACCACCTTAAATTACATATATATACATAAACTCAAGTAATCTATAGGAGAGTTAATTAAAAGACATCTTCTATGTTTTAGGAAAAATGTGCAGAAAGCTTACTGACAACAAAATACTTTCAATGTTGGGAATGATTTGCACTTCTAAGATAAATCAGTGTGGAAATATCTATTAAACATCTGTTTTCTTGCCTGAGCTGAACAGATGCTGAGTTTAAGCCTCAGAATTTGTCTATACAGGCAAATTAGCACTCTGTAGGCAGTTACTGCCCAGCATTTACCTGGTATCAACTCCCCACTTGCGCATGCTCAATACAGTGCCAAGCAGAGATGCTATTTCCAGTGCCAAAAGCAGCACCCACCCACACAGTACTCAGTCAACACTGCTGGCCACGATGAGGAGCAGAAGCTGTTAGCTCAGCAGCAGCCCTAGCTGCTTCCCATTTTGGAGCCAGCACGAACCATGTCCTAGCAGAGGCAGACAGACCACAAGCAATCCCTCACACGGAAAGCTGCAGCACAGCATCCTCCTCTCCATGCTCCACATTTCCCATTCACCTCTGCCTTTAGTCAGAGAGGTGCAACAGCTCCAGACACTGCTGAAAAGTAACAGAGCCTGTCTTCAGATGAGCATGCCAATTAACCTCTGTGTTGATTTCTTATCTATAGAGCTGGGTTGTATTTATTTACACTGCAAGGTTTAGTGCTATCACTTGCCAGACACTTGGAGAGCCCCAAGGAGGATGGTGTGGCTGAAGTCGAACAGCAGCACCCTTACAACACACTCCACAGGCAGGCAGAAGGAAAGCGAGGGAGGAGAGAAAGAAGAAACAGGCTAAAAAATATCTCAGCATATCCAAATTTTCATCCTCATTGAAGATACTCAAGATATTTCACCCAGAGTTGTGCTACATTTCAAAAATCCATCTGGAGAACCAACTCTGCTTTTCCTTCTTCAGAGATGTTAAGTCATTAATTAAAGCCCAGCACACCTTGACTGTGCCTCTTAGAAGAAACCAAAGAGCAAGAGGTGAATAGCACTCAGGAGAATGATATCAGTTAACATGACTCATTCTGAAAGTTTTCAAATGTGTTTATGTGCTTAAGCGTTAGATTTTCAAGCAGCCTGACATCCGTTGATAGGTTAAAAATCAGGAGGTACAGATCTTTAAACTAAGTACAAAAGGTTAGAATGACCTTCTAATGTAGAGAAAAAATAGGAAAAAAATCCACTAAGTTAAAGCATAAGGCTGCTTGCTAAGAATACTAGGAGCAAGATCATATAATTATCATGTAACTATAATATAGTTTAACTAGAGTAATAAGATACACAGTAACACAAGCTTGGTGGTAAATAAAGCACCAATTTCCAAAATTGGCATCACCATAATATTTTATGAATACTGTTTAGAAGTGTTCAGAAAACTAAGCATGCCCAGGATAGCGATATGAGAGATATTTAAGCAGATGTTTCTTTTTGTCTCAGAAGTTTTTTCTCCACACCAACACACCTAAGATGACAAGAAATAAGGTCTCTACATTTGCTGAAGGTCTACTACCTCTGAATTCAAAAAGCCCTTCTGTCTGAAGTTAGCATAATTGACTCAATTCACAAGTTAACAAAATCCTTGTATTAATTCCAGCCTTATCTAGGTAAAGGTTTCTCCTACCTGCTGCCTCTGTAGGACAGCACGGGGACTCAGGCTGAAACAACTACACTGTACTGTACAGATGTCCTTCCTAGTTTCTGATTCACAGGAAAAGCCTTGAAGGCTTCTGCAGATTTCTGCTTTTTCTTCTACCTCTCTAGCTTTGACAGTATTTGACACAGGAGCCCTCCTACAATGCTGGCAATTGCTATTACTTAGCCATGCACAAGGCCTGGCAGTGCCCAGGAAGCCAGAGAAATGCCTGAGGTGAGCATGGAGTCAGAGGGGTTAAAGGAACATTTCTGATGATGACAGACTGTCTGTAACCCATTATCAGAGTTCAGGGCTGCTGTTCCAAGCCACACTCAGCTCCGGGTCTAAAAATCACATCTCCCCACCAATGTTTTTCAAACCATCTGCAGTTTAGGCTTTTCATAACAGCACTTCCCAGCCCAAGAGTTCTCTGCCTTCCCTCTCCAAACTCCCTTTATCCTGTGAGCCCTGGGATTTTGTTCTGTGTGCTGAGCACCGATACCACTGCCACTGTACAGCCACAGAAAGGGTCTAAGTCACTTCTTAAGCAAGTAAATGTGGATCTGTCCTCTCCATCTGCAGCACAGCACATTTCAGCAACATACAGAAATAAAAATGGCCAACTCTCTCCTAATTTTCTTCCACAACATCATATATATGTGGATGACTTTTCTCTAGGAATATATAACAAAACAGTTGTCTCATTTCCAAGTTTGTAATTAACCTGGAGAGGAACAGTTCTCAAACACAGAGGAAAAGGAGCAACGAGGACAAGGCATGGCAACCCCAGGGGCATAACCATCCACCCAAGTCACTCCTCAGGGCCCAGAAAGTGCCTGGAACACAACACAGGGAAGAGGTAGTTTGAAATACAAAATTTTAGCTTGCATTCACAGCTTGTCTTGAGTTTCTCAACTCACACTTCATGTGCATTTTCTTACTTCAAATTATGAAAGAGTTCCCCATGAATGCTGCATTTACCTGCTATAAGAAAAGGGAAAACTCAACAACACTGTTTAAGAGTGAAGGCATCTGCATGAATAGTTAATGCTTAGTAGCTATTCTTGGAAGCCTGCCCATATTGGATGTCTCCTAAAACACAGCTATATTCTACATAAATTTTAAAAAATCTAGTGCTCGTCTGTTTTAGAGACTTGAACATCTTAACTGTAATGTTTGCATCATGCTTCATATCTCCCAAGCATCATGCTTTATACCTTACAATCACTGTAAATGAGGTGACCAATGCAGCAGCATTTAAGTTTTAATTGACGTGTCAGGAAAAGCCAAGCTGTACTGCAATTAAATTAATGTTTTCTGTACCACAATAACTCAGATTTAATCCTAGTATACTGGCAGGGTACTTGCGTTAAGTAGATTACATTGCTTACAGTACAATATGCCAGGTACAAGAGAGATTTGACTTGTAATTCTCACTGCCTCCACAGGTTTAGACACAATTTGTTCTTTTACTCCTCTGCAAATGGGATGGTATTTCCTCTGCACCACGTTCATTCATATACCTGTACATAGAACTGAATCTTTTCTCCGCTTTCGTAAAAATGGAACATGGTGGCAGTGAATGAAGGGGACTTTAATTACTGAGAAAGCAACATTACCTCAATTTCCAATGTCACAACAAGTCAAATGCTAATATGTTCACAATTAGGAAGTAAAAATGGACTAAGTTACTGCCTCTACCTATTTTGCACTTGTAGTGTTTCTACATACCTACAGTGTTGAATGTTCTTGCTTTAAAAAACCAAACAATCACCTATGGTAAAGAGGGAAGGGAGGAAGAAATCCAGGAAGCCATTCAAGAACTAAAGAGATGTTTAGCAAAGAGTTGAATTTGTTAACCAACATTGCTGTCTTGGCAATGATCTGATCACAGTGCCCAAATACCCACAGAGATCTAAGAAAGTATCTGCTATCCAAGGCATTATCTGGTAGTTGGGGCGCTTAAATGAGAGGGGGGAAAATACCCACACAAGCTAGCAGCCAGCATGTAATCTGAGTCCAAACTAGTTCAAATCTGGAGTAAGACACTTTTTGAACAGAAGAAATCACTGAGACGAATTGAAAGGAAAATATAAATCCTTCCAGACCCAGTGCCCTCCTATCAGGAGCTGTGTGCTTTACCCAAACACAGATTAGGATGTTTATTATTGAACTAAATAGGTAAAGCTCACAGTTTTAAGATAAAGAATACGAGATGACCTCATCTGGCCATCCTTTCTGTCTTTTCACAGTGTAAATTTTGCATGTGTAACTTCGGTAAGATACGTTGGGACTAAGTGCCACTGCTGTATCTGTGGCCTGAGACTGAACATCCATTTCACTTGTAGGAGGTGCACAACAGAGGATGACGCTCTTCTTGGCAGACGATCAGGGCTCTGCAATCACAAGCTTTTATGACAGGGCTTTTTACTCTAAAAGATCCATTTGGGTCGAGTTCCTGCATACACTTGTCAAGTTCAGATACATATCTAAAGAAGAGGCACCTAATGTGCACATTTCTAAGTGCACTGCAAACCCATGAGGCAAAGAAGGACCCTTCATTCATATGACTGCACTGTACTGTTCTAATAGACAGAGATCTTTCTTTAATGACTCCATAACAATTAATACAGCAGACAGGGGTAGGGGGAGGCAAATAGAGGGGCAGCAATGAAGCCTTTGTCAAGGGAATGGTTGACAGTGAAGATGCAGATAAGGGGACCAGGACTTTAATTTTGCATGCATATGTTCAGTTTTAAGCCACCAATTTTCAAATCACAAGTTCTGTACTCAGATTTCAACGGAAACAACGAAGCAACAAAAGTGGAAGCACAGTACAGCTCACATTTATCTGAAAAGCCATGCAGTCTAACTGCAATTTACGCAGATTTGCATTAGCTTTTGTGTGCTTTCAACATTTCCCTGAGGTATTAAACAGGAAGAAACCAATAAGACTTGGTCTTCTCATGATCAGTGCAATAGAACTATAATACTAAGTTGCTAACAGAACCTTTAAAAGAAAACAAACCTCTATACACTCAATTTAAGATTTGAGTTTTAGACACTGAAAATAAAACCAATTCAGGTACAATTCAATTGTATGATCTCAATAAGAGAGAGACAAAATTCAGAATTGCTCTGTTCAAATGATCTCAACCAGTATTTTAATATTGATTTAAATACATAAGCATTACTTTCTCTATTCTTGGCACCTCTGCAGCACAGGGGATTATTTCTTCTCCCTTCATTTTACAGATGGACGGTTCCCAGATGTCTGTGGCCAACTGCTAATCCCTCAAACTTCCCATCTGAAATTTATCCCTGAACGTCAGACCTCTTTGCTCATACCAATTTGCTTATTTCACTCATATCTGTAACACAGCTGCTGCTCTTAGGCTGTTATTCCACTGCATTTGGAGCTCCCAAATATCAGAAGTGGGGCAAGACAAGTTTGATGCTGTTGCTGTTTTCCTCTCTTCCTTTTTCCCTGTTTTTTAAAGAACTGTACTCAACTATATCCCAAGTACTTAGATCACAACAGCCTACTGCAGTTTGTAAATCAGCCAGAAAGCAAAGTGTTTATCTTCAAATTCCCTTTTCAGCACACAGAGCTCAACATTTTGAGAAATCAGAGACCATCACTGCAGATGTGTAGCCATAAGGCTTTATAACTATTCAAAACCGTAGGTTTACCTTGCTGTTCCCTCAGCCACACTCCTTACCATCCTGAAGCTACTATTCCCCTGAAGAAATATAGAAGATAGTATCTAGAGTTTAAGTAATCTTTCTGTAGCCTCTAGCTCTGCCATCCAGATACTTCTGTTTAGATACAAAGGGCATCTAATATATACCCACACATAAACATAATGCCTTAAGTTTAATGAAAAAAGTATTTACCTATAAAAACCTCAGAAAATACAACGTTAGAAGGGCAGAATTGTATGTGGTACCATACAAGCCCACTTAAATTTAAAAAAGCTAATACATATGGAGAAAGCTGCCAACCTCAAAGCAGATACATAAGCATATATGATTTGAAGTCTTCTGGTTTAGAATTTGCTGTGAGCAAGCCCTGTGCTCTTAGAAATGAGCCTTCAGACAATAGTCTGATCACATTTTGGGGATAGAAACTGCACAGTAAGTTTCCAAATAGGTGATATAAATTCCGACTTCCAAGTCACATTCTACAATACAGTTAAATAGACAAATTTGAATTTAGATTGTAGCATTCCGAGCTCATGGATCCTTAGCCACTTTTTAACAGTTAAAGCAGGATTTTATTTTACTTTTTAACCAATATTTAACTCTTCCTGAAACAGTGTCTTTAAAAAGGCAGGTCTGTTTGGGTGCTCCCACTTACAAGCACCAAAAAGTTTTAGCACCTCCTGCATAGGTTTAAACCAACTCAATAGCATGGAAGCATTACTGGGTACAACACTGCAGTGGAGAACAATGTGGTGTGACCCTGCAATGAAGCCAACAGAAGCCTTATCTGTACAGTCCTGGACAGTGCCATTTAAGCAGACCTGAGCTCCTCAGACTGAAAAGTTGCCTTTCCTTTTCATGTGTTCATTCATAATTCAAAAAACAAAACAAATAAAAACAGAGAGCATTCAGAACCACACACAAGGTTAACAAACCTATCAACCCACAATATCTAAAATGAAAAGTAGGGAAGGGAACCGTAATACTAAGAAATTAATTTATCCTTCCACAAAATGGAAGGATGCTTCCTTCCACTGTTACTGGAAGGTTGCTTCCTAGTCCAGAAATCCTCAAGTTTTAAATCCAAAATATAAGGATAAAGAATTACTAATTTATGTTATTTTCTGCCTCACAACTATAAAACATCATATAACAATACTTAAATCAAGTACTTACAGGGTCTCTCAGCTCTTCATTGTCTCGAGCTGACGTTCGAGGTATTTTCACCGGAATTTCATCTCCACATTCAGTGTCTGAAGCATTTGGAGACTCTGCTAAATCAAGTAACTCATCTCTCTTGTGACCTCTGAACCTTATTTTGTCCAACTTCTTTAGCATGTTCAGCACTGCACTTTTCTGCTTTACCTTAACATGACGGTTGGAGTCTCTGCAAGATCAAGACATCAAGAGTATTTTAGAAAGCTTGCAATAAACCTAAATAAAGACATTCTCATCATTAACTACTCCCAACCATCTTTCAAGGGCCCTCCTGCCAGTGGATGAAAAACGTGGTGCAGCTTAGCTTTTTAACAGGCATTTTTTTCCACAGTGTAACAAATGCACGGTTTGTTTTTCAGTAGTTGATGATTTACCCTCTTCCCAGACTATTATGGCCTCTTTCTCCTGGCTATTTTTAAAGCAAGTCAGAATAGGCATAAGGTAACAACCTGCACTCCAAAGAAAGTTTAGGAAGTCAGTTCCTAACAGGTCACATGAAACAAAAACAGTTCAGCTGGTAAGTCCACGTTCTTCAACTTGGGATGTTTCTAATCAAAGACATGAAAATCCACTCAGCTTCACAAACGATCTTTAAATTCCCAGATAAACTGGAGCAAAAGAGTAAGGATGCTATGATATCTCCCTACTGCTTCAGGTTAAGAAAACAAAGTAGCAAGGGTTTATGGAAGAAAGCCACTAGACAGACCCATGCAGAAGATCCCACCAAACACTAGAGACTTTTGAAACAGACTATGAACATTCAAATGCACTGCCAAAATCCTTCAAATTACCACAACTGAAAATCTTGTATATCTCTTGCTAGATTTTTATTACTTTCTTTGAGGTGCAAATGAGAAACACTTTATTAGTGATGTTTTCGCAATTTTTTAGGACTAGCACGATGGCTAAAATTTTACTGTAAGAGAAACACCATAGCCACTATTTTTGCAGAACGTGCAGCTGCCACAACATCCAGAGGAATGAGAAATGCCCAGGACATTTCACTTCCAGTGACAGTATTTGACGTGAGCAATTCTTAATTTCTAAATCTTAAATACTACTGGGGGAAGCATTTTGCTTTTTAAAAGACAATAGAAGAAAGTTTAATTTATGTACGCAAACTCATTGTAATGATAGCTTTCCAAGACACTGCACTGTATAATTTCTGATTTAAACCAGACCTGCCAAACTGGTCCCATTCAATGAATCACACTCTGTACTAAAGGTCCCAAGCTCCATCTTTAAAAAGAAAAAAAAAAACAACAGTTAGTTCCTTTTTCCTGCCACTTCAGCAATCTAACACTCTGGCCATTTATAACAAATCAGCCACAATTTTCTCTCCTACAAATGCTGTTCCTCAGCTCACAGAGTTCCATTTGGAGAATGATTCAATGGTCTGACAAATGGATTTTTAAAAATTTTGAGGCACTTGTTCCTGTTACTACCCTTTTGTCCTCTGTGGTCAACACTACCATCCTCTTCATTAAAAGTCATGCTTTGCTTTATGGCACATAATCCCAGGTACTGGTGTGAGATGAAAAAGCAAAGGCAGATTCAGACACACGTCACTTCAGGAATATAGATAAAGAGCAAAATAGAAGAGCCTTTTGCTACCACAGCCTTTGCACCTGAGGCAATTCTCACCTCCTAACACAAACCTCTTTTCAACTGAGCTCTTCAACTTTCCTTATGAATTCTCTGCTTACCCTAACACTTTGGCAGTGACTATTCACACCAAGTTCAAACTGGATCGTTCCCTTCAAAATCTGCCTGAGTTTGCACCTCTGCCAAGATTTATTAGCACCCTTCAATTAAATACAGAAGTTTTAAACTAATACAAATCCCCTACAGTATAGCTCACAAAAAAAACCATAAAATTCTTCCTTTATCAGAGATGCTTAAAGTTGCAGGCCTGCATTTAATCTATCACTTAGAGAGAATCACTTGTGGTAACTCACACCAAGGTTATTTTCTATGAACAGCTTTTCTTTGAAGTTCTTTTGCTTGTCAAAGCTAAGTTTAAAATAGAAACACTTCTTGCTCATTCATTGACTATTTGATGAAGAAACATTTCAGCTATCACATCCAGAAATATCTCTAGGCCCTTCTATTAATAGCAATTAGGGAACAAATCGTATTAGGGAAGTTCAAACCTCTGATAAGCACCGGTACAACTGTATTGCTCTCCTGCCCATTGCAATGATCTCCTTCTACATTCAACCAGTTTTACATACCATGTAAGAGACCTGCAGCAAAGCAGCTGCAAACCAAACCCCATCTGTTCATCATCCACACTGCCACTGCTAACGATACAGCTACACAAAGAAATAGTAAAGCATGGTACAGTGTTATTCCTTTTCTGGTTGGCACTCATCAGCCCATACCAACACGGAGGACAAGTATGTGTCCCATGCCTTCTTTATCCCTCTTAAGGATGGAGCAATTACTCAAGGCTGCAGATGAGCATTGCTGTCCTGGATAGAATGAGGAGTCCTTGGCATTCTCCTGTTAAAATCACATTTATCTATTACTCCCCAAAGCCAAGAACTGGATCTGGACATCTTCTTATAGCCTGGCATATACAGCACTTCAATGGATATTTCAAGATCCAAACTCAGTTTTCTTTCCCCTTAGCATAGATTCACATTCACTTATCATACAAAAGAAATGAGAAATGTCAAAAACATCTTGAGACAGAGCAATCTCCAATCCTTCCCATCAAGCTTTGAATCAAGAATGAAAAACCCACAAGGCCAGTGAAGAGGCCCATCGAGATAACTGCCTGGAATGGACACCATCTGGGAAACTAAAATCCTACACTCCAGTCTCATCCTAAGATAGTTCATACATTTCAGCCCTAGGTCACAGAATAACCTGGCCAACAGATTACCCATGAACACACTCATGGCATTTTTTTACTTGCAAAACTGAGGTACTTACCCTTATGTGTGTTACCACCCAGCCTTTTAGAAATGCAAACCTTTCTTTAAATCACTCCACTGAATGGAGTCAGCTTAATTCTGAGGCTAGCAAAACAGAGATGTCATGAGGCTCAATATTTTTAAAGGATTATTCAGTAGGTTGACCATTAAAAGAGGAAATAGTAAAGAATCACATTCCAAGGCATTTTTAAAGCGCTTTAAGTCCACAAAGCTGTTATATAAAAATATCTTCTCTGTTAAAATTTAAAAATAATAAGATCATTTTGTCTAAAAATTGTTTTGTGTGTACCAGGCTCCCAAATTACTTACAGTTACATTACATGAACCTAAGCAAAAAAGTAAGCTTGCCAACAAGCTCCTAAAGAAACTCATTATCTGGCCTCCAGCCAAATGCTGGATCTAAAACAGGGGTTTTTTTGTCAGCAGCCTGTTCTTGCAACTAGCAACTTTTTTTTAGATAACGATCAATAAATATGGCGACATTTCAGCAGTTTCAGGCTCCCTAGGTAAAATGAGTCTTGGAGATTCTGTATTCCAAGTGACTTGAGTCAAATTTAGATAAGCTTGAAGAAGCTTTTATAAAATGAAAGACCAAAATCTGATCTAGAATTAGATTTATTGTAAAGTATAGTAACTAAATATCAAAACACTTGCTTCACCATCATAAGCTATTCATCCCTCACCTTCTCCCATCTCTCCATCCTGGACTCACCCCTACTCAGACACCCCTTCTGGACTCAGCTGGTTCAGCTCTAAGTTTCAGGTTGTTTCTAGTAACTTCCCATATCCACAGCATCAAAACCACCCTGTAGTTTTGCACATGTGGAGCTCAAAGTATGAAGGCAGACCCACATCTCCCTCTGCTTTCAATCTAACCACTAATAAATATTACAAAATTCTAATAAAAATACAAATATTTTAACTCCATGAGTTTTAAACACTGTCATTTCCCAACATTTTCATGTGACAATAATTGTTCTCACTACCATACAACAAACAAGTTATAAACACGAATTAAGACTGGTATCATGCTTGCAAATCAACTTCAGCAATATAAAATCCAATCCATGCTCCCCAATCGAGCTTATTTCTGCATACAAACACCCTACCATTCATGCAAGCAACAAAAGACCTTCCCCACACTCAGTGCTACAACAGAAAGTGCTGCAGAGCACAGTAAGGCAGGCACTGACTCTGCAAGAGTGATTTACAGCCAACTTTGTTGCAACTCACCCAGATCTAATAATAGTAGCAGGCCCTCAATCATAATATAGTAAGGATATCTTACATTAACATGCTTACAAACCAGGCTATTCAGGCACCTAGATTTTTAAGAAAGTAGCTTGCTTTTCTCTTGTTTTACTAGTAGATGTCAAACCAGCAAAATTAAGCAGCCGTCTGTAAAAATTATCCCAAAGCCCTAAACCATAAAAAAAACCCCTAGGAAACAGTTTATATATACAGGGTTTGATTAGCTCTATAGGTCTATATTTTCCACACTCAAAAAACCCCCAAACTAAAATAATCTTTAAAGATACTTTTTATTTGCCATTAATATCTACTTGCTAAAGCAAATCCTTCAAGCCTGAAGTTTTATTCCTTTTACAGAGGGCCAAAGAAGAGATGACTTTATTTGGACCTAATATGTGAACTCTCAATTAAGTCCCAATAACTGTCAGATGTTCATTTTAAATGAAATGAAACCCAAAAACCCAAACCAACATACACACATTCCAAATTCATACTACAAACAGAAAAATCAAGTTTTCTCAAACTTTCACATAAAAATCATACAGACATCTACAACAGCTTTTTCTGCCTACTTTACAGAGAGGCTTCAGTAAGGAGACAACCAGCTTCCAGGGAATGCCAAGAGTCATCCTGCCTGTGCAGTCTAGAGGGACTTGGTTATGAGGCTTTTTCCTATGGACAACCTCTCCACCCCTTCAAGCCACTGTTCCCCCATGCTCTGCTCTTGCATGAACGTGGAAGAGGTTGGGATGAAGAAGGGAAAAGGGAACTCAGGGAAGGGCAGCACCCAGTGTACCACTATGTCTAAAATCTGCCTTAACTCACCCCAGAGTCTCCTACTCTCAAACCCTTGTGGATTTTGGTTTTCTGTTGTTGCATTTAGTTTTCACACATGAATACACTGAATCAGAGCATGTGGCCTGGTAGACCACGCAGAGATTAAATAGCTAAATTTTCATGTGCACTTTGTTAGATAAAGGGCTCTGCTTCCCAACATGGGGTTCAGTTTTCCCTAGCTGTTAACAAAACACAAACCTGCTACAAAAAGTCAAACAGCATTGCCCCAGAAAGTGTTAGTCAGAAGCCTGCAGGAAAAACAAACAACAAAAAACCCACTAAAACATCATGGATGAATTTCATCTCAGGTCAAAAAGACCCTACAAGACTATGACAGTATAGTAACCTTCAAAGCAGCCGTGTTCTTTTTGCCAGAAAAACAGCTTTTCAGAAAGCTGAATATGACACTGCAAATCTAACATATCCCTAGTTCTCATCTGTACATCCCATCTCCTTCATATTCTCCTTTCAATGTGAAAATATGTTTCTGCAGAAGTCCAAGGTAAGAGCCCTGGTATCCAAGAAAAGCCAGGCTGTGTGTGGACAAACAAATACAGATATAGTTGTCAACACAGGGATGTTTTGGTCTTATCGTGAGGGAATGGTGTGCAAATTGAGGCAGTGGAAAGCATCAGGATTACATGAGGTATTCATTACTTCTACAGTGAAATACTCCTGCATATTATCCTAGCAGTTGACAGAAGAGCGGGAACCTAACAAGACACACCCAATCCATCCACATACCAACTGATACTGAAAACAAAGTTTGGCATGTTTTTTTCTGGACGTCAGACTAAAACTGGAAGCCACAGTGAGTACATCTAAGCCTAAACAGATTCACAGTCCAGTTCTATATACTGCTCTGTGCAAAAAGTTCCCTCCTGCTACGTGATTTTCCCCCCCAATTTCTCATTTTAATGAACAGAATCTAATTTCAAGTCACTGTCTGAACATTTTGTACTTATTAATATTTAAGAAACTCACCAGAGAAAGATCAATTGACTGCACTTGAGAGCTCCTTGTCTGCTCAGCTTTTCAGAGAATCACAAAATGGGTCAGGTTGGAAGGGATCACAGTGGGTCATCTGGGCCAACCTCCCTACTCAAGCAAGGTTATCCTAGAGCACAGGATAAAAGAAGAAAAGCACACTTTTCTTCCCCCTGTGCACACACTTCTCCCAAACTGCTCTCCAGAAGGCTCACATGTGTGAAGAAAGCTAAACTTTAACCACAGCACCTCTCCTTGAACAACAGGAAGCGGTTTCGTAAAGGTGAAGTTGGCACCTTTCAAGAAAACTTTACATTAAGCTCAACTCAACAAGTCGTTCAGCACACAGAAGGGTCACAAACCTCGCTCAACGCAGCTCGTTCATGAGTAGCACCCACATGAGACTGAGATCACCCAGGACTATGCAACATTTTACATTCTCTGTATAGAATGATGTCATCATTTCTCATTGAAAACCAAGGTACAGCAATACTTTGGGCCAAACATCCAGATGGATTGGCCAAGAGCAGCTTACAAACACTTTGTGAATGTTACAAGCATTGCACAAGTGCCCTCAATATCTGACATCAACAGACACGCAAACAAAACTTCAGAGCTGAGCTCTCCCCACACTCAACACAACAGGTTCATCCTGAAATACTAGTCACTGCCTCAGAGTCACAGTCTGGTAAAGTCTTCTTCCAGTAACATCACTTTTGGCTTCAGGGCCATAATATACCCAGAACAGACTGCTTTCTGGTTTTGAGGAACACCTACTAAAAGCTCCTTTCAGAGTCAGGAGTCCTTAGGAATCTAGAGACAGGCTAGACAAGATAGGGATAGGTTAGGGAGATAGATTCTGTTGGGGTTTTTTCTCATGAGAGATGAAGTTATGAGTTAGGCTACCTATGGAGAAACATTATGTTTAGTAATTAAGGTTTATTTTTCCTTTAAACTTAAAGGGAGTTGAACAAAAGAAAAAAAATCCCACCAGAATCACTTCTACTGCATTCCTCTGCTAGCAGAAGCAACACTTGATTAACGTGGGTTGGGAACTAGCAGGAAGTTGTGCTTTGGCGTTGCAGGCTTAATTAGATGCAGCTATTTATTAAGCATCAACTCTGAAACAATTTAAATTGTCCACTGACTGGGGGAGGAGAGGAGGAAGAAAAAAGTGGAAAACTATGGAACATGAGCTATGGTACAACACAGGGACTGGAGACAGAAGTTCAACATACTGATCTCAACTGCCACTGGTGAGGTTGTCACAGCAACCATAATGCAGCTTCATGAATATGCATTACGCTAAAATCTATTTTTTTCCCCCAAAGAGACTAACATGTCATTCAGCTCACAACATGATGCTGCCTGGGAGACAAATCGGGGTTGCACAATAGAAGTGACTTGTCTTCAAAACCTTCAGCTCAACTGCCGCAACAGAAAGGGCTGGGGGAAGAGGGGAGACACAGAACATGGTGGCATGGGGCTGTAGGGCTCTCTTCCATACCTGCCTCAGACAGAGGGCACTTCAGACATATTTGGCAAACATTTTAAGGCAAACATTCCCAAAATGTGCTGTTCCATCCTTGCAAAGTTGCAGACCTGTGCAAAGCATCAGCCTTAATCCCTCAAGGACCTAAAGACCAGCCCTCCAGTCAGACATGGGCAGTGGCACCAGTGACCCTACACAGAAGGATGGAGAAAGAAAGGGGAGTTGCTGCTCAGTACCCAAGCCAGCCGAAATTGGAGGCCTTGGCTTGACCACCACTGGAAAATTGTGGGTGGAGGGGATCACAACAAAAAATCCCAAACTACACACATGTCACCTGTCTATCCAGGTCACACAGCAGTGCAGAAACAAAGGGCAGTAACTATTTCCACTGAATAGCTGTGGGAGTTGTACTTCGCACTTAACTCCCCACTTAAGGTAACACCTCTTCCGCAAACTCATAACCACCCTACACACCCCTGTCTCTCATCTGTCTGTCATCATGAATCTAAAATTAGCAAGCTTTGTTAAATTAATTTGTCTGTAAATTGGAAATGTTAACTCCCAAAGAAGGAAGATAAAGCTAATTTTTCCTCAAGACATGCATGTGGGAGAAAATAAAAGCCACACCAAAAATTCTGCATGAAAAAGACTGCCTGCAGAGGAGGGAGGAGCCACCAGTTCAAGCCATGGCAGATATTCTGTGAAAGAGGTAGCATGTAATGATAGTAATAAAAGCCTATCACAGTGGAGGTGAACCCCTCCCCTCCTAGTCACCTACTGGGTCCTCCTTTGCTGCCCTCATCCCCCCTGCTGCGTACCCATCCCGATTCCAGAGGAGCCCAGCCAACCCTGAAGCCGACTTGATCACAGGCTGACACCAAAGGGAGTAACCCCATTCACTTCTGCCATAGCCTTTATGTCACTTGACCATTCATGCAGTTTATCAGATCACTGCTGATGCAACTAATTTTTGTGTTTGTTTTCTGGCAAGGTCAGTCTAATCAGAGCAGACAACGATGCAGTCCCACTTGGGGTGGCACAAGCAATTAGAGTTGTTGTGACCCTCACACAGAAAATGTTTGTGATGGTGGGCAGAGGGAGAAAGCATCCTTTTACAGCAGCCACCTGCACTTAAATGAGGTTAAACGACTGCAAAGTCTCACCGAAAAATCATTGGTTATAAAGCTACCATAAGGCACATTTCAGACACTGGACACCAGAACTTCAGTCCCTACTCTGAAGGACAGGGGAAGAGTTTGTCACAGCTTGGCATTGACAAAAGGTTTTTTTCTGCTTCCTTGCTCTGAATTTTGTCTACTAGTCAAGGGTAGAGCTGAGGGTGAAGACAGGAAGATGAACATCACCAGCTCAGCAAGAGCCTCTGCATACAAGAAGGCTCAGGCAGCTCAGGTCTGGATGGGCCTCAAACAGGTAAAAAGCTGGGGCACAGAGGAAGTGCTGCCCTAAGCAAGCACCACAATTCTGCCTATAAAAACAGAGACAAAGGGGTGACAGATGGGAGAGAAGGACAGGACACAACTAACAGAGGGTGAGATGATTTCAGAGGTCTTTCCCAATCTAGTTGATTCTGTGAAAATTAGGCTATCACTGCATTTATCTCTCTTCCACTGTTCAAATGGAAAATGTAGGAAGTCTAGCTTGACAAAGCACTCAGAATAAAACTGGCCTTTTACAACCTACTTTAAAGTAAATATTTAAAGTCAGAAGAACATATACTGGCATAGAACATCTTATTCAGCCTAACAGGTTTATTACAGAAGGTAATTACTAACTGTTTAGAAAGTGTGAGCCCTGCCATCCCTGAAGAGTTTTAATTCTATCCCTTCAAGTAAAAAAAGGGCAAGTTATTGAGACCTGTTTGACGCTGAGTTTTTCATAACCTCAACTGCATGCTCATCATCTTCAGATGGTAACTACAGATAAATCAGATAATGGAGATACTGCTAAGAAAAAGTGACACTGTGGAGATGAGCCGTAATCCAGGCTTAGAAAAAGTCACTTTGAGAACAACTTTCCAAGGTCTACAAAGAATGGCTTGGACCTAGCAGGTGTTTCAATGAGAGGACTCCCGGAAGCCCACATCTGCTCAGGGTGTCTCATCGTACCTCACTCAACAACCTTTGAAAACAGAATAAAGGTATATAGCATTGCCCAGTTTTGAAGAATGACTATGAATTCCTTTTTGTTGTGTTTATAAACGAAGAGGTACCCATTTGAAGCAGGACACAGGCCACAGTTAATGACTGCAGCCTGACAAATCTCTGCTGTGCATGCACCTCCACTGAGCACAGCTGAGAGCACACAACCCAGGGCTGAAGAGAAGCCTGTCCGAGCCCTCACCAACATCTGGACCTCATATAGGCAACTTGCACGTTTGAGTAACACTTTCCACGTGCCAAGCTCCCTCTGCATTACAGTTTCACTTATGGCTAGACCACACAGCAGGAATCACTATCAGGCAAAGACCACAGACCTACAACTGCTGTGCTACATATACAATGTAAATAATTCACCTACCTTTTTGTTCACTAAGCAACCACAGGGTAAGGTTCATACTCCCCAAATTGTTCAGCTATCAGGGCACCTCACTGAGAACAAGACTAACAACCAGAGTACAGCAAGATGTTCTATTTTGAAGGGCTTCCCTCAATTTAGGGAGACAATTTAGCAGAAGCCAGCATTAGAACTTTGTGAGTATCCACTTAACATGAAACCATCCGGATGCAAGTTTTCAGAGGAAGATTCCCAGGATGTAGTGATTTTGTGTACAACACTTTGTAACTCGCATCTGCGAGTTTTAACTATTCAACTGTTGATCTAAGAATTCATTAAGCCTCTGAAATACCTATATTGCAAAAAAATCTCCCCTCATGGGTAAATAAGTTGAACATTGCTGTTCCGTGAAGAACTACAAAGCTACAGCTAGCACATGCCCATTACAACCACCATTATAATTCCTATATACTGGCCTTGAGCTTACAAAGAATGTATGTAATCCCCAAATCACATACACTTCCATCCATGAAGCAGAGCTGCTGCTCATTCTGTTCCTTCTCTCTTTCTCCCAACAAAAACCTGAAAATGCTTCTGAAGTTGGTGCTACAGGCACAGAAGAGAGGGCAGGAAAAAAAAATAAGCCACTCTGTGGATTATGCAAGTTTGCAGTGTTACAATTACTCATCATGTCAACTTCTAAATGAAGGGGCATGAAATATTGTGTAAAAACTTGCATAAATAATGTGTAAAAGGACACGACACTATACACAAAGGAGGGAGTTATATGAGTAAGTTAAATGGAAGAGTAACAGAGAAACAGCAAGTTCCATATAGTAAGTCTGGCTTTAGGCATCAGCTTAATTTCTAGCACTGTCTGTATTACACAGCCGCTTGTAAAAGCCATGTAAACTATTCCTTGAAATCTTATCACAGAGTAAAAAATTCAAGGTCAAGTTCCCACCAGACTGACAGAAACATGAACAGCAGCTCTGCTGGAAAGCAGCACTCTGGAAAAGCCTCTTTCATCCCACCCACACAGCCTGTCAAAAGATTAGAGAGATATTTTACTCCACATAGAAGAGTTTGGAAATAGCAGAACAAGTTGCGTGACACAGGCAAGCACCAAACTTGGCCCCTCAGTATTGCAAACTCCTCCTCCATTTCTTGAGAGTGCATCCCTTCGCATAAGTTCAACTGCACTTGTTGGTACATTTGCTATAAAAAGAAGTAAATCACTGTACCCAGAAGACAGTTTGGATATCTGAACTGCAATTACTTATTTGAATAATTAACATAGTGAAATGGCAGGCTCTGGATTGAAAGGCCCTGCTGTTCAAGGTAATCTCCCCTACAGGAGCAAACCTCTACGCTGTCACATTTCAAACTGCATCATTCCCACAGTAGGCAGAATATCAGCTCCTTGTCACCATGCTTACAGTAGTAATCCTAAATTAAAGAAACAGTAACAACAAAAACAAAACAAAACAAACAAAAAAACCAAACCTCAAGCTGATATAGCCACACTAGGCAGCAGAGGGTACAATCCTGTGAGAAACTGGAGGAGCCCTCGCGAATATAATCACAATCCTGCAAGTTAACTCTTTTGTTTAGTAAACTGCTGGGTATTCTGCCATAACTGCAAATCTTTCCTCTCTCATGTTGATTTTAACATGCATTGGACAGCAAAACTCAGAGAAAATCTTTGCTATTAAATGTGATTCTTCCAAGAAGCACATATACTGTGGGCATCTCCTCCACGGTCTTTCCGAAGAATCTCTGTACATAGCATCAACTGCTGTAAAAAAAGTCAGTTTTGGTGATACTGCTAACTGCTCTAAGTAGAAGATTGAAGACAGACACCAGTTCAGCCCAGGAAAAGGCTGCCATACATGCTTTGCAGTAGTTACAGCTAAAATAGACAACTGGTGGAGAAGTATGAAAGTGAGGCTGAGCAGAGTGCATCCCCTCACCCCACCAGCAAATACAGTCAAGGACAACTGAGTGTCAGGAAGTAGAATAACCACAGAAAGAATGATGGAGCCTGTGAGTCAGACACTTGTAGGGAAATACAGGAGGGAAATTTAAAAAAAAAAATTAGTTAAGTTTCCCATGCATTCTTGTATTTTCTCCCACATTTTATTAGTTTACTAAACCAATTTTATTTTGCAAACAAAATCGAAGTACCTCATGACTCAAGATACTGAACACTGCTGCAAATGAGCTCCGGCCAGGAATTGTGACCCACTCATCGCACACATACAGGGCAGCTCAGCTCTCCACATTCAGCAGCTCAGTACATGTGGCTGCACAGATAGCTGATGGAGCAATGGAAAGGAGACATGGAGATTTGCATCCACATTCTATGAGCAATTTTGAGGCTTCCTTAGAGAATGAATAGAGTTGAGGAAAACTAAAGAAAAAATTCCATCATTTTAAGAAAACACAGAAATTATGCATTACATAAATCTGCAGGGAAGTTACAAAGCCTATTCCTAGCAAGTAAACCAGCCAGCTGAGGCTATTACCATAAGCTTGCCCAGTTCTTACTAATTTGATCATATGTGTGAAAAATTAACATTTTAATAGTGCTTGTTAGTCCTACTGCTTGTTAGCAATAGTCCTATTGCTTCGTAACTGCAGATGACAAAAAGTTATACACAGGAGTTAACAACTACATTTCTGAAGCTGCTTGAAACAACTGGAACAAGATTATCTTAGAGTAAGTCTTTAAATAAAGCAGGGCATATTAACTAACCCAGCTCCCGTCCTCTGCCAAGGGGGAGCATGCTGTTGGTATCATCACCAGAGTACAGACATGTTCTAAGTAGCATTTCTCCTAAGAAAAATCAACTCCTTTCTTGACAGAGCCATATTAGTACGGCTTCCACCATGTTTCAACATGAAATTTACTGGACACACGGAAAAAGAAAAAAAAAAAACAACCACAACTCTGCCGGTTTGATTTTTTTGACTCCAAACATGGGGTAACCTATGAATCCAATGGTATTTGCACTTCATGGATCAGCTCTTTGCTTTATTAACCAAACCTGTACAAGCACCTGATTTACCACATTTTTTGCCTGTTGTATAACAACAAAAAAAAGTATTTTCTTGTCTCAAAATGTCACAAATACACCGTGAAGCCTGTCAAGTTGCTAAGATGATCCAAACTCAATGACAGCAAATAGCAACCTGGTACATGCTTGAGACTTCAGACTCAAAATAGATTTAATTAGCACAAAGATATCAGGAGAGAGTTTAGTAACAAAGTGAAGAAACCGAGGGAGAAGAAATAAGATTCTATCAGTCATCATTTCAATCAGACCAAACAAGAGCCAGCTACAGGATGGCATTTACGTCTGCCTCTAAGGCTGGGATGAGAGCCAGAATTACACTACTTGAGCTGACTTATTTATGCCATGCTGATACTTCAGTTGGCAATGATAAAGGTCCAAAGGTCAAAGTACTTTAAGGCAGAGATCCATGCACACACAGTGTATCTTTCCAAGCAGCTAGGGTTGGGATGGGGAAGAAAGAAGAAGGGAGCATTAGTCCTTGCACACACCTGCCACCATAAAACCACTTCACAGCTGTGCCCATTTCAAAGCTTCTGAAGTTCACAAAGGAGATTTCTGGAGAGATTCCACCTTTCGTCATCCAACCACTCCTAAGAAATGGTGTGTTTTTCCAAGTCAAAGCCAGAGAGAAGGCAGTGGTGCCTCATGGAGAAACTAAGAGGCCACATCACCAGCTGAAGCCCAGAGACCACTCACAGACCACACCTCTTGAAAACTCCCTAAAGAATCTGGGGAAAGGAGTATAAACGAAGGCAGAGAGTGACATTTTTGGCACTTCTGTCAGTTTGCTAACAAGGATTTCTTCCAGCTCTACCTTATTGCCAATTACTTCAACAATATTCACATATTTAAATCTTGGAATTTTAAAACCTAAACCATAGATTTCACTTTTCAAGTGATCCTAAAAGTTAATTACCACTCTGGCTCAAATTCCAGTTTGCGATACCAAGCCTTTTGTGTACACTATACAAATGTTTTAACAGCTAAAGTCTCTCAAAGTCATGGAAACTGCGAATTCCAAAACCTTTTGCATTAATGTCAGAAGCATACTGAAGACTGCAGGATATTATGGAACCATCAGCTAGCACTGAACTCCCACTAACCTCTGATTTGTTTACATAATTGGCATAGAAGTTAAAAAAAAAAAAGAAAAAGAAAAAATATATCACATTATTCTTGAATATTTCAGAGATTTCAAGAGCAAGAAGTGCCCAAAAGCAAACTACAAAGCATCAAATTTGGCGAAGAAAAAAAAATGAAAGAGGACATCTTTGGATTTCTTTGTTGTAGGTATCTGGGAGTCTGTTCTAAGTAAGACCTAAGTCATGGAAGTTGACTTGACAAGAAACAGGGACAGGCTGTCTTTTGGGTGACAAGAAAAGCTGTAAATACACAATGAAGGGACAGTTCCTCTCCTAATGATATTCCTGCCAAGCCCTTCTATTTATTGGACAATACAAAAGCTTCAGAAACTAAACAGCAGTTAATCAAGGACTGTACTGGTTTTTAATTGCTGCACTGAGCCCTGATGCACCACAGCATAACAAGGGCATCAGGCTTTTCAACAGATGTACTGCAACAAGCAGAATAAAAACCACTCCCTACTAAAACCCCTCCTTCAGAAGAGGCAGCCACACAACCTAGAGACATGAAAACATGTTTTTCTGAACTAGAAGACTGTTTTCCAGTAAGTGGGAAGATTTCTGAGTGCCTAGGAATCACAACAGACAGTGGGATCAGAAAGCTGGGTCTGATTGGTGTATAACCAGCACTAAGAAAATTGAGCATGAGCTCACATATGTACGGGGAAAAAAAGTCTTTGGATTTGGTATACAGTTAACAAGGCTACAGAAAAGGTCAGACCACTTCATACTGGTGTTCTTACACAAGGGTGCATACTGGACAATATTCACATTGCTAGTTATGACTCCATTTTGCAAAAGAACTTTTACTTTAGGATTTGAATCTACTAGTTAGTCTTTATTTAAAAAGAAAAAAGGTATTTCAAATTATGATTAACTTGTAAGAAAGAAAATCTGCATGCTTGTAGCTAATCTACATCAAGAGCTGGTGTCTGGCGCTTCCTCCACAGTTCAGAAACATCAGCCACGCATCTGCTTCCTAAACACAGTTTCTCATCTCTTATTTCAGATAATGAGTAATCTGTGGTTAGACACCCATCTTCAAGGTCCAACCACTTCCTAGTGTTTCCTCTATGTCTTTAACTGACTTTTCTTCTGACTTTTACAAGAATGTAGTATTAGCTTTATAGCAATTAAATCAATGAATTAAAAAAAGCCCTAGAAAACACCCAGGCTATGTAACTACCAACATTTGGTTCTCCTGGAGCCTTAGAAAAGAGAAGAAAAAGTAAACAAAGCAAACAGAGACTCTTTTTTCTGTCAGTCCATGTAGAGTTTCCAAAAACTCACCTAACGCAATTGTTCAACAGTTAAATACACACAACATTTTTGTTCAATGAGTGAGGTCTGCTGTACTCTCATATTAGCTCTCAGATATGATGAACTTTCAGCCAGTTGAGAAGAAAGCCTTCTTCAGGGTAAAATAAACAGATATACTTTGCTTCAGACAATAAGGAATGCAAACTGCATGGAAAGACTTTCCATGATTTAACAAAGACAATAAATTGTCACCAATAGCAGACTAATGAGTCACAGGCAACAGCTTAATACTTAAAGCTTATTGCTTAACAAAAGAATACTTATGCAATTTCAAAGTATTAATAACAAAACACAAAATGAGTTTTGAATACATCCCATAGTCTCAAACCCGGATAGCCACATGCATCCAAGTGAAATCAGAAGCAGACACTGGACACAAGCCAGGCTTGCATTCCACCAGGAAAACTGGACTGAAAATTTCTGGACATTGTTTTTTGTTCAAAAAGTATTTACTGTCCCTGCTCTGCTTTAACAGAGGCCTGTGAAGGCCAGAGAGCTTCACCAGGCAAATTCAAACTGCTAAGCAAAGTGAGCTCCACATTCCTCCTGTAAAATATTCCAAGAAATAGTATTTGTGCTTCATTTGATTTCAATGTGTTGTCATAGAGGGATAAGTGATCCAGCATTACTGGAAATCTTTGTTGGCAGAGCCCTCAAATTGGGGAACAGTTGCTACTGGAAGAAACAGGAAAGATGAAGAAGTATCTTTACAAAAAGTGTATTTCCTGTAAAAATATTTGCTAATACAGTTTTCTGAGGAAGTCAGAACTATCCCACTTTTGGCTGGTTATTCCCATTAGTGAAAGTAAAAAGAGGAGCTGTTGAATGCAGTCCCATAAGCAACTCCTCTGGGAAGGGAAGGCCAAGACCCTTTCATAAGCATCAAAAGTTTTTGTATTCAGAACATTTCTCTTAAACAGTACAGAGCTAGCTCCAGATAATCTGGAACAGACCAGAGTCCTCACTTCTGCGGTGTTTTCCAAACCCTTGATGTTAGTTTTAATTACTGCAAGTTTCCAGGAAGCTCTTATATCTGAAGAAAACCTTGCAAGCACAGCACGCTCTAGCAGCTGGCAGTTCTCTTAAAGATCAACATGTCCAGCCACACTCTTCATGGCTTGTTGGGAAGGACATTCCTCACTGCACAAGTGCAGGTGATCTCACAGAGCTGCTGAGACCATGTAGGATTTTACACAAAACCAAACCGCACCACAGTTTCATACAAAAAGTGATCTCAACACTTGGAGGTACCTTCTAGATCACTTTGCAGCCTTTAAACAGAGTGTAAAGATCTTGAATAAAAGCTCTGCAGAAGTACAAAACCATATAAAGTTAATCTAACTGGAATAACACCTCCAAGTGGTTTAACACTTTGAAAAGTCAGACTACATAAAGAGTGTATTTATACAGATGTTACGTTTTTCTACTCTTTCCAGTGACATGATCCTTGCAGGGTGATGCAAGATTTAGTATTCTACAGAGATGGTTTTTACTACTATCTGATGATCGCAGTCCAAAGTCACCTTAATATTAGTTCCATGAGGATGCTTTGGACATTTTGCTGCTCTCAGGTTCCACACTTCACAGCTACCTTTGCTCCACACAAACAGGATGGCAGCTGCTGGGAATCAAACCTCTCGGCTACATGCAGCAAGAGGAAGCAGCCAGGATCTTCAAGGATGATATATTCAGGCAACTCCTTCAGCATTACTCCCTGTCTCACAAGGGAAAAGGTGATCAAGAGGAAAGATGAAGTAAGCCCCTAATACAAAAATGAGTTCAGAGATAGGATCATGGATTACAAATCATCTTGCAGCTTCATTTGAATCAGGTAGCCAAAGTCACACTCATTGAGGGCCATATAACTGCACGGAACTTCAGAGAGCATTTCATCTTTGGGTGTTTAACGTGCTATTTTTTCCTGTTGCAATGTGGTACCTTGTTGCAATAGTTGTGCATCTTACAAAATGCTCACAGCCCAGGCTACTGTTACCTTCACTCCCAGAATGGGGTTATAGATATTTTCAGACTGGTCTCTTCTCTACTGCTCAGATCCCTAAGACTTGAAATGGACATGCCACCCTCTCCAGACAACCTAGAAAGCATAAACTCATCCAGTTCCTGGAAACACGTTACTCCTGGAACAAAATCTGGTAATTATAATGGTAGTGTCCAAAATCTACTACTGGGAGTGGTCCCACTACTACAGAAGTGTCTAGGGAAACAGTGTGTACCCAAAGCACACAATTACACAGCTCCCTGGGCTCTGATCTGGAGCAAATTACAGTAAATTACAGGGTTTAGACACCCTCTTCAGTCCTAACATAACTAGACAGGGCCCTGAAGCTGTACAACTACAGACATCACCTGGCTCCACCAAATGCAAGATGGAAAAAAAGATATTTCAACCTCATCAGGCTTATAAGGCAGCAGCATGGACTATGCATGGCCTTCAAACCACTTTTTTTAAGAGATCCTTCTCCAGATGCTTCACATTTCCCCATCCCTATGGCTGTGACACTGTTTTAAAACTGCTGATGGTTAAAAATCTACACACCTCTCTGCAGCCCTGCTACGCTTCCCCAGGAATTACAACATGCTGTTAACCTTGAGAAGTGCAGCAAGATATTTTAGGGCACAGTTACTGTGCACACCTGGGAATGCAAAGAGGAGATCCAGAGAGAAGGAAAGAAAAACATGCAAATCACTTCCCAAGCGTAGAAGGAACGTGGAGCCTCAGGTAGTAAAATACACGGTGAGAGGCTGGAGGACTTCTTTCTGAAGGTACCTCAAGAGCTTAAATTTCCTTCAGGAGTCCTCTTTTTCATATAGATTTCTAACTTGAAGAAGTCACTTTTCAAAATTTAAGCTAATGATAAACTTCAGGTTATGAATTAAACCCTTTGAGCTTCTAAAGATGCTTGTGTATCCTTCATTGAAAAACCTGGTACCAATTTTCAGTCTCTAAGAATTAGCTGGTTTCCAAACCAGTGAATTTGATGTGTTCTGTACATAAGTAACCTAATACCTGAAATGAATACTGAAGGAACAAGTGGCTTTTACAACATGGTAAAATGCCAAGCATTAGTAATGCCAGATACTAATACAAACTGCTGATAGTCCTGTCTAGAGGTCTGATAAAACAGTTTTAGCAGCTGGAAATTAATTGCACTCAGTCACTAATTGCATACATCAGGCCAGCATGAAGTGTACGGTTTTGTTCTTTCTAATTAAGGTAAGTATAGACCTCTCATGTTGTACAGTTACTCTTGTGGGGTACTGTGAAAATTTGAAAAGTGTCTATTAACCATTGTATTTGGACATAGATAAGGCAAGCAACTGCCAACTACTTTTTCCACATAATTTTGCCATATTCTTTAAGAACCTCGAAAAAAGGTCTTGATCAACTACACATACCTACATACACAGGAGGGGACACTCAATGGTCAAGAAATGAGAGCATCCTCTGCCGTGGAGTTTGATGCGAAACCCAAGGATAAAATGACATTTTGTGCTTTATGCCTTTTTCTTGTTCTCCTCTCTCCCTCCTGTTCACGACCAGTGTTAGCAGCATTACACTAACAGCTTTATTCTGCACCTGTAAAAGTTGACCTAAAAGTAAAACCCCTGTTTAACGAATTCTGTACTTAACATCAACTACAGTATTACCCATATATGCATACAAAACAGATGTGGTAAAACAAGGAAGCATCCAAATGTCACTCGGTTTAGTCTACAGACAGATGCTCACCTTCAGGCACGTCACAAGGGAAACACAGTAACGCATAAAGTGCCCAGGAGCGTAAAGTCGGCCCCAATGGAGTGCACTGGAAGGCTGCTGGAGAACCAAACCCACAGCAAGGATGTGCCCTCACAAACATAAGCAAGCATCCATTGTAAGCTGCAAGGAGCTCTGTTTCAGACAGCAGTCTGTATCAGCACACAGCAGAAACACTCCATGTGACTCAGCATCCAATGATTACGCTTATTAGGCATGTGTGGCCAGCAAACCTAGCCACAAATCCCTTCATCACAGGTCAAAAGAGTTGTCAAAGCCTGCACTGATCGGATCAGGAAAACACTGAAGTGTTTAGGGCTTTTAAACAAGGAACATCAGCTCCTGCAGAAGAGCAAAAGTACTCAGAGAAGCTGCATCAGTGATTTATAGCACCAAAGTGACCTCTTGGACCTGCATCCTAAAAAAACATAACACAATTTACTTTAGAAGTTTCTTATTTTTAAAGCATACTGAGAAATGTGATGCCACAGCTGGAGTAATGTGCCCAGTTCTGGGGCCCCCACTACAAGACATACATGGACATACTGGAGGCAGTCTAACAAAGGGATCAGAGTATCTCTCCTGTGAGCAGAGGCTGAGAGAGCTGGGACAGTTCAGCCCAGAGAAGAAAAGGCTCAAGGGGAGAAATCTTATAACTGTATATAAGCACTGAAGGGAGGGTGCAGAAAGGACAGAGCCAGGGTCTTTTCAGTGGTGCCCAGTGACAGGAGCAGAGGTAACAGGCACAAACTGAAACACAGGAAGTTCCCTCTGAGCATGAGGAAACACTTCTTCACTGTGGGGGTGACTGAGCACTGGCACAGGCTGCCCACAGAGGTTGTGCAGTCTCCATCCTTGGAGATACTCAAAAGCCATCTGGACTTGTCCCTGGGCAAACCTGCTTTAGGTAGCCCAGCTTGAGCAGGGGGTTGGACCAGGTACCTTCAGAGGTCCCTTCCAATCTCAACTATTCTGTGATTCTGTGAAATAAAAAGACTAGTTCTCTTCAGCTACTGATGAGAGATCTAGAACAAGTTCTAAAACAATGCATCAAACTTCCTGTAACGTGTATCCAGAACAGATCAAGTGTTCTTCACAGACTATCACAAAAAACTTTCTGCATTAACAGGGGATTTGCAACTAAATGGAATTTCAGTTTCTATTAAGATGCAGATGTAGCTTTTAAACTTAGGGACAATTTTAAGTATTCTCAAGACATGTTTAGAAAATACTACCAGTGAGGTTTTTTTCCTCATTAACACAGGCAAATATTAAACACATATGGAGACCCAAGAAGCATATAGAAAGGATTTTTCAAATGCAACTGAACAAGTTGGGAATCTTTACCTTCCGTGATTCTCAGAAGCAAAAAACCTGCATTTTAAATCATTCAAGCATCTTTGAAAATCTGGTCTTATAAGCCATGGAATTAAATTTACTGCTACCAGTGCATTCACCAGGAGCAAGGACTGGGTGGTAAAGAGAAAAGAGGAAAACCAGCAAGAGCACTCTCAGCCACAAATACAGTATTTCTGGTTTGCATTTGACAACTGCTCTTTCAGTTTAGTCAAGGTAAGAAGATTTACTGTGCAAACAAAAACGTACTATTAAGGTGAAGAAAAAACATCCAGAACTTACTCTCTGTGAAGACTGCAGAGCCTGTTAATATTTATGAAGTCTGAAGTAGCTTCAAAGACTCCTTACTTCATTTTCTTATGTCATAACAAAAAGCAGCACTAACTCATTAAATTTCAAGGTGAGTTCACCAAAAAACTGTTTTAGTAAATCCTGAGCTCTGAGGAAAAGGCCTAACTTCCTTGTTTTGTGTGTATGTTCCCCGTAGCAATGACAATGGCCAAAAGATGCAAAGAGAAAACCTGCATTTGTTAAGAAACTTGAAAGACCAAAACACATAAAACCACAAAGCACCCAACACTATGGCCGATCCACTACATTTGATGTCTGTATTTCTGTGCACAGATTAATTCATGGATTAACCTGCCAGGTTAAGGGCAGAGGGCAGAGAAAGAATCTGTTTTGAAAGACCCTGATTAAGCACTTACTGTCAAAAGCTTTCCCTCTCATCAAACTCTCTGTCATAAAAATAACCCATTAGAGAAAGTGATCTCTCCTCCCAGCACGGATGCTGCCATGCAGATATTATTTAGCTGAGAAAAATCTATGTAGGAAAGAAACAGAAACAGTGTACAGGATAAAGGCAGAAAATTGTGTACTTTATTTGGGCCTGACACAGTCAGGTTTGGACAAGAGAGCCTTCAATTTGAGATGACAGAATTCTCTGCACATAATACTGGAGTATTTTGGTAATAGCCAGCGCTTTGGAGACTTCAAAATTAGAGGGTATCACTGCTAAGCCTGATAAATACTGGGGGTAAGGAGAGGGAAGAAGAGACCGTGACCAGCCACTGAATAGCTACATAGCTTTAACCCAAAAAATTCAGTGAGGTACATGTAGCCCTTGACTCAAGCATTCCTGAACAGTATTTATTATCCAGACTTGTGAATAAAAACCAAAACAGGAAATGTGATCTATTACTCTTTAAATAAAAAAAATATTCCCAGTAAAACTGTTAATGGGACCATATGTTACACAAAACACAGACTCGTATCTTCAAGAATCCCTATGGATTTGGTGGAAATGCAGCCAAAATACAAAACATAACTTTTTCAGCAGGTAAAATAAGGAGAAACAGGGTCTTTGTTATTCTTCCAACAGATCTGTCATCGCTTTTGGGGTTAAAAAGTTAATGCTTCTCCCTAGATTTGAAGTCGCCTTTTTAAGGATTGAATGCTCCAGTATTAGAATTATGCCGAAGACTATGTAGTATCACATGTATCCACAATGTTTCATACCCCAGATATATACCCCACCTTCAACAGCAGCGCTAATCACTTCCCAGACACTGCGAAGGTTCCGTTATCAAAATAAAATAATCCAGCTGGGGTTTTTTTCCCAGGTTTCAAACGATACTGAATCTCTTTGGTATGCAATATTGCCTCAGTCATTCACTCTAATAATGAACTTCTGTTCCTATAAGCTTTGAATATCACACACCGGGAAGAGAAGGCATAAGACCAGGGAATAGCTTCTGCATCCGTTACCTGCTGTAAACCACCAGGAATTAGTTTCCAGCCAGGAAGACAGCAGGGCTGCCAGCCCTGATTTTGCCTCCTCAATTGTGAAATCCCTTCTACCAATCTCTCTGAAACTACGTCCCACAGAAAAGCAGAGCCAGGACAGGCTTTTCCCAGCTGCTGCCCTTAATTCCTCCCACCCCTATAGGCACTGACGTCAGGTCACCAGGCCACAGCAATGATGTTCACAAGGCATCAAGCAGGAGGTCAAAGCCTGACTGATGCCTTCACTCGGAGCAGAAGCCATACCATGCCAAGGAGTGGCACATACACATTCAAACAACAGCAGGCTACCCCACGCCGCTTGACAATCAACTCCTGACTAAGGACATGCTGAGCAGATCAAGTCTCAACAGGGCCACAGTTAAACGAGAAAAAAATAAACCAAACCCATCAGTCTGATACTTTAGCTCAGGTTAGTCCCACCTACTACTAGACAAAACCAGCTCCAAAGTGCTTACCTGAAGAGCAGGAAGCACGACATGGCTCATCTTCAGTTCAGTCTGGCATCTCAGCCCAAAACTGCCTTTATTAGGACAGAGGGATGAGCCAAAAATTCTTGTGGCCACCATAAGAAAAATAGTGAAACATAACTTGGGCTTTCATGGAACTTTGCACAATTTGGTGTCATAAGACCAATTTTATATTTTATCCATTTCAGAGCTAGTACCTTAAATGTTAGCTTCAGAAGAACACAGACTAGGACTGAAAAAAGTCCTCCCTTTCTGAATAACTAGATATGGTATTTGATAACTAAATATGACATTAAAAAAAATAAAAAGTTAAGCTTACATTTCTAATTTTGAGGAATGAAACTATTTATCACATGTTAAAAGCTAAGGCAGGACACTGTCAGAGCACAGGGACCTGGGAGCCCTACTTTATTAAATATTTCCTCTCCCCACCCACATCTCAACCGCCACTGGAAATGTGATACCCAAAAACTTGTCCATCATTCATTCCACATTCGCACAAGCTTAACAGTACCACATCTACTCAATCTGAAACGCTGCGGCAATGAAGCACAACACAAAAACATGACAAAAAGCTGTCATTTCCCATTCGCCCCATATGTGCTTCAAGCTCAGCAACAACCCACAGAAGCATGCAGGAGGTCCACAAAATAAATGCACACCTATTGACCTGACTGTCAAACAGCCATTTACCACGGCTCTGCCATCCTCTCAGTCTCCTTGAAAGTAAGCTCTCCAGCAGCATTTCTCTGGTCCTACTCCTCCAAGATTCCCGTGCTTCATTTGCTGCACATTAAGATGCATCCAGATACTGCATGCTCTGAGGGATAAATACATTGCTGGCTGCTATTTAACATGTGGCTAGCCCCTAACTCAGCTAGGCTCAGCTACCGCTCATGAAACAAACCCCACAACACAACCTGCGTTCCCAGCTCTTACTCCCAAATGGGATGACAAACAGGATGACACCCAGCGCCAACCCGGCCGGCAGCGGCAGGAGGTAAAGGAGGGGGCGACGCAGCTCGCACCTCTTCCCCCTCGCCAAGGGAGATCCCCGCACGCAGCCGTAGGAAACACCGCCGTGCCCAGAGCCAGCGGCGCGGCACCGCGGGGACAGGGACCAGCAGCCACCACACGGTCCCCAGAACAACAACTGGGGAGCCCACCTGGGACGGGCTGCGTGTGCACACAGGGATGTGGCCTTTACCGTGTTCTCTGCCGCCCCATGCGCTGTGTTTACTACAGCCGGTGGCTCCCCGCAGCCCAGGGCAGCTGCTCCGTGCCGGAGGGGCGCGGGGAGGAGAATAGGGCCGCTCCTCCGCCCGGGAAGCAGGGAGAGGGGCAGCCGGACACTCCCTGCGCCCACGGGGACAGTCTCCCGTCACCCGCAAAGGCCCGGAGAGCTGGGCCACCGGCCGAGACCTCCGGTGGCTCCCCCGCAGCGCCCCGGTCCGCCCCTTCCCCGCCGGACGCCGGTGAGCCGAACAAAAGGTATACAAAGGACCAACGGACAGCAACCCCCTCCCGAGGGACCCGGTCCGGGGGCGGCCAGAGGCAGCGCCCCGCAGCAGCCCTGCCCCGGAGCGAGGGGGCGCGTCCGCCCCCCAGCCCGCGGGGCAAGCAGGTCCCGCTGCCTGGCCCAGGGACCTGCGCCCGGCTGGTACAGAAAGGAGCCAACAAACAAACAAAAAATTACTATTATCGTTATTATTATTATAATTATTATTATTATTCCCTCGAGGTGGCCGGTGCGGCACTCACCCTGCTCGGAAATCGGAGCAAACTCTCATTCACGCTCCCCGCCGTGCCCAGGCCGCCGGAGCCAGGCGACGCCCCGAGAGCCGCCGGTCGCTGAGCCGGGCCGGGATAGGCAGATCGGAA